>NC_090827.1:107498449-107799324 GCF_028021215.1 Eschrichtius robustus | reverse complement strand
ATTAATTGATTCATTTTGTGTTCGTAGGAATTTTTATTTTGTGTTTTTAATATAAATGTTTGAATAGTTTAACCCCTGCCCCACAAATATCTGACACTAAAAAAAAAAAAAAAAAACTACTAAAATGAGCTGGGGAAAGAAAAGCTAGAAAATGGTTTATGCATCAAACTATTTCAGCTTGGCTTACTTTATTTTGACAACAAAACCATAGCGTGAACCAAGGAACTCATTAATAAACCTGTTCTTACAATGTTTCTAGACCAATTTTTCAATTTTACAGGCTTTGAAAAGTGAGTTCAGGATTGTACAGTTCTCCAAAATTTTCAGACTTTTCATGTTATAATGTCTATAATTTATTTTAAAGTACATCAGTATAGGAAGTGTAGTGTGTGTGCACGCGCACAAGGGCGCGAGCACGTGCATGTGTCTAAATTAGTTTTAATCTACCCCATAGGGTAGGTTAGTTAACATTTGAAGAACCCTTATCAGAAATATAGACCCCAGGAGTATTAATTAACATTTGAAAGATCCTAATTAGAAGTCCCAACTCCAGGAGCTCCATGACAAGCACTTCAAATATCAAATTCCCAATCTAAAATATAGGGTTCATTCATTCAGCATAAGGAATATTTGAAATAATTTCAAATATTGTTGAAATGAATAGTGTTCAAACATGCAGATTGGTTCGAAATACCACACAGGTATCTCCACTACAGCATAAGCGGAGTATAAAAATCTAAGGAGCCCAACAGTCCGCTTCAGTGGGAAACCCTGGCTTGGTCTCATTTTAATACTAAGTTATACTTGATAGAGAACTCTGTTCCCTGATCCAGCTGGAAAGCTGGCTAATCTTACCTCTAGACGGACTATCGCTACATCTGTCTGCAGTAAACCTTTCTTGCGAGGTGCTTTTAAGCGTATCAAAGGGTAGAGAACTAGAACTTCACCAAGATGACAAGATCCTAGCTATAACTGCTGTGGGCCCTGCTTGCTAATAAATGTTTGCACCGCAGCAGAATTCACTGTAACTTCATGGTAACATCACCTGGTAACAAGGTCACAGGGGAAGGGACCATGGCTCTCACCTAGCTACGATCCTTGGAGGCAACCAATATCCACCAAAGCAACATGACAATTACAAACAGCCAAACTGACAGGACAGTTTGCAACAGCTCGGCTTGAACTAATACTACTGGAATATGTCAGGAGTAGAATAATGTTTATGCCCCTGTACCTGCATTCAGCCCATAGGAAAAGGCACTTCATCCTCCCTTCTATGGGGAACCTTGGGGAAGGCATTTCCCTCTCTCTCTCTCTCTCTCTCTCTCTCTCTCTCTCTCACACACACACACACACACACACACACACACCATGCAGGTCTCAGATTCAGATTCAAGCCTAAATTATGGTCTCCAATCCATCTTTCACCGGGTAACGAAAGATGGATTCTTGGGAGCCTGCCTGAACACCACTTAATAAAACAGTCCTCCATTCATCATTGGCTATGGATCCCTAGATGTATATTCCACTGGTTGGAAACAGGGAAGAGGAAAGATGTGTGCTCCCTGAATCACTATCAGAATACTCTGCGCCCATCAAAATTATTTTTTCTAGCAATATTTAATAACATGATAAAATATTTACAACGTAATTGTAAGTGGAAAAAAAGCTTAGTGTTCAAGAGGATATGTAGTATGGTTTCACTTTTGTTTTGTAAATGAAGGATAATAAAAGAAAATATCCCCCAAACGTGTATCTGCTCATCTCAGAGAGGTGACACTGCTGAAGGTTTCTATTTTCAATCATTATACTTTCAAAATGCTTTACAATGAACAAAAGCGTTTATAACCAGTTAAAAACTATGTTACTGTAACAATTTAAATATTTACTCTTACCAGGGTGGGCTCTATACCACTGATGTTCAACAGGAATATAATGCAAGCCACATATGTAATTTTAAATTTTAAAAGTACAAAGAAACAAGTAAAATTCATTTTAATAATATATTTTGTATAACCCAGTATACCAAAATATTACCATTTGAATGTGAGCTCAATGTAAAATTATTAGTGAGATATTTTATATTCTCTCTTTTGTACTAAATCTTCAAAAAGTTTAGGGTATATTTTACACTTAGAGCACTAGCTGTATTTCAGATTGGCCACGTTTTAAGGTCTCAATAGCCACATGTGGCCAGTGGCTGCTGAAATGGACAGCATAGCTCTGTACACTAGCAACAGAAGAATCAACATTGAGATCCCTCCTAATGTGCTTTAGACCTTGACATTCTCACACAGTCATATTTTAAAGTTGGGACTGCAAAGGCCCCCGTTTAGAAAGTAAATATTCATCCTTTACACCTCATTTGCTCACTGAGCCATCATCCTTGGTCAGGCACTTGGCTGGTGGCTGAAGATGATGAGGTGAAAGAAGGTGATTCTTGCCCCTCTGGTAGCCCACCGTCCAGTGGGAGAGATGAACCCAGATAGATGATTACAACAGCACATCGCAGACGTGATGACTATACCTCCCAGGTAAAGATGAGTACAATGGCATGGATAGAGCGCAGATTCCTGCAGGAGGGACAACTGGGCTGTCCCTGAAGATGAATGGAGTCTTGGCAGAGGCCAGAGAATGCGCGGCAGGCACAGATGCTGAAAGGGGCAGGCCTCTCTCTGGGAACAGGATGAGGTCAAGGGTGTGTGGATCCAGGCTGCCCTGGGAGTTGCTGTGGGAGCTGGGAGCAGAGAGAGGGCAGAGGCCACGGGGTGGAGAATAAACAGGAGACACAGGATTAGATTCATGTTCTAGAAAGACTATTTTGACTGCTATATGGAGGGTGAATTGGAGCCAAAGAGAGACTGGCAACGTAAGGACCGATTAGGAAAGGACAACCACACCCATGCGAAAGGGGGTGGTGCCTGGCCACACAAGTGGCCGCAGGGAATGGACACAGTGAACAGAGGTAAAATTAACAAAACTTAGCAAGCAACAGGGGGTGGGGTGTGAGGGAGATGGAAGAAGGTTCCAGGAAAGGTTGACTCCTACTGTCTGAGTCTGGCTGAGTAGGTGGACAGTCATGACCATAAACAATGGAAGCCCAGATGCCCTGTCAGGGCCCACTGCTCCTCAGGGCTGGGGCCCAACCCTGACCCCTTGCCTTGACTTGGAAATCCCCTGGGGCCTAACACACCTCACCAGCCCCTGCCCTAGTGCCCCTGTCTGGACAGAGCCACAGCTGCCCACCTGCCCATCTGCCTTCTTTTTTTTTTTTTTTTTAACATCTTTATTGGAGTATAATTGCTTTACAATGGTGTGTTAGTTTCTGCTTTATAACAAAGTGAATCAGTTATACATATACATATGTTCCCATATCTCTTCCCTCTTGCAACTCCCTCCCTCCCACCCTCCCTCTCCCACCCCTCTAGGTGGTCACAAAGCACAGAGCTGATCTCCCTGTGCTATGCGGTTGCTTCCCACTGGCTATCTATTTTACGTTTGGTAGTGTACATATGTCCATGCCACTCTCTCACCCTGTCACATCTTACCCTTCCCCCTCCCCATATCCTCAAGTCCATTCTCTAGTAGGTCTGTGTCTTTATTCCCGTCTTGCCACTAGGTTCTTCATGACCTTTTTTTTTTCCTTAGATTCCATATATATGTGTTAGCATACTGTATTTGTTTTTCTCTTTCTGACTTACTTCACTCTGTATGACAGACTCTAACTCCATCCACCTCACTACAAATAACTGAATTTCGTTTCTTTTTATGGCAGAGTAATATTCCATTGTATATATGTGCCATATCTTCTTTATCCATTCATCCGATGATGGACACTTAGGTTGCTTCCATGTCCTGGCTATTGTAAATAGAGCTGCAGTGAACATTTTGGTACATGACTCTTTTTGAATTACGGTTTTCTCAGGGTATATGCCCAGTAGTGGGATTGCTGGGTCGTATGGTAGTTCTATTTTTAGTTTTTTAAGGAACCTCCATACTGTTCTCCATAGTGGCTGTATCAATTTACATTCCCACCAACAGTGCAAGAGTGTTCCCTTTTCTCCACACCCTCTCCAGCATTTATTGTTTCTAGATTTTTTGATAATGGCCATTCTGACCATCTGCCTTCTTGAATTTTCTCTCCTACTAGGAGGCAAGGGGAAGGGAATCATTTACAGTCATTCCTCTTAAATATTTTTTCCTCTCAAATTTAATATCAGACTGATTAGAAAAAGTCACTTAGCAACACCAAAACACTCATATTTTCTTTCTAGTGCCAAAACCGTATTTCCAGCCAATGTAATTTCTTACATTAACTACAAACGTTGAGCATACACCAAAAAAACCTTAGAACTGTTATTCACATTTTTAGAACACTTTTAGTTTCTAAGGCACTTCACTGGTTTCCCATTTGCTTTTTTTTTTTAAGGCTTAAAAAAATACAAGTTTATTATCTTACAGTTCCAGAAGTCAGAAGTCTAAAATGGGTCCCAACCCCTGCTCGTGACACTCCAGGCTCTTCCTGACCTGACTCGCTCGCTGCCCCTCCCTCACCGCTCCCGTCTTACACCCTGCTTTCCAATCAGACCTGCAGCTCCTGGATTGCATCACACCCTGTCTGTCACCTCCGTCTGCCCCTCTGCATGTGCTATACCTTCTGCCTGGAAAGCCTTCCCCCACCTCCTTCACCTTGTTCATCTCTTTTCTGCCTTAGCTTCTACCTGGAACACTTCCAAGCCCATGCCCGCCCCACCCCAGGATGCGTTAGGTGCCTCGTCCCTTGGGATCCTTAGCAACTTGTCCACACCCTCCCCAGGCCTCCCCACGCTGGATTAGAAAGGCCTGCCCGTGTCTCTGCCTGCCTCCTGCTCATGAGACTGAGTAGCTTGTGGACACATCCTGTGTCTTATGCATCCTCTTTTCTCCTTGCCCAGAGTCTAGCACACGTGTTGAACAGATGAAAAGCATCGTGTGCTTACTCTTGGTAACAGGAGCATACTGGGTTGAAGAGTGGCCTCCAAAAGATATGTCCACGTCCTAACCCCTGTATCTGTGAGTGGCCTTATTTGGAAATGGGGTCTCTGCAGATGTAATTAAGGCTCTCTAAAGGAGATCATCCTGGATTTGAGTGGGCCCTAAATTAAATGACTGGTGTCCTCATGAGAAGAGGAGAGTCCACACAGAGATGCACAGAGAGAAGACCGTGTAATGAGGGAGCAGAAATTGAAGTGATGTGTCTACAAGCCAAGGAACGCTGAAGATGGCTGGGAACTACCAAACGGTAGGAAAAGACAAGGAAGGATTCTCCCTCAGAGCCTGCAGAGGGAGCAGGCCCTGCCAACACCCTATTTTCAGAATTCTGGCCTCCAGAATAGCGAGAGAATAAATTTTTGCTGTGTTAAGCTACCACATGTGTGGCAATTAATTACAGCAGCTCTAGAAAACAAATACAAGGGATAAAGGTGACATAGGATATGAATGCACATATGATGCCTATACACTAAGCAAAAAAAAAATATTGCTTGCTTATACTATTGTTCGATTTGGGAAATCCCCATAAATGCCTAACTTGCTTCACTCTCTCTGCTGGATGAGTCATCCATGATGGTAAAATAAGCATCTTACTAGAAACAAGCAGGTTCATCTTCTTGACTTGACGGCTCTGTTTCTCCCACTGCCCTCCCCCCACTAGGTTATAGTCTACTCCCCACGGTGGAGTCAGGTCAGGTACTGTGACCCTGTGTAGCCCCTGCACCTATGACAGCTCTCCCCCCAGCCCGTCTTCCACCACCGGCTCTCCTTCCAACACCAAGCACTGCAGGTTCCTCCTCTCGGCCACATGCTCTCCCAGGGCAAGCTCCAAGATCACCCCATCCCAGCCTTGAACTTCCCGCTCTCCCAGGTATGTATTCCGCGCAGCACGGACTCCAGAAAACAGAATCTATGAGCATGTAATGAGCAAACATGTTTTCCACACTTTCCACGAGCTATCAATACACTGATAATGATGGTAATTGCTAATTTAGAGCAGCATTAATTAAAGAAGGAGGATCATTTCTTGTCTACCTACAACACATTTTCAGGTTCGAAATCTCAAAATCATACAAGGTATCCTTAAGAATGCCGTTGGTCCTCAAGACGTTTTCTTATTTACTTAAACTGAGAGTTGGGAGTTATCTGAGTAAGTATGAAGATATGCTGGCCTCCACAAATGGTATTTTTTGTGATACATGGTTTAAAAAGTCAATATCTAATCCCACCATAATTTATTTGCTAATTGCGTGCCATAGATAATATTCCTACTCTTTAACTCAGCCAGCACTCCCACTCCCCCACAAAAAATAGATTTCAAGAATGCAGGGAAGGCAAACCAAGCGACGGGTCCATGTTCCTGGAACGCCGCAGGAGCTTTTTATCACTAGGAATATGCCTATATGAAAATAAGATCCACACCCAGAAGCAAGATTAGCAGTTCTTTCCATGATGCAGGAAAGGCACTGTTGAGAACTCCAGGGTTTATTTTTGTAATTTTGACACAATTCAGTAATTTTCCAGAAGGTCAGAGGGCCGGCAGCAGTTGGTTGGTTTCCTCTGATGCACGGTAGTAACATCTTTCCTGGCGGGTCCTCCCACCCTGGTTCAGGGCCCTGTTATCCTCCCTCCTGCTATTGCCGATGCCTCCTGCCCACTCCCTTCCCACAGCCTCTCAATCCATCCCCCCAAGATGCTAGAGCGTCTTTCCAAAATCCACATTTAAACAGGTCATGACCTCTTCAAAACTTCTTCTCACCATTGCCTTTGGGATAAAATCTGAACTGCTTGGCAAGGCGTCCAAGGGTCCTGCTCACCCTCAGTCCCCACAGCCTCGCCTTCACTCTGGCAGCAGGTGCACCTGAGCTCAGACCACAACAACGTCACTTGAATTTCCGGATCATCTCTCTCATTGCCAGTTTACAGCATCTCCTACACTAAGAGATTGTTTTGTTGTTTGTCATGCATATAGCACTCTATTTTGTTTACGTTTGAAAGCTGCAGTCTCCATCCTTGCAAATTTGGTTATTATTTAAACTATTTATTTACTTTCATTTGTTGTATTTTTATTGGTTTTAAAATCCTGAAAAGACTGAAAAACATAACAAGCTCCTTAAAAGTAAGCAAAAGCATTAAAAAAAAAAAAAAATAGGTGTGCTAACAGTCTTGTAGTTGGTGTAGAATGTCCTTGTTCTGAGAGACCCCTGCTGGAATATTAGGCTGTGACACAGCATCTGTAACTTTTTCTCGAATGATTCAGTTAAAGAAAAATGTGAATGTGAGAGGGTAAAATTTTTTCCACTGAATTTTAGGCAAACTTGTCCCAGGACAAATGGACCCCAAATGAGCTGACTCTGGGAGAAGCTGCTGCACCTGTAAGCCTTCCGAGTCCGTATCCTGCTCCCTCTGGCTCAGTAAGTCTCTGAGATCCCTGGTCAGATAACCCCTTGACCTGCCACTGGCTCCTCCGTGCCCTCCCCTGCCGACGTGATCCCCCTCCTTTCCAATAATGTTCTGTCATCAATTGTCTTCATTCCTACAATTATTGTGTTTGGGGCTGCAGTCAGCTTCCCAGGAGGAATTGGAGAGCTCCTAGGGCCTAGCATCAGGCACACAAAAGGGATTCAAACACATTTTCCTAGAAAGAAGCAGTGAAGAAACAAGGAAACGAGTGGAAAGATACCATCTATTTTGTACAGAACTATATTCTTTTACTCACTAGGGCACTTGGAAAAATGAGGTAATAAGAAATGAACTGGGCCTAGAAGAGCTTACACTTAGGGACCCTGAGGGTTTGAGTTTATAAGTAAGAGAAATGGGCTCTGGCAGCAGAGTTTGCTGCTATGTTGGGTCAAGAACCATCCCAGCAGACAGCAGTGGGGACAAGCTCTCCGGATGCAGGGGGCATCGACACTGGGAGCTGAGGAAAGGCCCCTGGGAGCACCAGTCATAGTGTTGTTCTCAGACTTGCTGGAACGTGCTGACTTCAGCCCAATCCATCCCCGGTGGTTGGTTAAGCATCCCCTGAGCTGACGGCTTCTAGCCTTTTTTTTTAAAAGTATAGTTGATTTACAATATTGTGTTAGTTTCACAGTAAAGTGATTCAGTTATACGTATATTTTTTCAGATTCTTTTCCATTATAGGTTATTACAAGATATTGAATATAGTTCCCTGTGCTATACAGTAAATCTGTGCTGCTTATCTATTTCATGTATAGTAGTGTGTATCTGTTAGTCCCATACTCCTAATTTATCCCTTGCCCCTTCCCTTTCCTCTTTGGTAATATCTAAAAAAATAATACAAATGAATCTATATACGAAACAGAAACAGACTCATCACGGGCATAGGAAACAAACTCTAGTCTTTTTCTTCTCTGTGGATTCACTACTTTCCATGGGGCGCTCCTCAGAGCGGCTCTCAAAGCCAAGTATGCATCCCCACGTTACAGCAGACGCACAAAAAAGAACAGGGCTTTCACAGCCAAGAATGCTCACGGCCCTGAAATGAGAGATGGTGCAGAAATGGAAATCTCCAGTGAAGCCTGAGTGAGGACATTTTACAGCTACCTCACCTCAGACTATCGCATCACCTAGTACCTTGTTTGACACCATCTTTACACCCGTCACACCTTTTAATAAATCTTTTCTCAGTTGTTGAACCTCAACACAGTATAATTCAAACCACCTTCAGTCTTAAATTGGTCTTCAAAAAGCATTTCCAAATTCCACAATATCTTTCTTATTGGATAGTCTATCAATGTATATATCACCTGCCTTGTCTTCAGAATTGATATCTTCGAACTCTTCAAATATTTTTTTAAATGTAAGGTTTGGGTAATTGGATCATAATCTGGATTCCTACCAACCCCTTCTCACAACCACCTTCATGGAGGGAAGGCAGAGAGGAGTGGAAACACAGCCCTTGCAGACACACCAGACTATGGGTAATAAGTACCCATCCTGTCTCTAAACTTGATTCCTCAACTCTAAGGAAGTAACAGCAATTGTGCCAACCTCAAAAGACTGCTCTGGGTAGTCAAATGATATAACAAATGCTGGCTGCCGAGCCCAAAGCATGTAGCAATAGGTAGTCAAAGATGCCAGTCTTCTTCCCCATTCTAACAATAGCAAGGTCTCGTATTTACTGAGCACTTACTACATGTTTCATATATAGTAATTCATTAGTCTTCACAGCAATCCCATGAAATGGGTTTTATTTTATAGATGAAACTTGAGATAAAAGGAGTTGAAAGTGGCAAACCAAACACTGAAAAGCTACAGGTTGGAGAAATAGTTGAGGTGACTCTATTGCAGCAGAAGAACTTTGAACAATTACACTAAAACTATCTTCAAAGTGTTCTAAAGACTCATGTGAGGTCACAGAAACAGTAACAGATAAGAGATTCAAAGGCTTGTGCTCCTGTCCTGACCCCATCATTTACTAGTTTTGTGACTGTTGTGGGAAACTCTCCAAAGGCCCACAATACGTTTTGAGACTGTTGCGTTTTCCTTTCTCCTAGGCACGTATGCACTTGCTAGATGGGGACCACTGATCTTGAGAGCAGGGAATTCCAAAGTCCTGGTGTCTCTTCCTGAAAGATAGGCTACATATCTGCAGTGAGAGAGGAAAATAAATACCATCTGCAAATCTCCTGCCTCAAAGGCCCTTTGGTTTAGAAATTTGGCTTGCTTACATATGTCCTCCGAAAGGCAAAATGTAAGTTCCAATCAGATGGCACACGGGCTCACAATTTATGATCCTAGGGAAAATTTTAAAGGCAGCTGTATGTCCCCTACCCTTGTAGAACCAGTACCTCCAAGGCCTTGGCTGTAGACTTCAGGCAAGATTCCACTGATGCTCTTCTCCCCCAATCCCTCCTCACGCCACTGAGCAACACTGGGGCTCAGAAACACTTGACATGGGAAGATCACAACCCCCCCCAGGAGGCGGTAATAACTGGATATTATAGCCTGACATTGTCTGCATAAAGCCCTCTGAATTGCCTCTGTCTCCTGACAATCAAAAGAATTAATCAAGGTCTAATGCAGAAAAGAGAGATTTCTACTAGGTCTGGCAGGCTCTAGGCCACTGACTTTCATTGAATTCGGTCACTTAGGTTCCCTGAAACTTGAGTTTCTTATCCAAAAATAAGACAGAAATAATACCTATCTTGACTATTTCAAGGGCCACCAGGAAGATTAAATCTAGGAGGCAGCTTGGCATTGAGGTTAAAAGCTCGGATTTACGATCCAGACTGACTGGGTTCGAACTCCACCTCTGCTACCTACAAGCTACATGACTGTGGGCAAGTAACTTAACTTGTCCATACTGCAGATTCCTTACTTGAAACAGGAAAAAGCAAAGATCTTATGTCAGAAGGTTGTTGTGACAATTCAATTGGTTAATAGATGTAAAGCATTCAGAATGGTGCTTGCCATATAGTTAGTGCTTACGTAAGTGGTAGTTATTATTATGTGAAAGCACTAAAAAAGCCAAAACTGTCATCCAAAGATACTGGTACACTGTGGAACGAGCCTTCTGTTCACTTTCTAACAGGAGCCTAGAAGTTTGCTTTTAGAGCACTTCAAAATATGCCCGGCCCAAATCACCAAGTCAAGGTCCCCATTCTGCTTTCTGTCACGCCGAACAGCAGAAAGGATGACCACTTCCTGAGGACGGTGGTAAAAACTGGAACCATGTGTTATAACTAAATAGCATTTTCCAGCAAATGAAGCACTGGATGAGCATTAACCCTTCAATGATCACCACCAATTCACGGGACATCTTTCTCTACCATCCCCTGTCAGAGGCAGACATGAAAAAGTCTAGGCCATAAAAATCCACATGCCAGTGATAAAAAATCCTCACTATTTCTGAAAAATCACTGTGAAATTCATCCCCAAACCCTCACTGCCTCAGTTCCTGGGATTCAATGACTGAACAATCTATAAACTATGACCTCAATGATTCCATGACTTAACTTCAAATCTAAAGAGAGAGAGAAAAAAAAAAATTTGAGTCAGTGGCTTAAACTGCAAAACACACAAATAGACCCAAGCCATATGATCTTATTGTATAACATGGTGGGAGAGATACTGGATATCAGCCGTGCCAGGCACCCAGAAGTCTCCATATGATGATCGCATCTGTCAAGTCACTTCAATTTTAGCAGGCAGCACGTTAGCTAACATTACCTAACACATATAAGGTGCTCCATAAACATTTGTTAGAGTTGGGGTTTCCTAAACACTTTCACATACATTATAGGGCTTTTAAACCTCAAACTACAAAATAGGCATTTTTACTTACACACTCTCATTTCGCCATTAGTGAAACAGAAGTTCTTATTGGTTCCAGGATTTGCCCAAAATTATAACAGAACCAATAAATGACACAAATGCAACCCATATCTGCATCTCACGATTGAAGACTAGTGTGTGTGATGTTGTTACTTAAGTATAAGAAAATCACAAGTAACATGGATTTGTTCAGATTAGACTGTCACACAACACCTCACTCCCAGCTTATGGGCCTTGCCATGGTAAATGCAGTTGTAGGAAAAATGCATTCTTACACTTTGATCAAAATTGGACAATGTACGTGAGAAGGTCAACACTATGCTAGCAGCAGGCCAGCTGAGAACCTGTCTCAAGAGGGAGATTTGACAAGAAGAGGAGAAGGCAAATAGGGTTCTGGGAGGAATAAGCGCAGGAGGATGTAAGCTTGTCAGACCTCTCCTCCCCCACCTTCTCAAAGTCCTCCCTCGACCCATGGCTCCTTGGAGGGGCTGCAGCATTTCTTTTCATCCCTTCAATTCTAGGAGGCTGTGCTGACTCCCCATTTCCTCACCTCCCACTCACTCCAATCTGCTTTCTTAGCACCGCTCGTGAAATTGTTCTCTCTGGTACAAAAGAATTTTTCCCCTTCACTTATGAATAACATTAGTATGACAGAATATAAGCACTCTCCTTTCCTTTCTGTCATTTCAATCAAGTCACTAATTCATATTCATTATAAAATGACTGGAAAAAATAGATAAGAAAAATAAAAATTGTTAAAGTTTTAAATCATCCAGAATTCCACAGTCAAGAGATAACTGCTATTAACACGTTGGTGTATTCTTTCCAGACTTCTCCCATCATACCAACGCATATATACATATACATCTTTACAAAACAATACCAGAATATGACTATTTTAAGACCTGTTTGCTTTTAACTCAAAATATCATGCATAGCTTTTCACGTTAGTACATGAAAGCATGTAAACATCGTCATGAATTTGGCTTAAACTATTTAATTCTCTATTACTGAACATTTAGGTGGCTTCCAACTGTTTGTGATTACGGGCAATACATATGAGCATTCTTGAACATACATCTTCAGGCACCTGTTTTATCATTTCTTTAGGATAAATGCTAACAAGTATCTGATTATCTCTTTTAGCGTTGAGAGTCCCTCGATTTTTAAGATAAATTTCAAATGCATTAGCTGAACTCATTTTTAATCTTATCTCCCTCTGCCCCATCATTGCCCCACATATACTTTTGACACCTTTTGCTGTTTTTACCCTCCTGTGCCTTTCCTCCACTTCACTTATCCCTTCCTTCTCCTTTCTCCAGTATTAAAATATCACCTTCTTCTAGAAGTCTTCCATCATCCTGATCCTTCACCAGTACAACCAATATTATACTACTGCCCCTTATAATCATCATCATTATCATCATCACATACATACAGCAATTATTTTGTGCCAGGCAATATTCTAAGAATGTTACATAGATATGTCATTTTATCCTTTCAACAAATCTCTGAGGCAGCGACTTAAACCCCAATTTTATAGATAAACAGACTTAGATGCTTAGGTTTGTTAGAATTTCTGAATCTATGAGTACTTACACAAAATTTTAAACTAAATAAATACATGTGAATATGTGCAGCTCTAACTCAAGGTACAACCTTAGCTGTTTCAATGAATAAATTATTTTTCAAAAAAACTTAAAAGTGATGTCATTATCTAGAGGAAAGAACTATAAGATGCAATTAAAAGGGACTAAGCAATTTAAGGTAAAGCTATTTGGATTTAAAAAAACAGAAATGAAGGTGAATTATGAGTATTCTAGGTTAAAACTCCAGTTCCAGAATCTGGTAAGCACTTTAATTGCCTTTACACATCAGTAAGAATTAGGGAAAATCCAGCCTATGTACACCATTTTAGTTTAAGTATCATGCCTTTTCATCAGGTATTTAACATCCTATAATAAAAATCAATGTTATTACTTTACTTTACCCAGTTAGTCAAAAGGAAAATTGGAATCCCTACTCATAAGAAAACAAAACCAAAACAACACCCCATTATATAGCTGTTAAGTATTTATCTAAGCACATTACATTTATAAAGCATTCAACAAGTAATGAGTTGAAATTGGAATTGAATTTGTTTTTATTGTCAGAATGTGGAAGTAAACCATCCACTGAATAAGTTCTTCAACTATTAAACCTTGACCAAAAAAAGAAAAAAAACATTATTGTTAATTGTTTAAACTTCAATAAAATTAAAACAACTTTGTTTTCCTTTCCAATTAGCTAACAAAGCCTGCATGACTTTCACTAAATCACTTAGTTTCCACCAAAGGTAAAATACTAGACACTCAATGAAGAAGGTGGCTTCCTGAATGGTGAGGTCTGTGCCAGGTGGTGTGAGAAGACAAGACACACAATCGACTCCCCCCTGCCACCCCGCGGACATCCACTTCTGAGGAGGAAATAGACATTACAGTTATTCTAAAACAAGCACAGTTACACCATGTATCAAACAACATCGCATAACTTTTTGCAATAAAAAACTATCATCTACTTAAATGCTTTCCTTTTCACTTTACAACTTGTATGCCTTTTGAATTTTGCACTATTTGGATGTGTTACCTCTTAGAAAAATGAGCCTTTTAAGCTATAACATGGGGAAAATGATTAAGAAAAACTAAAATAACAGTTTGGCACACCTGATTTGGTGGAGAATTCCTACCTGCTACGCTTGTGAACAGCTACAAAGATTATCCTTGTCCAAAATATGTGTATTAATCTCTCTATCTCTCAATACTTGTAGTGCATCTAAAAGTTTCCCACAAAAGAAATCCTAAAAGCCAAAAGAAGTAAAAACTTGTCCACCCTCTCTCCATTCCAAAGGCATGACCCAGAGAGGCCACTAGAAATACTAATTTTTTTTAAGTCTTGGTGGGGTTTTCTTTTAAGCTTTAAATTTATTTTAAATTAAATTTTAATTTAATTTATTTAGCAGTTCCTTGATAATTTAAATTCATTTGAACAGATAACGGTTCGAAATTCGAAGGGAACAAAACTTTCCCCTTCTACCTCAGTCTCCAGTCACCCAGTTTCCTTTCCTGAAGGCAACGATCAGTGTTACCAAGCTCCTATGCACCCCCCCAGAGGCCTTCTTAAATCTAACTCCACCCCCAACACACTAGGCTGGAGAAAATTTAATATCATTTTAAAGAAAAAAATTTTTCAGGTATAATCATGATTTTCATACAAATATAGAATGAATACATGTTAAAATTTTCATTATAACTTATTAAATAATGAACCAATAAGGCGTTAGAACCAGTTTAAAGAGACGATCAAAGAACGACACCTATTTAGACAGGTAAGGAATGCCAAAGTGAATTTACAAATGGATACAAAATGAATCTGTCCATATAGCAATAATCAGTTGCATCCCACCAGGCATAATTGACTTGCATTTCTGTAAACAATAATCCTTTCACTAGCATCAGGTTTCTACAACTTACAGAGTTATAAAATAACTCAAAGTCAATGAAAGACAGAGATAAGCAGGAAGGATGTATTCAGACAGAACACTGAGTCATCTTTGCCCATTTTGGTCTTTCACCATTTTTCCTGATGGTCACTTAGGTGGAGTCCTTACCCCCTCCACTATACTCTATGGGAAGGTGCAGAGATCTATCTCACAACAGAAAATTCAGGAAGACTCCTCCAGTCTTTGGTCTACACACTGCTGACATGTTCAATGTCTTTGTGGTAGTGCTATGAGGGAAAGGGGCCTTCCATTGTTTCCCAGATGCTTTATTTTGGGTTCTCTAGAAGCAGACCCAGAGATAAGGACTTGAGGGAAGGTACTTTATTTAGGAGGTACAGGTACCACTAGTATGGAAGGAAGGAAGGCAGGCAGGCAGGGAGGGAAAGACAGCAATTAAATTATTGGGCAACTGGAGCTTAATCCCATAGGAAAATTATGAGAAACATTGCAAAATACCCCCCTCAGGGTGTCCTAACTAAGAGGTGAGGGAGCTGGGGCATTTATACTCCAGCTCCCTAGAGTCATTGGAAGAGGGCTGCTCCCAGAGGTGTTAATTCTCTGACTTTGATGGAGAGCAGAGCAGACCTCCATGAGCAGGAGAAATACCTATGCCAAAAAGATGTACATACTGGCAGACAGAAGCCTGCAGGAACACAGGGAAGCAATGGGGTCTGGAGATGTAGGCAAAGCACGAAGAGCATCTGCCTCACATGCCGGGCTTGGATGTGAGAGCCTGGCTGGGCCTGGAAGCTCTGAAACTGGAAACCTAAACTTTGTGCCCCTCATGGCCTCCCTCCTCTGGGGTCTTGCCCCGTCCTGTCCCAGGTACTCTGAAGGCACAGGACATGGGTCCTAACTACTTACAAAACCACCAATCCCCTGTCCCTGTCTAGTCCTGGGTCCACTTCTCCTCTCCTCTTAGAGATTTGGCCTCCCTGCTCCCAAAGGCACTCACCTCTCTAATTCCCGAGGAGACCACCGAAAACCAAAGCCAAAATAGCATGCTGTCTTCAGTCAACTTTGAAGCACATTTCCCTGGAAGCAAAGGAAGCTGGAATCTCAATCCCCTTCTTGAAACAGAGAGAGAAAACAAGGAGGACAAAACACAAGCTCATGTTTCAAACTTTATCCCGCCATGTAGGCACTCTGCTCCAAGCTGCTTGATAGAGAATGAGTAGTAAAAATGCAGCATCCTCTTCAGTTGACTGTGATCTGGTGGTTTCTGCTAAAAAGCACTCTCCCCACTTGCTTCTGGAATGCCCCAGTGAATAACAGAACAAGAATTTGGCTAAGCTGAGGACTGCTCTGGTCTCAGCAGCGACCCAAAGGCAACCCCCCCTTCCGTGTTCGGAGGGTAGTATTCCTTACGTTGCCCCTTCCTCCCCACCCCTAAGCCAGAGCTCTAGGGCATATTTCTCCTTAACCCAGGACTGGGAAGTGGTAGCTATAGTCCCTGCCTTCTCTCCACATTTCATTTTCTCATTATTTTAGTTAATTTACTCTTCTATATTCTATGGTGAGAAAAGAAAGTAGCTACCAGTTTTTGAGAACCTAGAAAACATCAGCGGCTTCAAACACATTATCTCTTAAAAACCACCACAACCCTGCCTTGTAGGAAGCATTATAAGGTGAGAACATTGAGGTCCAGAGAGGTTAAGAGATGTCCCTAAGGTCACAGAGCTACATTTGGAACTAGAGTTCAAACCTACCCCATCTGACATTTTCCACTGTACCATGAGAGGTATTTTATTTATTAAATCCTGACTGGCTTTCACATCTTCTAAGGCTAAAAGTTCATGCGAGGATGAAAACAATAGAATTTTCTCTCAATTTTTTTCAATCTTTTTCAAATATTTGAGCTCTTTCCATTATAATGATGACAAATAGAAAATAAAGTTGAAGAAAATTCATTACATCAATTAGTGGACATCAAAGTCAATTCTCCATGCTCCAGAAGCAACATTCTGCCAAGCAATTAACAATTTAACTTGACAATCTTGAGAAGAACAGTCTCCAGTGCCTTTCATCAGGCAGCACAACGGTTCCTTCTACGTAATATTTCATCTTTTTTCTATGCTCATAGGATGGAGTGACTGCACTGAAAAGATCAGAGGCTTTGCTGACGGACTGACCTGATAACTAGCAGTGGACCCTGAGCAAGGCATTCATTCAATCAATACATGCTTCCTGGGCACCTAAGTACCAGGCTCTTTTGGGCAACTGGTTCTGACTCACAGAAACTATGCGGTAATAAACGTGTGCTGGTTTAAGCAAGTTTGTAGCAATTTGTTATACAGCGATAGAAAACCGATGCAAAGAACAGGCTGCCCTGAGAAAGCCCAGGCTTGAAACTAAGTGGTGAGAATAGGCCCCCCTGAGGAATCGCATTTAAACAGAAGCTGAAAGGTGAGCAGGATCAGCCAGGAATGTTGGGGAAAGAGAATTCCAAGTCCCTTCACCTTGGCTGAGCCCCATTTTCCCCAGACGGAAAATGAGAATTTTCTCTAGGTACCCACCAACAGCTGCCTGCCTTGACAGTTGTCCTGAGGACTGAGTGACAGAGTGTGCGTGGTGTGCTTTACAAGGTGCAAATAACAAGCCCGGTTACAGTGATGGTTGGTGGAGCTGTTATTACCACTGGTATTTTATGAACTTTTATGAAAGTTCTACTACCGAATGGCTCCCAATGGTCAAAAAAGCATATGAATGAGCATTTACTGCCCATAGAGTCTACTCTTTTTAACCCTCCTCTGGCTGGTCCAGGCCTTTCCCTGGTCAGGCTTTCCTAGGTCTTCTCATGCAGGCAGGGGGAAGAGGCTGGGTGAGCCCTCTTACCAATCATTTTGCAGATACATTTGTTTCTCTGGGGCAAACCACTGTGGCATTACTGGCCGGTTTTCTTATCAGCAAATAGCAAATAATTCCATACTTAGCTCTGGCGGCCCTGCTTTCTGATTCAGTTCACTCCCCTCTCCCTAATTAAAATGCACTACCCAAAGGCAGGGATTGTGACAGATCTTTCTTTATGTTCCCAATACCACGAAAAGTACTAGAGGGGCTATCCCATCCCCCCCAGCCCCACACACACCAAAGTCTGATGGACCAGTTCCTAAACACCCTCCAGATCCCAGCTCAGAATCACAGCCCCTGAGAAATCATCCCCCACCCCAAGTGGTAGAATTAATAATCCCTTCTCTCTGCACCTTGAACCTGCTTCCTGATCAGACTGTATCATGATTTATTCATTGGTGTTGTCTCCTCAACTAGCTGTTTCTTGAGCTCTAACAGCATTTTGAAAGCCTCCGGTGTGCTAGAATCTGGGCATACAGTAATGAATCTAACACAGTCCCTGCCCTGGAGGGGACACAGGATGTAAGCAAGGAGTTTGAACATAATATGGTAAGTGCTTCGATCCATGTGTGTCCCAGGGCTTTCAATCTGAAAGGACAATACCTGAGCCCTGAGAATCTAAAAAGTCTTCCTGGAGGAAGCAGCAGGGGATCTGAGCCCTGAAGGGTGGGAAAGAGTTAGGCAGTACTACGGACTGAATTGTGTCTCCCCCGCCAAATCATATGTTGAAGCCCTAACCGTCAATGTGATGGTATTTGAAGGTGGGGTCTTCAGGAGGTAATAAGGATTAGATGAGGTCATGAGGGTAAACCCTTCACAATGGGATCAGTGTCTTTACAAGAAGAGATACCAGAGAACTTGCTCTCTCTCTTTCTCTCCCTATCATGTGAGGACACAATGAGAACGTGTCTGCCTGCAAACCAGAAAGAGAGTCTTCACCAGAAATCAACCACACTGGCACCCTGATCTTGAACTTTCCAGCTTCAAGAACTGTGAAAAATAAATTTCTATAGTTTAAGCCATCCAGTCTATGGTATTTTGTTATGGCAGCCTAAGCAGATTGAGACAGATGGGCAAAGAGTGATGGGCCTGGATTTTCTGTCAGAAGCAACCATTTAAGGACAGGCACGGTGGCATGAATCAGCACAAACTATGGAGGAAGCTATCAGAACTGCATGTGACAAGTGTGCAAAGTTGAGATGAGCAAGACTGTATGGCCCAGGTGGTGATGGCAGTAAATGCCCAACTGACAGGAACCCCCTTTCTCTGAGAAGCCCATCTTCATCCACAGGATTAAGCTCCCAGCAGCCATGCTTCTATCACATGACCGTCCTGGGCACAGCTTATTTGACTATGGTGCCCATGTGACCCAATCAGATCTTCTCTGGTAAATTCAGAATTGGTATGAGAATCTCCCAATAAGACCAGGACGTTCTCTTGAATAGAGATGAAAATGTAACAGCTATGTGGTGGCCGTGCACAGAGAGAAGCATACAAAGGTCTTTTCACGATGAGAAGAATAAAGTAAATGGGCCTGGCAAAGAAGGAGCCAGAAAAAGAAGAGAAGGATATCTAGAGTCCATGAAAGATCCTTTCTAGTTCTTGCCTCTGGTGACTTGAAATACCTCCAAATCCTTCTGATAAATTCCTTTTTTTCCTTATATGCTTCAGCGGTTTGACTTGGTTTCTGTGACTTGCTAACCAAAAATGTTGATGTATCTCATTTCTCTGTCCAAGGCCCCCCCTTCTCTTAATCATCTTCTCTTTCCTCTTAGATAATCATCACCTAGCCCCTGGATAAAAATACCACTTATATTCTCTCAAGTGCCAAATTTGCCTTCTTCCCTCGTATATCCAACCGCCTACTTCACATCTTCACTTGAATTAGCTAAAGATATCTCAAACATATCACATCCACCAGAATTCTCTGAGTCCACCTTCTCTCCTGAAACTCTTTCCCCCCAGTCTTTCTCATCTCAGTAAATGACATCAGTATTTACCATTCCTCAAGCCAAACACTTGGAATTATCCTTATTTTTCCCTTCCCTCAGTGCCCTCATTCGGTCTTTCAAGAAGTCCTACCACCTCTATCTATAAACTCTATCTCAAACTGCCCCATGTCTCTCTATCTTCTAAATCCAAGCCACCAAAATCTCTTACTGTTCTACCTCAGTCATCTCCTAACTTCTCTCCCTCTGTCGCTCTTCTCAACCCCCTCCCTTTTCTCCACTACAACCAGCATGTACACACTATCATTATTCTCAGAGCTGCCAGAATAATCCTTTTAGAATATGTCAGGTCATGGCATTCACCCATTTAAAACCTTATAATGGCTTCCTGTTGCATTTAAGAGAAAGTATTTTAGTCTATAAGTCCTGATATGATCTGGTCCCTGTCTGGCTTTTCTCATATTACTCACCTTCTTGCTTACCAAGCTTCAGAAACTGGTTTCTGTTGCTTTATTTTTTTTTCTTTTAAAAATATCTAGGTATTTTTTACCTCAGGCCCTTTACATCTAATGGTTCCACTGTACCCTGTTTCCTCCTTCTTATCATTCAAGGATCAGTTCAAATGCAACCTCCTCAGAGAAGATGCCCTGATCACATGTGTAAATTAGGACCAAGATTAACTATCTCACATATGGCTCTATTTCTTTCAAGCACTTGTAGCAATCTGAAAAGATCTTGTTTATTTGTTGTTTACCTGTTTATTACCTGAATTCTCCCACTAGAAAAGTCATCACCATGGAGGCAGGCACCTTGTCTGTCTCATTCATTCTGTAGACCAATGTCAAGCCCAATGTCTGGAATATAGTAAACACTCAATGAAAATCTATTGAGTAAATAGATGAAACCAAGGACAACACTGAAGAGTTTTAAATGGGAGAGTAACATGAAACATCTTTCCTGCATCATCTATGTCCAACAACTGTATGGAGGATGGATTTAAGGTGGGAAGAGCCCATGTTTTATTCATCTTTGATGAATTCATCCCAATGTCTAGTATGGGATAGTCCAGTCTACTGTTATATAATAATGAGATTCCCAAGCAACATCATTTTATCAAAAATCTCATTAAAAACAGACTTGTTTTGGTGTGTTTGGATAGGAGATGGAGAGTTAGAGATATATAACACAAAGGTATTTTTCTTGTATGCATTTCATTAATAAAGGCATAATTTTAATTGAACATGCATTTTATTAAGACAAAAATAATAAATTAATTTTTTCAAATAAACAAAAAAAGTAAACATCATCTGAACGCACCAAATTTTTTTTAATAAATTCTCATGATAACCCTTGAATTATAGAGTATGAGTTTGAAGGAGACATAAAGATGACCTGGTTCAGTCATCTCAAAGAACAGATATGGTAACAGGCCTGGAGAAATTGAGGGTTCAAGGCCAGAACACAAGCTATAACCCAAATTTCTGATGCTCCGTCCTGGGCACCATCCATTCTACCACCTTGAGTTGGGAAGGTGACACTAAGGGGGGAGTTGGCAAGATGGTGACCCAAAGCAATTCATGTCAAAGTTGGCAAAAAACCATTGGGCTATTTGACTCTAAAACTTCAGGCTCTGACTTTTGTGATTTATTCATTAAAAGAAAATTCTTCTTAATCTCAATAAAAGAGGATCTTTCCCCAAAAGGAAAGGAAAGCCGTCTTGCTTTACATTGGCAAGCCCACTTTGAGCCCTTTTATAGTCCACAACCAGATGTGCACTTAGAGAAACCATCTGTCCCATTTAGGATGCAAAACAAACCACATATAAGGGAACTCTCACCCCAGATCCTTCTCTGAATGGGAAAGGAAATAATAGGGTAAACCATAAAACAAAAGTCGAAGAGATAGATAGGTAATTAGATGGATAACACAACAGAAATTGCAATCAATGGCAATAGATGTAGGTGTTTGATAAAAGTTGGCAGATGAGAAAGGTGTTGAGACTGTGGCTCCATGTGTTTCAATTAGAAAATTCTCAGTAACTGAGGCTTTGGGGAAAGTCTGGCAGTTTGGAAACTTTTGCCTATGGTCATGTTCACTTCATAGACACCTACTTCAGTATCATTATTTTTTGGCCTTTTGACTTCACATTCTAGCTCTCTCTTACTTACTTCCTATTATTGCTTAAAAGTTTGTAGCTTTTATTTAAAATTCACTTTGTTTTTAGCTACACTCATTCAGGGAAATAAATACCAGAAAAGCTGCATTTGGCATGTCTCATAAAACTGCTTCTGGATACTTTTTGCCATACTAGCAGCCTGCTTAGAGCTTTAAAATGGATTCCCCTATTTCAACGTTGTTTTCAGGCTGATTGGCTGGAGTGTGGCTGGAGTATTCACCACGTGGAAATTCCTCTTGGTACATGATGAACTCAACTGTGCTCTTAACCCAAATCCAAGAATGTGGGCCAAATTTAGCTTTCTGCTGAAAATCCTATTTACCACAGACATGTCTTAGTGTTATCAGCAGCCCTGAATCAGGAAGGATTACAATACCATGACTATTTTACTGGAGAGTTACAAGAACTTTATTCTACTGTTTTCAGTGTGTGTAAGCAACCATCGAGGCATTCTTTCAATCAGTGACTACTGAGCACCCATTCTGTGCCAGACCCTGGGCTAAATGCTGAAAATACCAAATGATTCATAGTTACTTCCACAGCTCCTGTCCCCAGAACTCATCAACTAGTGCAAGGTGTTGGTGTAATAGCCAGACCCCGCAATTCCCACCTCCTGATATTCATGACCTTACAGAATCTCTTGCCCTTGAATGCGGGCAGGATCTGTGACTTGCTTCTAATCAGTACGATATGGCAAAGATGATAGGACATCACTCCCTATGATTAAGTTACATCATATAAGCTTCATTCTTGCTGGCTTGATAAAGTACAAGGCCATGTTGAGGAAGCCCACATAGCAAGGAACCACAGCTGACTGTGAACTGAAAGTCAGAACCCTCGGTCACACAGCCACGGGGAATGAATTCTGCCAACAGCCTCAATGAGCTCAGAAGTGGATTCTTGCTGAGTCAGCCCCCAGATTAAAACACAGCCTGGCTGACACCTTGATTGCAGCCTTTGAAGACTCTGAGTAGAGGACCCAGCTAAGCTGTACATAAACTCTTGACCCACAGAAACTGTGACATAATCAATGTGTGTTGTTTTCAGCTGCTCAATTTGTGGCCATTTGTCACACAGCAATAGAAAACAAACACAGCAAACTATAGCCTATGAGCCAAATTTGTTCTGATGCCTGTTTCTGCATGCCCTACAAGCTAAGGAGGATTTTAACATTTTTAAGTCATTGAAACAAATCAAAAGAAGACTATTTTGTGACACATGAAAATTACATGAAATTCCAGTTTCAGTGTCCGTAAACAAAGTTTTATTAGAAAACAGCCACACCCATTCATTTGTGCATCTTCTAGGGCTGCTTATGCACAACAGTGGCATCGTTGAGTAGGGGTGAAAGAAACCAGATAAACCAAAAAGCCTAAAATATTTACTATCTGGCCTTTTTCAGGAAAAAAAAAAAAGTGCTAGCCCTTGATCTAGTGAAAGGGACAGACACTTAACTCGATAAACTCGATAAATTACAAACTCAGAAGAGGCATGGGAGCTGGTCCTAAGTTGAGTTGGTTGAGTAAGAGAGTTTTCCAGATGGAAAGTGGAGGAAGGATATCACAAGGAAGGATCAAAAGTAGACAGACAACAAGCTTTGGGGAAATCATTGCATATAATAAGATCCGCAATTTAATCCGTATCTCTAAACTGTTATTGTGGTTTGCCTAGGGCTCTTGGCCAAATCATGTCACACATGCTTCTGCCTAAATGAGTCTGGTGATACAGCTGCATCCCCGCTTCCAAATGCCATAAAATCCACAAATGATCACTTTCCAAATTGGAAAGCATTAATCTTGTACTGCCATTCTTGTTTGGGGGGGTGCAGAGGGGGGGATATTTGTCTACAGTTTAGTGGCTACAGATCATAGTCTGTTATTGGGTTACTTAAAGATTCAGTTTCACCTCATTTTCTTTGACACTCACATCTGTTCATTTGTAGGTGGAAGTGAAGTTTGAAAAAAAGGCGCACAGTCAGAGCGCCACCCAGGGATGACCAGTTAACTGGCCTTACAGGGTGAATTTGTCGGGGTCTGGCCTTCAGTTTCTAAGTCTACAATCTCCTCATCAGTGCTATATGTCTGTCATTATTATTATGATACTCTCAGATTTTATCAGGGGTTATAGCATCATGTGCCTCCAAACTAAATGACCCTCAAACTACTGCATATTCTGTGACTGCACGTTACAATTTTTCTGTCTCCTTTGTGTTCTTGGGTGTGTGGGCACCTCTCCCTTCTGTTGGCGACCTTCCAGTAGCATCCACACTACTAAATTGCTGACAGCTTAGAAAGGGATAACATAGGTCTTTAAATTATGGGTAAAACAATAATCTATAGAGAAAGAGTGAGGGCCTAAAGTGTTCTTCAATCACTTAAATGATATGAATTTACTATATTCAGTGGGTACCCTCTTTGGCTTTGAGGAATCCTTTTACGCTCTTGCCTAGTTATCAATTGCATTCCAGGGAACTAAGTTCAATATAAGTTAGAAGTTACTACTCTGCTCTTGAAATGCTCAGGGACAGTAGAAAAGGGAAAACAAAACTCTATCATGCAAATGATTGATCTTCATTCAGTACATACCTGTTTACAGTCAATCGATCTACATTGTGTGTTATAAGAATTTCTAATCAATGTCCTTCAACTTAGATCTAAGTTTGAGGAATTCAGCAAATTGATTAAACCAATCAATGGCTCCATATCGTTAGGGCTTTATGACATTTTCAGAAGCTCAGCAGTTACTTACAGGCAGCAGCAAACGACAGGACACTATTGTGGCTGGCTGTCTGCCAGAGTGTCCTTGGATGGTAACTTCCCCTTCTTACCCCTTCCTCCCTGGGCTCAGCAGGAACTAACAGGCTCTTACTATTTACTTACTATTTTTAGTTTTAAAATATGGGAGGTGGGACAGAAAATGGGCAGGGAATTCTGTTCAAACAAATATGGAGATAGTGACCAACTGTCTCCATTTGCCTGGGACTGGGGAGGTTCGCAGGATGTGGGAATTTCACTCCTAAGACGGGGAAAGATCCAGGCAAACTGGGATAAGTTAACCACACTGTATATGATACTAATTGTGCTGTGATTGTTTTTTTTAGAAATCCATAACTGAACTGAAAAGGAAAAAGGAAGATGGTTTTCTAGCAAAAGTAAAAAGAGAAAAACACATTAAGAGGCTCCTGGTGGTTCCACTGGTTGGAAAAGTTTACCAATGAATATCAGTTACCACTGCTTGTGGTAACTTGACCTTCCAAGTCTTCCTTACCTCTGAATTTCCCCGCTAAGCCCACATCTTTCTCTTCTAGAATACAAATCCCCCTTGCCAACGGTGCCCGTAATTTAAAATGCTTCAGCATAGAAAGTGCAGCACAAAGCACGTTTTCAGTAAGTTTCACTCCAGGATCCTTCTAAACGGAACTCACACTCCTGAGGATGCTACTGTGTAAGCATTTCCGTTATCCTCGTCTCAGTTAACACCAGAAGCTTTGATAATTAACATCATGAGAGTCAGAAATGAGCCATCACTGGTGAAATGAGTGGTTTGTTAATTAGCCTCGGGGATATCAGAAAGGGACCCTCACTGGTAAAATTCACAGTATTCAAGAAGATATGCGAGTTGACAACTATTTTAGAGACACTCCAGCTATATTACTTTCTTAAGGCTGCCATAACAAAGTACCACAAAGTACAGTCCTGGAGGCTAGAAGTCTGAAATCAAGGTGTGGGCAGAGCCATGCTCCCTCTAAAGTCTCTAGAGAAGAATTCTTCCTTACTTCTTCCTAGCTTCATCTAGTGTTTTTCTGCAATCCTTGGTGTTCCTTGGTTTGTAGCTGCGTCATTCCGAATTCTGCTTCCATCTTTACATTTCCCGCCCCATGTGTCTCACTATCTTCACACAGCCTTCTTACAGGACACTAGTCATTGGACTTAGGGTCCACCCTAATCCACTATGACCTCAGCTAACTACATCTGCAAGGACCCATTTCCAAATAAGTTTCATTCTGAGGTTCCAGCTAGACATGAATTTGGAGGCACACTATTCAGTCCATCACACTTCCCATGCCTAAAGAGGGTATAAGACCTTAACAAGCCTCCAACTGTAGAGATGGTGCTTGAGAGCTGATTTCTAACAGTGTCCAGCTATTGGGTTGAAGGATTTCTGATTGCCTAATAATAACTAGATGACATACCTCTGGCATACAGTTGTCAGCCTCACATGAACCTTTCATCAAAGTGAAGTTCATATCACTGAAAAGTTCAGAAAGGTCGGAGTTCATGAGACTTTCAGAACATTTGAATGTATTGTCTTGCCTGCTAGACAATATATGCTTGATGAATACATATTTGTACGTGTGTAAGAATTTGGTCTAACACTTGCTTTCATTATAACCTGGCAATGAGACTGTAAGAGAAGAGTGGTCACCCTCACACATGCCAACATTTTGGTGGCCTCTGTTATTAACCAAAAAGAACCAAGGAGTTGGGCATAACCAAATTGATGTAAGTTGTCTGCAATCCTCTTTAACCTCACTTCTTTCTCTCTCCTTCCCGTCTCAGCCAAACTTCTAGAAAGAATAATCTACTCTCTCTTATCTGCACTTCTATCATTTCCATTCACCCCTCAACCCAGTGAAACTTGGCTTCCGCTGCCATCAAACCAATAGAATGCGTTCTCCAAGGTCACCCATGTTGTTTGAATTGCCAGACTCACCGGATGCTTTTCAATCCTTCTCTTAGGAACTATGTCAGCAACATTGGACTCTGCTGAACATTCGTTTCTTCATACAACCCTTTTTCCTCAGCTTCTATGACACCCCTTTCTCCTAACCCTCCTACCCTCTTTCAAAGGTTCTTCTCCTTCTATTTGCCCCTTTACGGTGTGTATTTCTGAGAGTAATATTCTGGATCCACTATTGTTTTCATTCTACAACCTCCCCAGATGAGTAATTCAATTTTCACCGCTCTAAGTGATGACTCCAGAGGCATATTTCTCTAAGCTTCAGATTTGCATGCCCCATGCCTGCTCAATGTCCTGGGTGACCCATGGGGAGCTCAAACCTGCTTGCTTAAATCAATCTCATTGCTTCCCACCAACATCTAGACTTACTCTTGGGTTGACCTCAGGTAATGGCTGCAGCAGACAAGGCAGAAACTTGACCACTCCCTCTCATTTTCCACTCTCATCCAATCACCAAGTCCTCAACCCATTTCTTCTCTCCCACTACAAAGGCCCTGGTCCAGACACTCACGGGTTCTCTCTGTGCTGCTGCAGGAACCTATCCTCTTGCCTCAAGCCCCCTCAAATCTACCCTCCATACACATTGTCTAACACAAGAGCATGCCAGTCATTCACTTAAAGTCCTGCAATAACCCATCTCCCTTTCTGAAAGC
Source organism: Eschrichtius robustus (assembly GCF_028021215.1). Lineage (NCBI taxonomy): Eukaryota > Metazoa > Chordata > Mammalia > Artiodactyla > Eschrichtiidae > Eschrichtius > Eschrichtius robustus. Next base: position 107,772,087 of record NC_090827.1, on the reverse strand, counting down.
AGGATTTCTCAACCTTGGCACTGTTGACATTTAGAGCCAGAAAATTCTTTGTTGTGGGTAGCTGTCCTTGCATTATAGGATGTTTAACCACAACCTGGTGTTATCCCCCAAGTTGTGACAATCAAAATTGTCTCCAAACACCACCAAATGTCCCCTGGAGGGGTGCAAATCACCCCCACTTGAGAAGCACTGACCTGGAGAACAAAGCCAAAAATCTCTAATGTATCAAAAATGGACCTTCAGGGCTTCCCTGGTGGCGCAGTGGTTGAGAATCTGCCTGCTAATGCAGGGGACACGGGTTCGAGCCCTGGTCTGGGAAGATCCCACATGCCGCGGAGCAACTGGGCCCGTGAGCCACGATTACTGAGCCTGCGCGTCTGGAGCCTGTGCTCTGCAACAAGAGAGGCCGCGATAGTGAGAGGCCCACGCACCGCGATGAAGAGTGGTCCCCGCTGGCCACAACTAGAGAAAGCCCTCGCACAGAAACGAAGACCCAACACAGCCATAAATAAATAAATAAGTAAATAAAGTGAAACCTTTAACAAAAAAAACAAATACGAGACCTTTAAAAAAAAAAAAAAAAAAAATGGACCTTCATCAGCTGGTCCCTGGCTACCTGCTGACCCTATCTCTTCCCTCTCCCTGTGGTGTATCTGACGCCCTATGAAAAATCTTTATAATTATACTTAACATATTGCATCATAACTAATTCTGCATATGTCTGCATTTCCCATGAACCATGAACTCCTTGTGTCTGGAGGACCATCACTTACTCCTCTATATATTCAAAGCTCATAACAAGTGCAGTGCATGTAAGTATTTAATGTTTGTTGGATAAGTGAACAAATGAATTGGAGAGGACTTGGAAAAATAAAACAACTTTGGCTTTTGTGCCTACTATTGCTGCATCTCTGATGAGCTACAGCCACACACCCGCCTCTTCAACTTTTGAGCACTTAACCAAGCGTATTCTTATGTGGCTCTCTGTGTCATGGTGTACACTTTGTTTTCCCAGTTAGGATATAAGATCTGCCAAAGCAAAGATCTTTGAATTAAGCTTCCTTCCTAAACCTCACATCCCCTACTACAATGCTGGGCTCATAATGTAGCCTAACAACGACTTTGAGAAACACATTGACTCTCTGTAAAAACTTCACCTGTGGAACACAAGCCTGGGTAAGGTAGTAATTAAGTTGGATTCTAGAGTTCAACAATCCAAATTCCAATCCAGGTTCTTTCCACATTTTCCTAGCTCCATAACCTTGGACAATTCATTTAACGTATCTAAGTTTGTGTTTCTTTGTGGGGCAAAATGAAGATAGTAATAGTACTTACCTCATCCATTCAAACAATATTCATTGATTATTTATTACATGCCAGGCACTGGAGGTACAACTGAGTTCAAAACAAAGTTTCTTCCCTTATTTGAGCTTACATTTTAACAGGTAAAGACAAACAATAAATATGTAACAGATAAATAATGTAATTCCAGATAAAGGTAAGTGCTGCAAAGAAAATATACTAGGGCTTTGGGATATCACAATGGGTATGTAAGATAACCTTAGATAAAATTATCAGTAAAAGCCTCATTGAGGATGGATTTGATCTCCTAAATTACAGAGGGTGTTGTGAAGATAAAATGAAAGGCATGCTTGCGAATTTCTGAATAATGAATATTCATAAATTGCAAATATTCTACAAAAATTTACTATTGCTATTACAGGGAATCCCCACTAGAGGGAACTACCACTCATTGAGTACTTGCTGCATGCCAGGCACATGGCTCATCATTTTACATGCAATTTCCATTGATCCTCCTAACAGAAACAACCCTGGAGAACAGATATTATTGGTTCCATAGTCCAAGACTGAGGCTCAGAGAGCAACCTGCCCAGGGGTTACGCAGTTGGTAAGTGGTGGAGCCATGCAGGTCTGTCTGACATCAAACCTGTGCTTTTTCAGTTAAACCATGCTGCCTCTTTCTTCATACTGACTTCCTTCAAAAACAAAGAGACAAGAGCACAGCAGTCGAAGATCAATAAGTAGGAGGGGGAAGGAGAAAGATCTATACGAAGTTCATGGTTCACAATTTGGAGTCAAAAGCCCTGGCGAGTCACAGAATGAACAAAGCCCTCACATTAAGGGAAAGTTCTTCAGAACTGTTTTCAGAGATGGTCCAGCTTACTGCTCCATCCTGGGGCTTCAGACCTCCTAGATTCCCATGAAATCAAAGCTCAAAGCAGTGACACTTCGTAGCTGTGAAACAGAACTGACAGAAACACTTCCTCAAGGCCCTCGGAACAGAGGCAGGTGGAAATTTTCACTCTGTGAGTCCAACAGCATTTATTTTCTGTAAACAATTTTCTGGTTTTTCCCCCCGACTACCAAAGACTCTGCCCAGAAAAACAGGTAAAGGGACCCACAAACTTCCATTTCAGGAATCTGGAGTGTAGAGATGCACCTCGAATTCAATCAAAGTCATACTTTACAGAGTTAGCAGGATGGAGAATCTGACTGCTCTGTGGATAAATTAACAACCTGCCTAGTGAACACAACCAGACAAGAAAAGTGGGAAATAAACTCCCAAATGATTCATCCCATCATCCACCAAACATTCATTAAGCATTAATATTTTGTCTGGCTTAATGAAACAATTGCCATCTGCAGCAACATGGATGGACCTAGAGATTATCATACTAACTGAAGTAAGTCAGAAAGAGAAAGACAAATACCATATGATATCACTTATATGTGGAATCTAAAATATGACACAAATGAACCTATATATGAAACAGAAACAGACTCACATACATAGAGAACAGACTTGTGGTTGCTATGGGGGAGGGGGGGTGGAAGAGAGAAAGATTGGGAGTTTGGGATTAGCAGATGCAAACTAGTATGTATAGAATGGATAAACAACAAGGTCCTACTGTATAGCACAGGGAACTAGATTCAATATCCTGTGATAAACCACAATAGAAAAGAATAAGAAAAAGAATATATATGTGTATAACTGAGTCACTTTACTGTACAGCAGAAATTAACACGACATTGTAAATCAACAACAACAAAAATAAAAAAGTTTTAAGAGTTTTTAAAAAAGAATCAAGAATCAGAAAAAAATATTGTGTCTGGCTCAGAAGGAAGACACATGCTGCATTACTGTTCATAGTGTTAATTTACTTAACTATATTTGCATTTTGTCCAAGAGTAAACACAACTGTATAATATTTATTGTACAACACGTTCTGCATTTTTTAAATTAAAATAACAGCTGTGTGCTGGTAAGGGTTTGCCAGCTGTCCAAGGAGGAGTGGGTGGTGAGAAGCCTAATGATTGAGTTTGCCAATTTCCATGGTGTAAATATTTCCACCATGGCCAGTTTTGAGCTGCCACTGTGAAATAACTCAAATGAGGAGTTCAGAGAGATGGCAGGAGCCGGGGAGCCAGCTCCAGCACTCCACTGAAAATCAGAAGTTTGCTAGCGAAGTTTTTCCCCAGCAGCTTGAGAAGAAGTAAAATGTAGTCCACAACTTCCAAGTTAAGAAGACAGCATAACATAATAGAAAAAGCACAAAATGAAATTTCAGAAGCCTGAGTTCTAGGCTTGCCTCTGCCTCGGATATCCTGTGTAATTTGGGAGTAGACATTTTTCCCACTCTGAGTCCAAGTGTCTTGTGCCTAAAAGGCGGGATTGAGACACACTGGTAGTTTTCAACCATGGCTACACATTTGAATCACTGTGGATTTTTTTAACTACAGCTGCCTGGATTCCACCTGTCAGAATGATTCTGAGGGCTCAGAGAGGTCTCTAGGGATCTTCCTTTTTTTGTTGTTTTGTTTTTTTTTTTTGCTTAATTCCATCTCTCTATATGTATATCTGAGACTGGGGAAGCATTGGACTGTTTTATGTTTTAGGCCCCTCCTAAGTGAAATATCCATATTTCTAGCCTAACTAGTGTGGCAGACAGATTAACGGGGACCCCCAATGATCCCTATCTCCCAGCATTCATGCCCTTGTATAGTCTCCTCCCCTGCAGGGTGGGCAGGACTTGTGACTTGCTTCTAACCAGTAGAACATGGCAAAGGCAATGGGATGTCATTCCCATGGTTCCGTTACATTATGTAGGACTCCATCTTGCTGACAGACTTGTCCTAGAGATGCTCATTCTCCTGCAGGCCCTAAGGGAGTAAGCGGCCATGCGGTGAGCTGCCTGTGGAGGGACCACGTGGCAGAGAGCTGGGGGAGACACCAGCCAACAGCCAGCAAAAAGCTTCAGTTCTTAGTCCTACAGCCACAAAGAAATCAATTCTGCCAACAATATGAGTGACCTTGGCAGCAGATTCTCCTCTAGCTGAGCCTCCAGAAGTGCGGCAGCCCAGCTGATACCTCAATTACAGCTTCATGGGACCCTAAAACAGAGAACACAGTTAAACTGTGCCTGGGCTCCTGATTCAGAGACACTGAGATAATAATTATGTGTGGTTTGTAAGCTGTTATGTTTGAGGTAATTTATTATAAGGCATAAAAAACATACATCCCAAAACACTAGAACCTCATTCAGCTAGAGGTGCTGAAACCAACAGATTCACGCTTCCCTTTTCAAGCCCACTCCACGGCGCAAGCTCACTGCATGGAGTGACTGGCCGGATTGCGTCACACTTTTTAAAATATAATTCGATTCCCCTTTTTTTTTTTCAGCCTTTAGTTTGCTAAATTCTATTAAATTGAATGTGCAGATGATGTGACCTCACTGTAAAATTATATTACACTTTCTGGTTTATAAACTTTATTTCTTAATCTTTACCATGTCCCTGTGTAGTACTTTTACTGTTGTACTAGTTTTCTTTTGCTGGGTAAAAAAATTACCACAAACTTAGAGGCTTAAAAACACATTCATTCACAATAGCCAAAAGGTGGAAGCAACCCAAGTGTCCATCGAGAAGTGAATGAATAAATAAAATGTGGATTGGAATACTATTCAGAATATACACATATACACTGAATAATGGAATATTATTCAGGCTTAAAAAGGAAGGAAATTCTGAGGCATGCTACAACCTGGATGACCTGTGAAGATGTACACGACGTGAAACGTCAGTCACACACACACAAAAATCCTGTATGATTCTGTTTTTATGAATTATCTAGATGAGTCAAATTCATGGAAACAGAAAGTAGAATAGTGGTTGACAGAGCTGGGGGTGAGGAAAAATGCAGAGTTGCTGTTTAACGGGTATCTAGTTTTCAGTTTTGCAAGATGAAAACATTCTGGAGATCGGTTGCACAGCAATGTGAACATACTTAACACTACTGAACTTAAAAATGGTTAAGATGGTAAATTTTATATTGCGGGTATTTTACTACAAATAACAACTAATTTTTAACTAATTACCAAAAAAACCCCACATTTATTATCTGACAGCTTCCATGGGTCAGGGGTCCAAGTTCAGCTTAGCTGTCTTTTGCTCAGGGTCTCACGGGGCTGCAATCAAGGTACCAGGGCTGCATTTTCATCTGGAGTTTCAACTGGGGAAGAATCCACTTCCAAGTTCATCCAAGTTGTTGACAGTACCCACTTCCTTGCAGCTGTATGACCGAGGGCCCTGCTTTCTTGCTATCTGTCAGCTGGGGGCTGCTCTCAGCTCCCAGAGGCTGCCTGTAGCTTTTTGCCACAGGGGCCCACTGTCTCAGTCTGTCTGGGCTGCTATAACAAACTACCATAGTTTGGGTGGCTTCAACAGTAAACACTTATTTCTCACAGTTCTGCAGGCTAGGAAGTCCAACTTTCAGGCACCAGCAGAATCGACGTCTGGTGAGAGCCCACTTCCCGGTCATAGATGACCATCTTCTCATGTTCTCACTGGGTCCTCACATGACAGAAAGGGCAGGGAGCTCTCTAGGGTCTCTTCTATATGGTCAGTAAACCCATTAATGTTCCACCCTCATGACCCAGTCACCTCCCAGTGGCCCCACCTCCAAATACCATCACTTTGGGGGTTAAGTTTCAACATATGAAATTGGGGGGGTAGGGGGGCACAAACATCTAGTCTATAGCACCATCTCCATAGGACCTCTCCTAACACGGCAGTTTACTTCTTCAAAGCTGGCGAGGGTAGCTTCTCTTTTCAGCCTGTGAAGACAGAGTCTTATATAACATAACCTGGGCAAGGAAATGACATCTTGTTACCTTTGCCATCTTCTATTGGCCAGAAGCAATTTACAGGCTCCTCCTACATTCAAACAGAGGGAGAGACAAGGTTGTGACTCACCAGGAGTCACCTCATGTGTGTCTGCCACAACTGCTGACCCCGTTAGTTATACATGAGAAAACTGAAGCTTAGCAAGTTTATGTGACAAATCCAAGGTCACCCATTCAGCAACAGGCTGACCAGAGACCTCTAGCTGTGGACTTCTGGATGCAACTTCCAGGCTCCATTCAGTCCCCACATGTAGGAGCCAACAGGCACTCACTGGAAAGACGGAGGCAGCCCATCTCCTTTTACTGGTGGCAGCAAAGACATCCAAACGTTAAGAAATAGGTCTCAAGTCTCAGCAGGAAATTAGCTGGATTATGTGGCTTCTGTGTTTCTTTTCAAGACTCCCAAGTTCAATGTCAACAATCAGGATTCTAGAAGCCTATTCTGAAGTCCAATCAATAATGTTGTTTGTAAAAATACTTTGAAAAATGTAAATCACATTTTGTCCCCAAAGAAAAAGATTATCACTTTAAAAATGACTGCATGTTTAGCCAATTCTTTAAAAGGAAACTGTACCCTGACTTGTTAAAAATCCCATCTCTTAGAAGTGAGATTTATATCATATCAGAGAATCTTAGAACACAACTAGAATACATAGTGCTAACTACTGGCTCAGCTTCAAGGAAAAAAGCTTCCAGCAAAGTAAATGGAGGTGAGGTCATATACAAAATAAAATTAACAAGGGAAGATGAAAACAAGTTAGTGAAGTCAGTTTAGAATTTAGTTTTTATTTACACCCAACACTCATTTTGTAACCCTATGTAAAGGTTTCTACCTTCTGAACCTGCTCGAGATCACCTCCCAGGATTCTCCTCTGCTGGACAAGATTTAGGTGCCTTTCCTTGTCATTGTGATAATACGCAGTGATAGGAAAAGGAAAGCTATTCCTCAAACTTGTGAAACTAAGAAATTACTTATATTGCAATTTTTCATATTTATCCCACCTAATAATGATTGTAGGGTATCTGAGAGTCATGATTATCTCAGCTAACTTAAAAGAGATTGGTATTCTTCCAAATGCATGCTTTCTGATAGAATGTCTAAAAAACAGGAATGAAGGAAAGAGTGGACTGATGGCCCCTTCCCCTAGTAAAAATGAAGAGATCAAATAACATCATGGAGAAAAATGTCACCAAGGAAAACCATGTGCTTTTGTTTCCAAATTAATTACAAGATCCTTACCTTTCAAGTTCATTTCCTATTCATACTTATTGAAACATGCTATTGCAAATGAAAGTTCATTTTGAAATCAAATATTAATATATGTTTTCATCTTTCTTGGGAAAATATCAAGGAATGTGATTGCTGGGTTATATGGTAAGTATATATTTACCTTTTTAAGAAACTGCTAAAGGTGCTGTTTTCACCTTGTTTTCTAAAGGTGCTGTACCATTTCACATTTTACCAGCAATGGCTGAGACTTCCAGTTGTTCTGCATACTTATCAACACTTGGTATTGTCAGCCTTTTGAATTTTAGCCATTTTAGTCAGTGCAGTTTTAATTTGGACTTCCTGATTAGTAATGATTTGAGCATATTTTCATAGGCCATTTGTATATCTCTTTTTGTAAAGTGTCTGCTCAAATATTTTGCTTAGTTTTTTTAAGTGGGTTGTTTAGCTTTTATTGTTGATTTGTAATATTTCTTTATATATTCTTGATATGGAGTTTTTGTTTTAATACATGAAAAAGATAATTAATAAAGGCTTAAATGGTGCAAGGGAAAAAAATCAAGCTCAAGAAGCAAATAGCCCTGAGATACATATGATTTAAACCTTACAGTTTCTTCAGCTATAAAGACCAGTGGTGGGAGCAGGTCCTGGGCTGGTGTCCCTTCCTATGTGGGTATCTCCACCGTCGATATTGGAAAGCAAGCTACTTTCTTTACTGTTTCCATTTAGATGCAACTTCAGCATGCCTTCATCTCCTGTTAGCCTTCATCTCCCGCCATGATAAGAAGAGAGAATTCTAGCCCTCCCGTTCATCATCACCCCAACAAGCTACCGGAGGGGCACAGCTGTGATGAGCACAGGAGCTGTCACTGATCATCAGAAGGAATTATGGACTGAAGTTAAGTGGGAGGATTTCAGGCAACTTACTTAACCACTCTGTTCCTCAGTTTTCCCATCTGAAAGATGGGATGACAGTAGTAGTCGCCTTACGGTTTGTTGTGAATATTAAATAGCTCAATTTATTCAAAGCACTTGAAACAGTGTTTGGTGCTATGTAAGCATTTATTGTCACGATTCTTTCTTTTTGAACTACATGAAAGAGGCTAAATGCATGTTGATTGACCACCTGACAATATAGGTGACAGAGTAAATCATTAAGGAACTAAGATCTTCATGATCTGATACCTATTTCCATGTCCAACCTTACTTCCCATCTCCCCACCCCCTTCTCAAGCCTGTGTTCCATCCTTGCTAAGCCCCTTTCAGTTTCATAAACGCTCCATCTTCTCCGTACCTTTGGCCTTTGCACCTGCTGTGCTCCTGCTTAGAACACTGACACCCACATTCCACCCCCTCCACCCCCCACAATATGGCTCTCCTCACTGCTCCCAAGAAGCCTTCCTTGACCCAAGTCTCAAATAGATGACCCTCTCCGTGCTCCCATGCACCCCCGGACCACTACGTGACATCACTTCACGTTCTGCACTGTGATGATGCATTTGTTTGCCTCTCCCACCGTCGAGTGAGATCCTTGAGAAGGATCGTGTTCACTGGGCCATGTTCACTGGCTTCCCTCTACTTGGAACAGGACTTGGCATACAGTAGGTGGGTGTTCAGTATGCACAGGCTTTTGATGAATGAATGAACAAATGAATAAATGAAATGCCTAACAACACATGCTGTAAGAGTCACTACTATGGGCTACATTGGAAAACCTAATAAAAAAAAATCTTACAATCCAATTAGGAAGATAAATCCTAAGTAGATGAAAAGTGAAATAATTTTAAAAGATCCATATACATAGGTAATTACAAATAAAAATTAAACCCTCTTGTACATGTCACCGACCATGATATCAGGGTGGCAAGCTAACTCCAAATAGCACTGGAAATGCTACAAAGTCTTCTATGCAGGTCCAGAAACCAAGACTCATATTTCATTGATAATAAGATAACACATTTTCTCAAATTTTAACATCTCAAACTTATGATGCATCCTGTAAATAATGACACGTCATAGTTTAAGCAGAAATCTTTCTCTTTCTTAGTGGTACATAAAACAATGGTGCATCTTACAATCCTTGGTGTTTGATGAAATCCATGATGAAATAAGGGGAAAGGGTCAAGGAAATCTAATTATTGTATATGCATTTTTTCCTTAGAGGAAACATCAGAGAATTTAAGAGCTGGATGTGTGAGGACTTTGGTAATCTCTCCTGCAGCAAGTAATTAAAAATAAATGGTTGCAGGGATCCTGGAAGGTCACTCCTGCCCCTCAATGCCCAAGGTGAATATCTGATGCAGTTTGAGTGTAGAGAGCTTATCTTGGCAGCCGATGAGGATAAAACCTAAGAGATGAAGGGGCGTGGGCTGCAGTAACTACATCTAAACAGTCAGTATAATACTTCACTATCATTTTTATGATCTTCTAAATGCAGATATTCTTGCACCTCTTCCACCCTGTTTTATGAATTTTATGAAAGATAAAAATTAATTCAGCTATCTTGCAAAGCCCTTTATAACTAACTCCTTCCTCTGCCCAATGATCATTCCTATGTGCAGAATATTTTGAAAGGTGATAAACGATTTATTTGTTCCATTAAAGACGTCTCCTTACTAAATGAGAGTGTTCCTTGAAATGACATGGTTCCAGCAAGAAACACACAATCACTTCTAGTGACCCAGAAGCTGAAGATGTGTAATACTCATCAATATACTGCAACGTCCCACTTGGCAAGTATAATGTTTAATTTATTTGATTTCTTAACTGATTTCACACTTACTAGGATTTTCACAGGGTAGTCACACTAATTTTTTAAAATAATCTTCCTGTAATACCATGGCAGATAGTGAAAAATAGATTTTTGCCAGAAACTGCTTTTTTAAAAATTGCAAAATAGGGATTTTGCAGTTAACTTATCCCATCTCTCTTCTCTCTCTCTCTCTCTGTCACACACACACACACACACACACACACACACAGAGCAAAGCAATGCTCTCCTGTCAAGCTAAATCCATCTTATTTTGATATTTAAACATATCACGTAATTTGTATCTTTAATCAACACAGCCAATTTGGCTAATGCACATGGGGTGATTGGGTGTCTGTGTGCTAATAACAGTGGCTGGGAGCTAATGCTGGGAAAGGCTAAATGCCCTGAGAAGAGACTTGGATTAACTGTGAGCATTTGCCTCTTGGCTTTCCTAGAACTGTTTGGTTTCACCTCCATTTAACCTTGACATTCAGAAACAGAATCTAAAGGTTTGACAAATAGGGACCCAACTTAAACACAAAACAGAATGCCAAAAATCCTACACGTATTCCCCAAGAGGGGGGGAATGCAAAGCTGAATCTGACCATCTTCTTTTAACACCTTGCACTTTGACCTCATCCAGTAAAGATGGTTCAAGAATCAAGTAGTCTGTTATTAAAAAGACTTTTGTGTGGGTAAAAGAAAAAAATGTGTATTTGAGGAGTACTTAATGACCCATGAAAATATTCAAGGACCTCTGGCCTTGAAGAAATGACAGTGTCACTTTTACCAAGTGTCATAAGGAACACTATCTAGTGTAATTCTGAGTGAATATAGAATTCTCTTTTCAAATAAGCTGGGAATTATTGAATATAGTGCAGGCCCACCCACCTCTGAGTTTCACTTTACGGATCTCCATCTTAAGGGCTCAAAAAACTCTTGCAGCAAAGACACCTATTTAAATTTGGTTAACCCATTGTTACCTAAATTTATTTGACCACAGAACCTTTTTTTTGAGCAAGAACATTTTGGGAATGTTAGCTAAATGAAAAGAAATCCAGGAAAAAGATCAGGAGACCTAAAGCCCAAGGTGAGCTTTCCTTTTAGTTCACTGTACAGCTTGGAGTAGGTGAGCTTTCCTTTTAGTTCACTGTACAGCTTGGAGTAAGTCCTTTTGTTTAATTCATGCTTTGAGAGAATAAAAGTGTTGGGCTAGAAAAGTTCTGAAGTCTCTCCCAGCTCATAAATGAAATGGTCTGAGAAAATCTGATGAAAATGAAGGTGAGAGGCTGAAGAAAATATTAGACATCACCTAAAGGACTGAGATAAACGAGGTGAGAATAATGACCAAGTAGGTAAAAGGGCATGAAGACCTGGGCAATTCATTCCCAAGAAAGTCTTACCAAGCAACCCAGGAGCAGATCTGGGTCCTTGTCAAGAGAAATCCAGGTCAGACCCAGGAAGACAAGATGCTGAAAAAGCAAACAGACAAAACAAAGACCCAAACAAAAACTGAGTCAGGAGGGTGGATGGAGAGTCAGCCATATGTGGGATGAAAGGAGGTCCACGAAATAGCTCGAGGTGAGGGGTTCATGAGTGAAACTGAGAACAGAAACTTGGCAAAACTACCCTTTTTATACAGTGGGCAACATTCTGGGAGCAGGAGTAGGCTGGACAGAAGAATCTGTGATAGACCAGTCAAAATTAAAATTATAGGTCACCTTTTCAGCAATATTTGGTTGGCTCGTTGAACCTTTTAATAAATTTTGAATGAAATTTGTCTTAAACTCAGTAAACAAAAAGGAAAAGAACGTGGTTGAATAAGACCAAAGTTTTCCAACCTAGAATCCCTGGGCTGCTAAGGCTTGCGAAGGTTGTAAAGGGTCGCCAAGTAGCCTTTCAGCTAAAAGAAGTAGGACTGTTGTCACTGCTTTTTCAGGATGCTGAGCAAGAGGCCACTGCCTGGGGTTGGAGTCCTCAGGGGCACAGCTAGGGCAGGGGGCCAGCATGGGTTAGGGGAAGGCAAAAATGCAAATGCATGACCAGAAAAACACTGGCAGAATAAGAGCTCAACCTGCAGAGCCAAGACTAAGCAACGGTCAGCAGAACCCTGACGCTCTTGGCTTGTGCACCATCGTTAAAAAGAATTTTGAGGGGACTTCCCTGGAAGTCCAGTGGTTAAGACTTCGCCTTCCAATGCTGGGGGTTCGATCCCTGGTCGGGGAACTAAGATCCCACATGCCACGTGGCCAAAAAACCAAAACATAAAACAGAAGCAATATTGTAACAAATTCAATAAAGACTTTTAAAAAATGGTCCACATTAAAAAAAAAAAAAAAAAAGAATCTTGAGCACAATATATACCTGCAATGTACGCAAATTACGTAGGTATAAAACTGTACTAATAAGTTATATGCATGACAAAATATACACAAAAAAAGCAGAAAATTTAAACCAGTGAGAAAAAATAAAGAAGTATAAAGCTTCTAATACCGCATAACTCCTAGAGTGAAAGCACTCCACTTTGGGAGACCACTGACAAAGACCAGATGAGAGCAAAAGATGAAAAACAAGCGAGAGGGGAACCAGACAAAGAGATGGCTGCAGACATGTGGGAGCTCACTGCTTGCAGCTGTACAGCATGGAGGCATCAGGCTGCTTTAAAGAATTAGGAGGAAAGAGAACAGGAATCTGAAAGCCCTTTTTGGAAATTCAAGACTATAATGTAAATATGCCTGTACCTGTGATAAGGCCACCAGATTTGAAAAACCATAATAATTTTTTAAATTTCGGCTAGAATTATATCAGCTCAATGTAGTTATATCTACCTCCTAACAGATGGTATTGCATTTGTTTATGCCTTGACTTTACAAGTGGGGGAAGATATTACCTTTCATCTAATAAGAACCCTGCAAGACAGAACTTTGTTAATGGAAAAATATATATGGAAGTTCTCAGACGTAAAAATATTAAGAATTACAGGACTAGAGTATCTCTAACTCTGTGATGTGAGGTCATCAACGTGGCCACTTTCCTTCACCAAAACTATTCTTCAAACTGAGAAACCTTCTCGACCAGTGCCATCCAATAGAACTTTGTGCGATAAGGAAAAATCTGTATCTGTGCTGTCCGCTATGGTAGCCCCTAGCTCCATGTGACAATCAGGCATTTGAAATGTGGCTAGAGAAACTGAATTTTAAGTTTTATTTAATCTTAATAATTTAATTTTAAACAGTCACATGTGGCTAATGGCTACTGTATCGGATAGTGCAGCCCTAGAATAAAATCTCAAACAAATGTATCACAATCAGTTGTTAGAAGCAATAAACATAGTTTATAAAGATTTGGGCAGAGTTGCTAAAATTCCACAATCTAATTTGTCAAGTAGACTGAATTCAACAAACCACAAAATCAAAGGATACTGTTTAATAGGCTTTAAGTATAAGATATTAGACTGTAACCAAAACAAAGAAAACCTACAGATACAAGAGGGTCAATGAGCTGAAAAAAAAATAAAAAGAGAATAAAAACCCACAGGGACCACAATGGGCAGAAAATGGAATGAGCCTGAAGCATGTCTAGAGTGAAGATGATCAGGGCTGAGCTGAGAGATAAGGATATAAAAGTGCCAGTGAGGAATCCCTCCTCTAGACTTGGCTTGCATTTTTGGCCTCCACCTCTGAAGAGGGATGAGAAGGAATTAGAGAAGGTCCAAGGAAGAACAAAATGATTCAACTGTTGGATCACAGGTTCACAATGCGGAAATACTGGATGCACTGTGGCTTTTTAATCCAGAGAAATAGAATTTGAGGGTAACAATATCTGCCTTCAGGTACCAGAAAAGTCACAATAAGTGGCATCTGCCAGATGGTCCCCATGCACACAGAGGAGAAAATTACACTTAATATACAGCAAGGATGATATTCCATTTAGCCAGAAGGAAGACTTATCTATTCATAGGTAATGGTTTAACAGGGAAGCAGTTTCATTTAATCAAAGAGATGTTGAGCAACAGAGCCTGCGGGGACTGAGCCTAAAATATAAATAAGACAGTCCCTGAGCTCAGGACCTTCACCTGGGAGAGCCGTAGGAGGACTATGCACTGCCTCACACCCAACCACCCAACACTGGGACAAATTTGTAAGGAAGACGAAGAGGGCTGTTGACGATTCCACACGCACACCTCCCTCCCCTCTCTACAAAGAGAGTTGTACAGGCACACCTTGCTTAATGCACTTTGCAGATACATTTCTTTTACAGATTGACGGTTTGCGGAAACCCTGCACGGAGCAAGTCTATAGGCACCATTCTGCCAACAGCATTTGCTCAATTCATGTCTCTGTGGCACATTTTGGTAATTCTCACAGTGTTTCAAAGTTTTTCATTACTAACCTATTTGTTATGGTGATCTGCAATCAGTGATCTTTGTTGTTACTATTGCAATTGTTTTGGGGCACCATGAACCATGCCCATATAAGATGGTGAACTTAATTGAGAAATGTTTTATGTGTTCTGACTGCTCCACCAACTGGCTGTTCCCCGCCCCCCCCCACCCCCACCCCGCCTCCCTCTCCTCAGGCCTCCCTATTCCCTGGGACACAACAATGTTAAAATTAGGCCAATTAATAACCCTACAATGACCTCTAAGTGTTTAAGTGAAAGGAAGAGTCACACATCTCTCACTTTAAATAAAAAGCTAGAATGATTCAGCTGAGGAAGCTATGTAAAAAGCCAGGATAGGCCAAAAGCTAGACCTCTTGTGCCAAACAGTTAGCCAAGTTCTGAAAGCAAAGGAAAAGTTTTGGTTTTTTTTTTTATTTGTGGCCATGCCCTGTGGCATGTGGGATCTTAGTTCCCAGACCAGGGCTTAAACCCGTGCCCCCTGCAGTGGAAGTGCGGAGTCTTAACCACTGGACCTCCAGGGAAGTCCTGCAAAGGAAAAGTTCTTAAAGAAACTTAAAAGTGCTACTCCAGTGAACACACAAATGGTAAGAGTGTGAAATGGCCTTATTGCTGATATGGAGAAAGTTTTACTGGTCTGGATAGATGATTAAACCAGCCACAACATTCCCTTTAGCCAAAGCCTAATCCAGATCAAGGCTTTAATTCTCTTCAATTCTATGAAGGCTGAGAGAGGTAAGGGAGCTGCAGAAGCAAAATCTGAAGCTAGCAGAGGTTGGTTCATGAGGTTTAAGTAAAGAAGCTGTCTCCATAATATAAAAGTGCAAGGGGAAGCAGCAAGTGCAGATGTAGAAGCTGCAGCAAGTTATTCAAAAGCTCTAGTAAGATAATTCATGAAGGTGGCTACACTAAACAACAGATTTTCGATGTAGACAAACAGCCTCATATTGGAAGAAGATGCCATCTAGGACTTTCATAACTAGAGAGAAGACGTCAGTGCCTGGCTTCAAAACTTCAAAGGACAAGCTGACTCTTTTGTTAGGGGTTAATGCAGCTGGTCACTTTACATTAAAGCCAATACTCATTTACCATTCCAAAAATCCTAGGGCCTTTAAGAATTATGCTAAATTTACCCTGCCTGTGCTCTATAAATGGAACAACAAAGCCTAGATGACAGCATATCTGTTTACAACGTGGTTTACTGAATATTTTAGCCCACCTTTGAGAACTACTGCCTAGAAAAAAAGATTCCTTTCAAAACATGACTGCTCATTGACAATGCACCTGGTCACCCAAGAGCTCTGATGGAGATGTATAATAAGATTCATGTTGTTTTCATGCCTGCCAACACAACATCCATTCTGCAGCCCATGGATCAAGAAGTCATTTCGACTTTCAAGTCATTATTTAAGAAATACTTTTCGTAAGGTTATAGCTGCCATAAATAGTGATTCCTCTGATGGATCTGGGCAAAGTCAATTTAAAACATTCTGGAAAGGATTCACCATTCTAGATGCCATTAAGAATATTCATGATTCATAGGAAGAGGTCAAAATATCAACATTAACAGGAATTTGGAAGAAGTTGATTCTAGCCCTTAGGGATGACTTTGACGGTTTCAAGACTTCCGTGGAGGAAGTAACAGCAGATGTGGTAGAAATAGCAAGAGAACTAGAATTAGAAGTGACTGAATTACTTGAATCTCTTGATAAAACTTTAACAGAGGAGGAGTTGCTTCTCACGGATGAGCAAAGAAAGTGGTTTCTTGAGATGGAATCTACACTTGGTTGAAGACGCTGTGAAGATCATTGAAGCGAAAACGACAGATTTACAACAAAATATCACATAAACAGCTGATAAAGCAATGGCAGGTTTTGAGAGAACTGACTGCAATTTTTAAAGAAGTTCTCCTGTGGTTAAATACTATCAAAAACTATTGCACGCTACAGAGAAATCATTCATGAAAGAAGAGTCAGTCAATGCAGCAAACTTCACTGTTGTCTTATGTGAAGAAACTGTCACGGCCACCCCAGCCTTCAACCACCACTCTCATCAGTCAGCAGCCGTCAACACTGAGGCAAGACGCTCCACCAGCAAAATAATTACAACTTGCTGAAGGCTCAGATGATGGAAAACGTTTTTAGCAATAGAGTACTTTTTAATTAAAATATGTACATTATTTTTAGATGTAATGCTATTGCACACTTTATAGACTACAGTATAGTATAGACACAACTTTTCTATGCTCTAGGAAACCAAAAAATTCATGTGACTGACTTGCTTTATTGCAATATTCGCTTTATTGTAGTGGCCTGGATCTGAACCCATAACATCTCTGAGGTATGTCTGTACTCCACTGGGAGGAAACAAAGCATTAATAAAAGAGAGAGAAACTGGAAACGCCTAACACCATGTGCTCAGGTAAATGCTGGATTGGAATATATGGAAAGGCTCAAAGTTCAAAGAAGCCAGTGGGTCTCTTGTCCTGAATCTAGGATGGCAGGGTCTGTGGGGCTGAGCATCCCTAACTTATCCTCTCATGCGCAGAGAGCAAGGCAGAACCAAAAGAGGAAGCAAGCTCTGTCTAGGTGAGTTTGGCACCTGGAAACGGGATGTACAAGGGATCCTGCTGTTGATGAGTCCTGACCAAGGGTGAACACGTGGTGGCTAATGTAATTAACCAGGGCTAACCCAGGAAAACTGGATGTAGGGTCACCTCCCTTTAAGGTACTGTACTCTTATTAGTTAAACATTCACTTTGCCTAATCAAGGCTCAGGCTTTACCCAATCAGATAGCATCTTCTCTCTTGAGGAGAATGAGTGAAGGTTCCTGCCGCAACTGTTGCAATTATATCACAGATATATTTAAGCACTAATGAGAAATCAGAGAAGGGAGTATAATGAAGGGCAACTGCATATTATGCAACACTGAATTAATCTGAAACTATGTGATATAAAAATATTAATAAAGTCCCAATTTATGCACAAAATTAAAAATTACGCAATTATCAAACCATTGTTTAACTCATCAGGAATTGTTTATTTTCAATGTTATTATGCCAAGAGACTTGTAGAGAGTGTTTACACTACTAGCACTTGAGCTGGTAAACAAAAATACCCACCATCAGAAATGCTTTTGTCAGATCTGTGAGAAAATTAATCTTAAATTATGTTTCTTTGATTTACGTAAAAATTTATATAAATTCTTCAAAAATCTATCCCTCATGTACATTATCACTTCTGTGTATGAGAGCAGAGCAAAGACATTTCAGGAAGAGATTAAAAATTATTTGCAAATACATAGAGGCAAGAAAAAATTAAGGGAAGGAAAGCAGAAAGGAAGGAAGAGGGTTTGGAATATCCAAGAAACAGTGGGAAGTGGGGGAGGGGAAAATGAGGCTGAAAAAAATTAGTTGTAAACCAGTGATTCCCAAAAGCCAGTCCTCATTTAAGTATCAGGCCATGGTGGAGTTTTCATCGATTCACAGTAACATAAGAAAATCAAGGACAGTATTTTCTATAAAGCTAAATATATAAAGTGTTTAATATTTTCAAATTATCCTTTATTATGAGATTATATCTTCCTTAATTTGTTGGCATTAAAATATCTTGTTATGAAATGTTGACAACAGGAGATGACAGATGACAGGTAGGGTTAGGTATTTTTTTTAATCTCCTTATTTAACAAAATAAAATTTGACAACCCTGTATAGGTCCACAATTTATTTTTCAGAAATATTACTGCTCCATAAAATGCAAGAGACATGGAACCACAGTCATATAGTACGAAATTTAGATAGTTGAACAAGGTATCAGATTAAGCACACTGAGAATAATTCTAGATATTGATTTTTCAATATGTTTAAATGCACATCAATAATTAAGAGGAACTACTAGAAGAATATATAGAGCATGCAAGTATTCCAAAAAAAGAAAATATATGACCAAAAAGTATTATAAATTCAACAAAGAGAAGAAAGAAAAAGGAAACTAAAAAAACAAAATAAGATAGCAAGAATTAAGTCCAAATGTATCATTAATCACAACAAATATATCTGGGTTATATTCACCACACGGAAATTCCCAGACTGGTCATGAAAACCAAACCAAACCAAACAAACAAATAAAAACTGTCTGTATGCTTTCTGTAGGAATCACATTAAAATAGGACCTTGGAAATTTAAAAATAAAGTGATGGAGAAAGATAAATCAGGCAAATGCTAGCTACTATTCTTCAATCCAAGCACCTCAAAAGAAAATAGTGTCACAATATTAATTTCAGGTGAAATAAAATTCAAAGGGGTGAACATTAAATGAGACAAAAAAATTTTATGTTGATAAAAAATTAAAATCTACCAAATAACTACAACAGCACTCAACAAAATGGTTTCAATATATATAAGGCAAAAACTGTTCAAAAAGCAAGCACAAACAGACTAAACCATAATAGTGGGATGGAATAGACATTTCTTAGAAAATGATTGTGTATTCTATACAGAAGTAGAGATTAGGATTTCACAATTAACAAGCTTAATCAAATAGCTATATAAAGAAGTTGTACACAACAGAGAAAAAATACATTTTTAAGCACTCGTGAAACATTCAGAAATAAAGGTGGCACAAAATAGCTCAGTAAGTTCCAAAAATAGAGATTATTCCACAATTCATTTTCTTTTTTTTTATTAGTTATCTATTTTATACATATCAGTGTATATATGTCAATCCCAATCTCTCAGTTCATCCCACCACCAGCCCCACCCCACCCCCCGCTTTCCCCCTTGGTGTCCATACGTTTGTTCTCTACATCTGTGTCTCTATTTCTGCCTTGCAAACCAATTCATCTGTACCATTTTTCTAGATTCCACATATATGTGTTAATATACGATATTTGTTTTTCTCTTTCTGACTTACTTCACTCTGTATGACAGTCTATAGGTCCGTCCATGTCTCTACAAATGACCCAGTTTCGTTCCTTTTCATGGCTGAGTAATATTCCATTGTATATATGTACCACATCTTCTTTATCCATTCGTCTGTCGATGGGCATTTAGGTTGTTTCCATGACCTGGCTATTGTAAATAGTGTTGCAATGAACACTGGGGTGCATGTGTCTTTTTGAATTATGGTTTCCCAGTAGTGGGATTGCTGGGTCATATGGTAATTCCATTTTTAGTTTTTTAAGGACACAATTCATTTTCATTAGAAATTTACAACAAAAGATAACGAGCAGCATCCAATCCCCAAAATAACTACTTAGAAATTTTAAAGAGCTCTTTTAAATACTTCCAAGTAAAAGCAAAAATCTAAACGAAAATTATAGATTCTTTCAACATTAACACCAATGACATTATACAGCAAAATCATTGAGATGCAGTCTCAGTGGTATTTAGAAGTCTTTGATGTGTTTATTGGGTTAAATTATATAAGTATTCAAGTCAAGAAATTAAAAAATGAAAAATAAATATAGAGAAAGGGGAAGAAAGGAATAATACATAAAATATAAATTAACCAAATGTAAAAGAAACTGTAAGTACAGAATGAATTTTAAAAATAGTCTTAGCAAAAACTAACACACCATTGTAAAGCAATTATACTCTAATAAAGATGTTAAAAAAAATTTTTTTTAATTAAAAAAAATAAAATAAAAATCGTCTTGATCAATAAAATGAAAACTGGTCCTTTGGACGGAGAAATAACAGCAACAATAATAAAACTGGCAATCCTTTGGCATGTTTGATTATGAAGAATAAAAGAAGGCAAAAACACACTCTTAGGAAAGAGAAGACAGGCATAGCTACAGATACAGAAGGGATTAAAAAACATATAGTAGTTTCTGGAGCCAGACTACCTGGGTTTGAATCCCAGTTCCACCACTTGCTGGGCAAGTTAATAAATCTCTCCTCTGGGCCTCAATTTTCATACCTGTAAAATGGTTATAATAGTAGTACCAACCTCGAGGAAGATTAAATGCCATATATAAAAATACTTAACACTATTCCTGGCTCCAGAGTAGGCAATGTATAAAGGTTAGCTATTATTATAAGAGTATAATTTCAACTTTCATCTAGATGAAATGTATGGTTCTCTAAAAATATATAAATGAGCAAATTTGACTCATGAACTTAGAAACTGAATAGGTTAATAATTAAGAAAGAAATGAGAAATACAGTCAAAGATTTAGGACTAATCAGGCATCAGACCTGTTTTATAAAACTGTTTTATAAGAAAAGTACTAAACCTTATATCGACTGTTTCAGAGCATGGAAAAATATGAGAAGTTTTTCAATTTTTTTCTATTGGGCTACCATAATCCTACTACTAAAACCAGATTAAAAAAAATACAGCACAGACATCATACAAACACACACGTACCCCTTTGGCCAAAAACTTAATTACAAACATAAACAGAAAGTTCCAAATACAGGCATACCTTGTTTTATTGCACTTCACTTTATTGCACTCCAAAGATATTGCATTTTTTTTTACAAATTGAAAGTCTGTGGCAAGCCTGCACCGAGCAGGTCTATCAGTGCCATTTTTCCAACAGCATTTGCTCACTTTATGTCTCTGTATCACATTTTGGTAATTCTCAAAATATTTCAAACTTTTTCATTATTATCATATTTGTTATGGTGATCTCTGATCAGTGAGTGATCTTTGATGTTACTATTGCAAAAAGATTACAATTTGCTGAAGGCTCAGATGGTGGTTAGCATTCTTAGCAGTAAAGTATTGCACACTTAATAGATCACAGTATAATGTAAACATAACTTTTATATGTACTGGGAAACCAAAAAAATCGGGTGACTCGTTATATTTCAATATATGCTTTTTTGCGGTGGTCTGGAACTGAACCCACAATATCTCTGAGGTATGCCTGTAAAATGTAAGCAAACCAAATCTGGCATGTATTGTTTAGATATTAGGGGAAATCTTAGGAATGGGTCAACATTAGGAAAAATACATTAACGAAATTCACTGTCATAACAGATTAGGAAAAAAGAAATATATACATAATTAGACATTATACAAAAGAAATATATATTGTATATAATTATATGTATATAATTACATATATAGTATACATACATATATAATATATATTTCTTTTTTCATAATCTGCATATATACAATCAGTAATCCTCCCTTATCCATAGGGGATATGTTCTAAAACCCCCAGCGGTTGCCTGAAACTACATATGGTACCAAACCCTATGTATAATACTATGTTTTTTTTCCCATACATACTTACCAATAATAAAGTCCAATTTATTAATTAGGCACAATAAGAGATTAACAATAATAACTAATAATAAAATAGAACAATTATAACAATATACTACAATAAAAGTTATGTGAATGTGGTCTCTCTCTACGTCAAAATACCTTATTGTACAAATTTAATGACTTTTCTATCTTAACTAGGTACTTATCACACACTGTGGCTGTTAACTTTTATAATTTGATGTGCGACAGAAGAATTACCATGAATTTTTTTTTCCTTCTTCACCATTTCATGGATAGAAGATTCGTTCTTACTATATATTCCAACATAAATTTTTTTTTCTTTTTTTTTTACTAACTTGAGAACTTTCCCCTTTTCACTTAAGGGAAGCACTTTACAGCTTTTCTTTGGCATATCCAGATAGCCAGCATCACTACTCTTGAGATCGGGGGCCATTATTAAGGAAAATAAGAGTCACTTGAACACAAGCACTGTGATATCCAGTCAATCTGATAACCAGGACATCTACCAGGTGACTAACAGGCGGGATTGAGGAGGACCGTGTGAGATTTCATCACACTGTTCAGAACGGCCTGCAATTCAAAATTTATGAATTATTTCTGGAATTTTCCACTTACTGTTATCAGACTGTGGCCGACCACTGGTAACTGAATCTCAGGAAGCAAAACCATGGATAAGGAGGGAATACTGCATTTCCTAACACATTAGATGTACAAATTCTGAAAAAGTATTTTATAAAATTCAATACTCAGCTTAATTAAAGACAAATAGACAAAATCTTGCTAATAAAGGGTATCTAACAACAGAAAATATCACACTTAATGGTGAAACACTAGAATAATGCCCACTCATCAGGAACAATGCAGGGAAATCAACTATCTTCACTATTATTCAATATTATGCTAAAGGAACTGGTAATCTCAATAATAGAAGACAAAAAGAGAGATAAATTTTTTTAGAAAGAAAGGGACAAAGCATTCCACTTTGTAGATAATATAACCTACCTAGAAACTCCAAGAAAATCCATTTTCCAAACAACTAGAATAAGAGGATTTGGTAACATGACCAGACACAAGATCAACATGTAAAATTTGACAGCTGTCTAAACACCAGTGCTAACTTACCAAGACTCACAAAGGATACCTTTTCACTTAGGGGCCAGTTGCAGATGATGAAAATTTCTCTAACTGGTTTTTTAATAGTAAGGAATTTATTTCCAGGTTTACAAAATTATTAGAAAGCCTGGAGAAACAGGCCTCACCTAGGCTGAACTTCCAGGAATCATAATCCTCTATTAGGACTGAGAAAACTGCCACAAAGGCAGGAAACCACCTGGTCGGGAAGCTGCCGACCATGGACCAAGTTGGCTTCTGTCACCATCAGAAAAGAGGTTTTCAGAGTCAGAAAGTTGCTGACACCAGAAACAGAGGGTAATGAATTAAAGGAAAAAACAGCCAGTTGTAAAAGAATATATACAGTATAATTCTGTTTATCTTTTAAAGAATTAAATATCACATCTGAAGTGCCTGGATCATAGGGTAGAATACAATAAATGGTAGCTAGCTATTTTAGAACTTTGCAAAAATGTCTAGAATGATATTTTGTAGGTTCTGGAAGCTACTGAAGGTTTTTACAACAGGAAAGTAGTCTGATTGGATTTATGTTTTAGAAAGATTGCTCCAGCATCCAAGGGGAAGTTGAGTGATAACAACAGCTAGCATTTATTGAGTGCTTACTATATCCTAGGCATTGTTCCAAGGGCATGACACATCTTATTTCATTTAATGTTCACAACCATCCGATAAAGTTATTACTACTATTTTCCTCATTTAGCAGATGAAGCACTTCAGGCAAGGGAGGCTAAATAGTTTGCCCAGAGAGTCAGAGTCAGTTACTGGTGAAACAGGATTCGAATCCAAGCAGTCAGACCTCAGACCCCACAAATTGACACTGATGCCTTTGAACTGAAAGGGAATGGAGACAGGGACCCCTAAACTCTATACCAGTTAGGGAACTATCAAATTAATATTAGTCTGTGACAGATGATGATGATACAGACATAGTACAATGAGGTCTGATAAATATTTTGGTACAAGATAAAAAATGGAGTTTTAGGTAGAAGGAGGAGGAACAAAGATGCGAATAGGAAGTGAAAGATTCAAGAATGTTTGGGGTTTCTGGAATAGATAATTGAGGGGAAATTTGTATCATAAGCCTGGATGAGGGATGGATGACGAACATCAGGTTTGGGTTCAGACATGCTGACAAATTCTAGACGGAGATGCCTTTGTCAAGCAGTGGCTATAGTAGTTAGAAGGTGGGAGACAGATGCAGTGAATTTCAAGTACAGGCTCTTCTCTCTCTAGCTGTGTGACCTGGGGCACTTTAATCCCTCTGAGTCCTAGTTTCCTCATCTGTAGAATAAGGATACCAAAACCTTCCTGCCAGATTTTTGTGTGACTCTCAAGTGAAAGAATGAACAGAGAAATACATTGTTGGCTATTAAATGCACACACACACACACACACACACACACAATGGGATTTAAGAAGCCCTCATTGCTTTAGTAAAAGAATTCAGCCTCATGTAGATAAAGTATGTCAATAATATCAATCCTTCCCATACTTTGTTAACTTTTGGTCTTCTTTGATGAGAGTCAACAATAATGAGAAATCAAAATGACTTTATAGACTCAAGTTTTTAACAAAGTCTATACTTTCATAGTTTCTTTAAAAAAAATGGCTTGAATTGTCTTTCTGAAATCAATACGTTGCATTTACAGAGACACTTTAGGAAAAAAGAACAGTGACTTTTCTAGGATCAATAGTAAATGACTTGATTCTTACCTAGACAATGAGCACATCCAGGTTAACTCTTGGGAGCTGGGAAAAGTTTTCCTCAAAACCCAGGCTTGTCCAAGTCTTTCTTGTTCATCCTCAAGGCCCAGTGTCCTTGACACCTTCAAGATAGAGTAAGGTAGTCTTCAAGAGCATGTGCTTTTTTAAGGGTATCAGGCAGTGATGGGTTCGGACTCCAGTTTTATCACTTTTTAGCTCTGTGATCTGCAACAAGTTACTCAGCCTCTTTAAGCCTTAATTTCCTAATTTGTAAAATGGGTAGAATAAAATATCATAGCATCATAGGGTGTGGTTGGGATTTTTTTTTTTAAGTACATGTGTCTTATGTCAGGTTTCCCATCTAAGACTCTCAAATGGAAAGTGTGCACAGGAAGCTTTTTAGAGAGTGATACCCAAAGTCAACACCCATGAGGTAGTCAGGGATGCAGGACTGGACAGGGGGATGTACTGCACCGGGATGCAGTCACGACAGAGGCCTCAGCTGATTCCCTGGGGAGCTCTGGAGCCGGGATAGCCCTTCAAAGTAGTCTGGAATTAAGGCAAAGTGTTGGTCCTTTGTACCCCTCATCTGCTAGTCACTGGACGCAGGCTGCCTCCAAGAGGGAGAATAACCCAAGGCAAGGCAGGACTCTTCAGCTGATGACAATTCCTGTGAACTACCAGCTGTCAACACTGGTTAAGAGCTGGAGGAATGATTCTAAAGGGGGATCTGAGTGGTGCAAGACAACATCCACTACAACATACAAAGGAAGTCAGCTCTCTCGATTGTAAATGCCGCAAAGGTAACCACCTTCTCTACTATTTGCTGCCCCTACCGATGCTAGTTCCAAGCATATAGTATGTGCTTAATAAATGTTGAATGCAGAGAAGAAGCACAATGTGTTAGTTACTATTATGATTAATAAGCCTTCCCTGATACTTCCTAAAAGGAGGTATCTTGTACCCTCATTGCTTTGGTCCTGTCTTTCCTATTCCCTTATTCTATTCTACCTTGCTACCCCACCACTTTTATTCAATTATTAATATCTCACACCATTCCACAAAACATAAGGTAACCCCCTAATTTTATCTTGTCAGATATTATCTGTCACTCTTCAGCTGAAACATAGAAAGAATAAGAGTCTTCATGGTATTATGGGCAGGGATAAACCAGATTTACAATCCCACCCCCTAGGAATGTGGGGGCAGATGACAGTGTCCATATAAAAGAACCTGGGGATGAAAACATTGGCCAAGAGTGGAAGCGTTTTCTCAGATAATGATCCCCTACCCTGCCCCTCACAAACACTCAAGAGGTTAAGTTCCCATTATACCTCCACAGCAGCCTGAACTAATCTTTCCAACACTCATCACCCTGAAAATTACTCTTTCATCGTTGGGTCTCCCACTGGACTACAAGTTGCATGAGACCTAGGACCATGCAACGCCATTATCTGGGGCCAAGACTAAGCCAGGATGCACAAACATAGGTACACCAATCGTTTACAACAGGCACCCCTTCTGAGCGGCCTGGTCAGTCCTGAATGCTCAGCATCCGTGTCATAGCGGTTGCCAAGAATTTTGAAAATCACTTTCTTTTGGCTTCAGGGCTTAGCACAGGTCCTGACAAATGGTAGCTGCTTGTTATGGGCTGAATTGTGTCCCCAAAATTCATACGTTGAAATCTTAACCCCCAGTACCTCAGAATGTGACTGTATTTGGAGATAGGGTCTTTAAAAAGATGATTAAGTAAAAATAAGGCCATTACCATGGGTCTTAATCCAATCTGGCTGGTGTCCTTAGAAGAAGAGGAAATTTGGACCCAAAAGGAGACACCAGGAATTACTGCGTGAGGATACAGCGAGAAGGCAGCCATTTGCTAGCCAGAAAGAGAGGTTTCAGAAGAAACCAAACCTTCCAAAACTTTGATCTTGGACTTCTAGCCTCTGAAACTGTGAGAAATTAATTTCTGTTGTTTAAGTCATCCAATCTGTGATATTTTGTTATGGCAGTCTGAGCAAACTAATACAGTGCTTAATAAATTTTTATTGGTTGACATATTGGTTACTTAGGTCTCAGGAAGTAAAGGGAAAAATTGATTATTTTACACAAAGTTCAGCAAATATTTACCAACTACTGCCATATGCCAGGCCCTGAGCTAGGTGCCGGATAACATAACAAAAAAATAAATAAAATGTGGCCCCATGACCTTTGTGAACTAACAATTGCCTGAAAGTAGTAAATAAGAAATATAAAATTGCTGGGACCCAGGGGGAGAGGGAGCTGCCAGCCCAGGGGAAGATTTCAGTCATGTAAAGAATTCTGGGAGCCCAGCTGAATGATTCTGGCAGGGGCATAAAGATACACACAGCACATTATCCCTAAGGCCAGGTGTGTAGACCCCAGACCATACGTAAGGGACAAACAGAACTTGGCCTTGCTCATATCTGTCTTTTCGGATCCCTCTGTCCTTGGGCTCCCAGTAGCTGATCATCCTGGGGATAATGAGAAGATTCATAGTGTTCTGGATCATTAAAGCTCTAAAACGGTCATACAGTGTGGAAACAACCCTCCACCAATGATCCAGCAAATTGAGCAGAGCATCCAGGGGACACTGAAAAAACACGGGCAATAAATATAGTTGCCTTGGCAACCAGGCCCCTCCCCAGTCTGTGATACTATCATTTTTTAAGCCACAGGCAAATGAAGGAAACTGGACATAAGGGCAACATTTGGCTTAATTAGCTCCACCTTAGGAAAGGGTCTTGGAAGTAGACCTTGGAAGGGTAGACCTTGGAAGTAGAGATAAACCTGATTGTAAATAGCAAGAATTGTATCTAAGTTTCAGAATTTCTTAGGTTCTGCAATGCATCTTCCATTGACAAGGGTGCAGTGAGTGTAAATAATTTAAATGTCTGCAAGCCCAGCACACGTCATCGGATTTATTCTACCACAACTACTGCAAGAAGGAAAACTCTGGAGCCAGGAGAGCTCCTGCCCACAACAGGTATTTGAAATTGGCTTGAGTTACCAGCTTGCTGCATTGATTAAACTCCCACTCCCTTGCATCCATCCAGAAGAACTGAGTCCACCAAAGGAATTCAAGGTGGATATAAGGAGAATCTAAGAGTTCTCTTAGCTTAGAAAACACATTTCCCAGATTTCTCTAGAACCTAGAGACCCTCACTATCTCATGTTTCAGTTCCAATTTTAAATAATTCTCTCTTCTCTTAAATATGAGTCTCATATTTAAGACTCAGTCCTTTGAGAGCAACGTATTCTCCTGCAGTTTTTAAAAAAATAACTAAAACTAGAGCAAATGACAGTTTATGGGTTTCCCCAAACATTTTTTCTGGTAAAATCTCCTCTTCTCTTTTCAGCCTATAACCAAAATGACTTTTTCCTTATACTACCCTAATCCCATGTTTCTGTTATAAAGTAAATGAACGGGCACAGGCCAAGCTCCCAAACATGTTAAGAAACAATGATGGAGTTTAGCAGAAAATAGCTCATAGAAAAGTTTAATGAGCCACAAATGTTATATTTTATCCTACAATGTCACCACCTCCCTCCATCACCGCCCATGTTTCCAGCCCTCCCCCAGACATCTCCACTTCCCAGACACTCCGTTGCTCATGAATCCAGCAGAAGAGTTGAATTTTTCAGATTTTTTTTTTTACATTCCTGGTCATTGTTTCTTATGAAGTCTTATGAACTGAAAAATCTCCCCAACCTCTCCCTTCCTTGAAATCAAGAAAATTAATA
Source organism: Eschrichtius robustus (assembly GCF_028021215.1). Classification (NCBI taxonomy): domain Eukaryota; kingdom Metazoa; phylum Chordata; class Mammalia; order Artiodactyla; family Eschrichtiidae; genus Eschrichtius; species Eschrichtius robustus. The sequence goes on along the minus strand of NC_090827.1, from coordinate 107,743,655 downwards.
AAACAGTCAAGCATGGAATGAGCCATTACAAAGAAGAAGCATATCATTTGAAGCGGCTTGCGGATGGATCCACAAAGGGTCAAAGCCACACAAAACCAAACAGTAATGCCAAATTCCAAAACATGTGTATTCCACTGACTGCAGTGAAAGTTAGATGCGTCCTAATTAAATCACTAAACACTTAATACTTGTAATGAGCTTAGGGAATGGAGCTCATTGTTTCATCTCAGCATGCAGCTTTAAGAAAGTTTTTTGTTTAATTTGGCTTTACCAATCCCACTGATTTGGGGCATGACCAAACCTCTATTTAGAAAAATGGTTAGCTAGACATCTAAGAGAGGCAGCATGGAATGATATTGAGGATATGGGCTTTAAAGTCAAACAGATCGATGTTCAAGTCTCACTTTGTGACTTAGTATAAGACACTTAATCACTCTGAGATACAGGTGCCTCATTGCCACGTGGGAGTAATCATATCCAATTTGCAGTGTTGTTTTAAGAGTTAAATAAGATTATATTGCTGAAGTGCCTAACACAGCACTGGACTGAGAAGACTCAATAAATTTTAGGAATGATGGTCATAATAATGACAAAGAGGACCACTATGATGATGATGTTGGTGATGGAGATGATGGTAAGGATGAGGATAAGGATGGTGATGTTGAAAAAAGAGGACCAAGACCAGCTATTATTCATCTGCACAGTCCCACTGAATAGGCTCCTCAACTCACAGAATTTGAAGAAGAGTAAGCAAGTGCCACACAACCACCAGTTCTGAGCCAGAGTCAGGACAGGACAGGAGATCAGAGAGGGAGGTTTGATGCACATGCAGATGAGAACTTCACCTCCAATAAATCAGTCTTCTCAGGGCAATGCCCCCAGCATGATGCATTCATAAATCAAAGCATCTATTACGTGGTATATCCACAGACCTGTCTACATCACAAAGCAGGCAATCACATGCCTGGGCTCCCATCTTGTTTCAGCCCAGATGCTCACAGGGATCTGAAACTGTAAGTGATTTCTCAGCTACCTGAGACAAGGAAACTTACCCCAATACAATATCGCAAAAATGAATCTTTGACACTTGATTCATATTTGCACTAACAATTGGAAACAGGAATAGCTGTTCTTTTTAAATATGAGATTCAGTGGAGGCTGGGGGAGATGGAAGACTAAGGGTGAGCTTTGCTATGAGGGGTGGTGGTAATAAATGTCACCAAGTGGGAAATATTCAAGCCCTATTCCCAGAAACTGGGAGGCAGTAGCTCAAGGCAGAAAAATGACAATAATTATATTGCTCAGAAGTTGACAGCACACATAAATCTGGTGCGTTAAGCCCTGCCCGTGGATTCGCTTTTCAAATCACATTTCAGCAGCATCTTTTCTGGGAGCTAGAATCCCCTTTTTCTGCCTAGAGATTTCAGGTAAATTCTGCTCCTGCAAAAGGTAATTATTATCAGACTTTCGCTTGCTTTGCTTGTTTTTTGTTCAGGCAATACAAGTTCCACAGTTTGGTGAATTACCAGCCACAAGGAAGGAGTAGGGCAGACAGTCTTTGGGTTGGTGTCTCTCTGTCTTAAGGTGGCCATTGTGTGTGTGATTTCTCCCTGCTCCCTCCCAGACAAGTCCCACTTGAACCTGGGTTTATGTAATAAATCTTGGAAAACCACTGCTCAGGCAATTTCCAAGTTACTAAGCCGGCCTCCTCAGTCAACCTGGCTTTAAGACTCCATTGGGAGATCGTGCTGGTGTCTACGTGTATCTAGGAAAATGCATTCAAAATTTGTCACGCTGAAGGAAGGGATTGGGCTGTGTCTGGGGAAAGTTCTGTTTCACAGTGCAAATTCTGGAGAGATTGGAAGGAATCTTAGAGTCACACGCTTTTGAAATACAAATTATAAACATTCCTTTTAGTGGCAGATTTTACACTTTGGAGTGAATTTTAAACTTCTGGGTTTGGAAGCAATCAAAGCATTAGAATAGAAGATTCTGTGTTTGAAGGGCCTTGGTACTCCCAAGTTTTAAGTCTTAGCAAAAAAAGAAAAAGAAGTATTCAGGGAGAACTTCTCTGCTCAGAGGAACACTCTGAACACCGCCATCCTCTGAACTTCTGTGTTGAGACTCAGGACCAAGCAGGGGCTGGTGGTGGGAAAGCACTGCAGGGGGGTCAGATAGAGAAGAAGCCTGGGGGTTAGGGGGCAGGCCCATCCCTCCCCAACTTACGATCTGCCCCTGTCCAAGTCCCAGTGCCCCTCGCCATAATCCCACAAGAGTACAATAACACTTGGAAACCTAAGATAACATGAAACAGAATGAGTGAATCCCTGAGGGTAAATTGTGGGATACGCCATGATTGCATTTATTCTGAGGTCATGTCAATATCACAACTTGTTCAAGATCAAGACCAAAATTAAACATAAACCAAGAGCACCATCTCACAGAGAGATCTACCTCCACCAGAGTGGCTCTTCCCCCAGCTGCCCCAAGGTATTTTTTTAAAGGACACCTTTGCCAAGCACAACCCCACAGCTTAAGGGACATGCAAGGTGAATGCATTCATTGTCTACTCCTTAAGCCTCTGCAGAAGGGAGAGAGTGTCCACTGTCTCCCACTGTAGTAGTCCTGGTTCTCCAGAGAAACAGAACCAATAAGATAAATATATATGTATCTAGGAAGAGATTTATTTAAGGTATTGGCTCAGGTAATCATGGAGGCCGAGAAATTCCCTGATCTGCTGTCTGCAAGCCAGAGACCCGGGCAAGCTGGTGGTTCAGTTCTAAGGCCTAGAGCTGGAGAGCCAATCGTATAGATTCCAGCCTGGGTCTGAAGGCCTGAGAACGGAGAAACTGGAGTGCCAAGGGCAGGAGAAGATCAATGTCCCAGCCTGAACGGTCAGGCAGAGAGCAAATGCAACCTTCCTTTGCCTTTTTGTTCTATTCAGGCTCTCAACTGATGAGATGAGTCCCACCCACACAGGAGAGGGCCCTCTGCTTTACTCAGCCCACCAATTCACACGCTAATCTCTTCCAGAAGCACCCTCACATTCACAATCGGAAATAATGTTTAAACAGATATCTGGGCATCCCATGGCTCAGTCAAGTTGACACATAAAATGAACCATCGCATCTGCCCAAAGTGGAAATTACAGGAGGAACACAGGGGAGGTTTCAGGCTTGCTCCACCCCTGAAGCAGAGGCCGGCTGTCGAGGAAGCCACGGGAGGGCCACCAGTTCAAAGACTGCTGGCAAGTCCTACGTGGCCACACATCCAAGTCTCATCATCCAACTCAATTTTCTCTAGAAATAAAGCAGAAGTGCTTATCATCTTTCTTTCTCTTTTTTTCCCCTTTTTTCATTGTTGTAAACATCCATAACATAAAATTTACAATTTTAACAATTTCAAGTATACTGTTCAATAGAATTAAGTACCTCCACTCTGTTGTACAAAGATCACTACCATCCATCTCCAGGACATTTTCATCTTCCCAAACTGAAACTCTGTACCCATTAAACAGTAACTCCTCATCGCCCCCTCCCCCAGTGCCTATCCATATTACAGTGTGCATCAGAATTTCCTTATTTTTTAAGGCTGAAAACTATTCCTTTGTATGTATACACCACATGGTTGGACAAATGGTTGGACAATTAGTCTGCTTCGGCCTTTTGGCTACTGTGAATAACACTGCTTTGAAGAGGGGTGTACAAATATCTAGTCTCATCCCTGCTTTCAGTACTTTTGGGTATATACCCAAAAGTAGAATTGATATCTCCATTTTTCTGACACCTGCATCCATCTCTGAAATGGTCTTGATCTCAGGCCTAGAGAAGAGTATCATCTATGACTCAGCCAAACCCCAACAGACCAGGCTGCCACATCCATTTCTGTAAGTTGGGCCCTACCCAGAAGACCTCTGGGTGGGTGGGGGAAGCTGAAACCCTACCTATGCATCCACCTGGAGAAGGGTCTTTTCCTAAATCTCCCAAAGGTACCCGGGTTGCAACTCTGCCCGTAGGACTCGTGTCCTTCCATGTTCCTAATTGGGTCTCATCTGGGTCCCAACTGTGTCTGCTCCCCAAGGCCCCTGCCCCTTGCTCCAGGGCATCTTTGGAAGAGCTCGGTTTCTTCCTGCCTCTCTCAGTCCTGGTTCCTTCCAAGGGTCTCCATGGTCACTAATGCAGAGATAAATGAGAACCTACCTTCTCAGATAAGACCTTCTCCTCCTAACTAGTATTATGCATCCAGCCCAGGCAATCTGTGTTTGAGAAAAATGCTGAACTCTTCCAAACCATGTGAAAATCCAGTGCTAAGATCCCAACAGTCTGGAGTACAACCATTCCACAGCAATTATTATCACTTAATACTTTTTTTTAAATATCAAAAGTACCATTCTCTTGCATAGCTGAAAGTCCTTTACAGATGCTAGCCCAGATGCCTGACATCAAAGGTAGCAAGCACTCTTACTGATCAACATTTTCCAGTAACAAAAAGTCAGGGAGCTTCTGTTGCTCTGTTCAGCTTAGTGTCTTTGCCAGGATTATGAAGCACCTCAAAAGAATTAGGTTCAAAACATAAAGATCAAGAACAGGCAAAAACAGTTTTATCCTACAGGAATATGGCAGTGCATTCATTTTTTTATTGTTGCTGTAGCAAGTTACCACAAACTTGATATCTTACTTAATAAAGACAATGTGGTTTGTTTTTTTTTTTTTTTTGGCCATGCGCGTGGCTTGTGGGATCTTAGTTCCTCAGCCAGGGTTCAAACCCATGACCCCTGCAGTGGAAGTGTGGTGTCCTAACCACTGGACTGCCAGGGAATTCCCATAAACACAAATTTTTTATTTTATAGTTCTGGAGGTCAGGAGTCCAACATAAGCCTCACTGGGCTAAAACCAATGTGTCACAGAGCTGTGTCCCTCTTCCGAGGCTCTAAGAAAAAAAAATTTTTTCTTGCCTTTTCTGGCTTCTAGAGGCCACATACATGCCTTGGCTCATGGCCTCTTCCTGCATCTTCAAAATCAACAAAGTTGCATCTCTCCAACCATTCTTCCATAACTACATTTCCCTCTGACTTTCCTCTTCTACGTCCCTCTCCCAATTATAAGGACCCTTGGGATTACATGGGACTCACTCAGACAATCCAGGTAATCTCCCTATTTTAAGGCCAGAAACAGCAACCTTAATTTCATCTACAACCTGGATTTCCCATTGCCATGTAACCTAACACATTCACAGGTTCTAGGGATTAGGACACAATAATGGTGCTCTTTGGAGGACCATTATTGCATCTTCCATAGCAGGTAACGTAAAAGAGTAAAACAGGCCAGACACAAGCCCAAAAGGAGATGCTAATTTCTATGTGGAACCTTTTGGTTCTTAAATGTTAGCAGCCAAATCAAGTTAAACCCAAAACAAACACTGTCCAAATCAAACTCCTCTGGAGGCCACATTTGCCTGTGGGCTGTAGTTTGCAACTACTGCTTCATAGTACAGGGCAGTGATTCCTAACCTTTTTTTCACCACCAAAAGCCCCTTTTGATTTCTCCTACTTAGACCCTCAGGTTTTAATAGATCCAAATAAATAAATAAATATTATTTATTAAGTAATTATTCATTTTCCAAAGTTTTATTAATCAAAGAAGCAGATTAACATCTATCATCTGTAAGAACAGCCTGAGATAAGACTTATTAATAATAAAAGCCAATGTAAATTGGGCACTTACTGACTGCCAGGCGCTATGCTAAGTGTTTTCTATGCATTAACTCCCTGAATACTCATAACAATTCTATGAGATCAGGACTATTATTTCTCCCATTTTTATCAATGTGAAAATCAAGGCTCAAAGAGCTGTGTCCTTAAAGTCACATAGTCAGTGAGTGGCCAAACCATAATTCAAACCCAGGTCTGACTGCGGGAGCCATAGTTTTAACCATTATGTTATTCTGCCAATATACATCTAACAAAAGAAAAAATGTTATGGTTTCATGTGTCTGTGCTACCGAATGGTAGGCAAATGGATGTGAGTCTCTTTGGGGTGTTGAGAATACTATGCTTTTGTGTCACTGCTGCTTCCTTTGGCCACCACAGAGGACCATCCAGGAGTGGGGTTTGAAATCATTCAAGCAATAAAGCGGTGACATACAGATCCTATTCTATCAGATGAAGAAGTTGCCAAGGTAATCTTAAAATTGTCACTTCAAAGCAACAAAAAAATGCATAATAGACTGGGCATCATACACAGGAGACTCCAACCCTGCTAAAAAAGCCTTAAAAAGGAATCCTATTTCCTGAGAGACTTTCCCCACAGTTTGCATTTCAGAGTTGAACAACTGCTAAAGACATCTGACTTCCTGGTGGCTCAGCTGCCCTGCCCCAGCCTGGAGCAGCTCTGGTTGTTTCCTGGAGGCCACTGCATGGGGAGCAGGTGAACCTCATCAATCTTAGAGTTATGGAATGCACAATATGATTGAAAATATGGCACAATACTGTATATTCAAACACAAGCACAGTCATTAATCACCCTCAGCCTCCCTGGACCAATGCAACCTGGTCCAGATGTTACTGAATTTAGAGCTGTAGAGCTAAAACAAAGGTCAGTCCCTCAGATGTCTCTGAGAGTCACATTCAAGAGTTATTTCTAAGACTTCTTATTTCTAGACTTATTTCTAAGTCTTGAGCCAATCCTGAAGACAAATGGGAGGGAGAGGGGACGCAAGAGGGAGAGAGAGGGAAGGGTGGAAAGAAGGAAGGGAGGAAGAGGAGGGAGGAAGAAAATAACCATGTATCTTAATTCAGGAAATACGGTGAAGTTCTAGTGGGCTTCATAGCCAGGTTTCTTATTCCAGGCACAGAAGGCTCACACTTCCTTACCTTCCTTGGAGGTGGGTGGGGTCCTGTAACGAGTCTGCTTTGAAATGTTTAATTGCTGGCACAGGCCCCTCTGTGGTCTCTTCCCCTGCTGGGATAATCATACAGGAATCAGAAGCCTTGTGATGGGATGGAGGAGCCACGCCACTGAAGCTTTGTCCTGGACAGTTGTCCAGACGCTCAGTGGACTTGAGTAAGCAAGAAATATACTTTGGTTTCTTAAGCCACTGAGATTTGGCAGGGGTGGGGGGGAGGGGGTTATTAATGCAGCATCCCTTATCTTAACCTGACTAATATAGGATATTAAAGGCAAAGCTTACCAGAGCCAACTTACAAGAGAATTTTTTAAATTTTATAAAACAAAGTTGTACACAGCCTAGGACCTAATCAGGGCTCAATAAGTATTTGTTGAATATTGCAGAATTTGTTTTTCTCAACTACTATTTGGTTAAGAAATAGCTTAGAAATCTCTTATGCAAAATGTTTCCGAATGCTCTCTACCTCATATCTTCCATCTTCCTTTGCTTTAATGACTGTCTCAAAGAGTTGTTGTGAGGATTAAGTGAGATGATGCGTATAGAGTACCTTCCATGGTATGAGCACATATTGAGTACTCAATAAATGTTAGCTATTGGTGGTGGTGATGGTGTTAGTGCTTTATTATTCCTCCCAAACTCCGTCCTTATGATTTTAATTAGATCTATTTCTTTTCCCTCACCCTCTCTCTGCTCTTCCCTACACTCAGATTCTGCCCAACCTTCAACAGCCGGCTCAAGTCTCATCTTCTCCAAGAAGATGACTCTCAAGTCTCATCTCTCCCATCTATATAATTAATGCTCTGAGCTAGTACCTCCCAATTCAATCCATTGTTTTTTAAATTTTGTATGTGTAAAGTGGGCAGCAGTTCTTTTGTCTGCCAACATTGCTGTGATCTGGGAAATACACCACTTTTCTTTTAGTGCACAGTTTCCTCTCATCACCTCCCCCACCAGTTCAACTCCTTGGATAAGTGGATCATAGCAGACTGACCCTCCTGGTCACGGAGGTGGGTGTTGGATCCATCTTGAACCAACCTTAGTATCTTAACCTGATTGAACACAGTGATTGGTCCAAGAACCAGGTCCCATGACTCATATCTGGCCAATCAGAATTCTTATCCAGATTTTCTTACGTTGGAGTTAAGGGTCCTTTCTTCTGAGGCTACACTATGGAAATTTGCATCTGGAAGCTACTAATTGTTGCTCCTTCTCCTCCTAAGAAGGCTGGATGTAGTAAGAGCAATAAAGCTGATATTCAGAAAGAAGTCAAGCCCAAAGAAAAAGGTCCCTGGCTTCAGTTGCCCCAAGCCATACCTCTCCCTTTTCATCTACCCAAGAAAATAAATTTCCCTTTTACCTAAACTAGAATTTTTGTCACTTGCAATCAAGAGTCCTGACTAATCCAAAAAATTACCCTTGAGAAAAGCTTAATTCACAAATTTGGCAAACTTGTCTGCGCACCCATTATGTGAAGTTACAGCTCTAGTGTAATTTCAGACACAGAATAGATGTGGGAAGAGATGTGATAAATGTAAAAATTGTTCATATTATTTATCACCTAGAGGGGCTACTAAGAAACTCGTATTTGCATTTGGAAACAAGGTCTTGCAGCCAAAACCTGTGAGGCAAGAATGCAGAACCTAAACATAGACATGTAGCCTGCAGTCTTCCTATGACTCTAGTCTGTCAGTTTCACTAACCCCCATCTCCCAGTCACACCCCACATACACACCCAGCACTCCAAACTGTCCAGATTTCAACATCTTTTGCAACAGAATCTCATATGTTCACCAGGAGGATAGATTTTTACACTAGCACACTTGGGAAGTAGGATAAACCGGGGGTGATATTCTAAATATTTAACAACCAGACCTGCATGGGCATGGAGCAATCAGAACAGAAGCTGGCTATCAACAACTCTATGCTCGAATGGAAGTCTCAAGGCAGAGTGGGTAAAAAACTAAAACTCTGGATTCCAGGAAAAGCTCAGGATTGAGGACTGAGAGAACCCCAGTGGGTTGACAGTGAGGGGGTCAGCGAAGAGACTTCTGGCTGCGCCTCAGCCCATCCATCACTCATTCAGCCATCAGTTGTCAGCAGGCACAGATGATCACAAGCCTCTCCACCACTATATTTTTATAGGCTTCTGATCATTGCTACTTTAAGTTAACCCATTGCTTCATGAGATGTGCTAATTCCTTAAATCTGAGTATAGCCAAGTATATCCAAGGTCCTCTGCCCAAGATCACTTCATATCTCCACCAGATCACTATGCATAAGTATTCCAAACACAATCAAGGCCATGCATGTTGCAATTTCTGCATTTCAAGGAATCAGAGTCCAGCAATCCAAAAAAAAGTCTTCTAAACCAATTCAAATCTTTACTCAGACACTTGAGGAAATGACAAAGGCAGCCAGTGCGTTCTCCATACACAGCAAAATATTTTAAATATCCTTTGAGTAGAGTTCTCTTGGTCAGTCTCTCTCCTCATGCTGTCTCTCTCCTTCATCCAGCAGTGAACTCTACTCTACTCCAGGAAAATTCTCTCTCTGACAGTGACTGCTAAAAGCTCTCTTCTCCAGCTCTAATCATCCTCCAAATCTCCCTATAAAATTTAGCCCACAGGGCCCTACTTCCCTTTGCCTAAAGTTTCTCAGTCATCACAGAGGCTCAGAAACCTTTCCCTCTCAACTCTCCCTCCCATCGCACAGCCTTCTACTCCCACCACATCCCAACAGCAACATTCAAAAGAGTGGAAGTTCTTGCTGGAGGCTTACTTCTTCCAGCTGGGAGAAAAAGGGGCTCCTTACCACCCAACTCACTCTCACACCCCACAAAAGGGAGGTTGTGAATCCCCCTGCTTTTTGCAAAAGGAATTCTAGTGGAGACTCTCTAGTGAAAGGAATGTTCCATCTGTTTGTACATGTCTCCAGTTCAGACCAGTTTGCATTGTTTTCCTAGGGTATCTCTTTCCCAGTCCTTGGAGATGCCTTATTTTTGACCCCGAGGCACCCTTAGACAACCCCTGCCAGGAGGCCTTCTCACCAGGGCCAGCTATGTGGCCTTAGCTAAGTCATACTCCCTGCTGACTTGGGAGCAGTAATCCTCAAGGTACCAGATTAATCTGCTGCTTCTTTCTCCTTCTCTTTTCATCTGAACTCTAGAAGAACAAAAGACCTCAGAAGAGCATGCCACATCTTGCCTGGTTTAAGGAGCCCTGACCTAAGAATTGGGAAACATGGGCTCTGGTCCCAACCCACCCTACCAATCACAAGCTGGGTGACTCTGAACCCATCAGCTCCTTTCTCTGAGCCTCAGCTTGAGGGTGTTGGACTAGATGGGCTTTTCAGCAGAAGGAGGAGAGAAGTTTGAGCAGATGGCTTTTTTTCATTTTTATTCATTTATTGGGATTGATCATATGATTGATTGCACTTGGGGAAAAAACTCCAGTGGCTAAAAAACTTTGAAAAACACTGCCCTAGATGATACCTCCAAGGTCCTTTCATCTCTATTTGTCCAGTAGTCTATGATTTTCTCCACTGACCTCCATTTATAGAGGAAGTCTGCAATAAGCAATATTTTTTCATTTTTCAAATCAATCAGAGAATGGCAAGCAGTTACAATTGAACTTCCTTAAGCACTCTAATTGGGAGATGTCTTAGGAAAATATCATTACCCTACATCGTGGGTTAAATAATGGATGCCATTTCCTCTCTGGCCGTGCTGTTCGCCCTGCTCAACATCTCTAGGGATGGCTATTTTTAAGTGGCCTTGGCCCTGTGGGCTCCAACGAAACCACTGGTACCACCCTGAGGACCAATGACTTTCACTACGGCCACAAAATAATCATGGGGGAATAAAATCATTCTCATGGTAGAATAAAATTCTGTAGGCCACCTGTAAATCAGGGGCAGGCAGTGACTAAAGGAGGAAGCTGGGGGATGGGAGGGGACATCGTTCTTACCAATTGATGCTGAAAGAGATTTAGAGACATGCAGCTAACCCACAATACCTCCTCCCTCCATGCCTCTAGCCTCCATTGACCTTCCTGTTCTCTGCTCCTTCTGCTGCCTTCAACTGAGACACACTGTCTCCCATCTGCCGCTCAGACATCAGGGAGTACAAAAATTTAGGAAATGCTCGAGGTTTTATGTTATAAAATTATAAAAGCAAAAATAAATAAGGATTCTGAAGGTCCAATAAAAGCAATTTTTAAGATAAATTTGGTTCCTATTTTAAATTATGTTTATAAGGCATTTACAATAATATAGGATACCTTACATTACATACAAACATTGACTCAAAAAATGGGTCAAAGATCTAAATGTAAGAGGTAAAACTATAAAACTCTTAGAAGAAAACATAGGTCAAGATCTTCATGACATTGGCTTTGGCAATGATTTCTTGGATATGACACCAAAAGCATAGGCAACAAAAGTAAAATTAGATAAATAGGACTTTGGCAAAATTTAAAACTTTTGTGTACCAAATGACACTATCAACAGAGTGAATAGGCAATCCATGGAATGGGAGAAAATATTTGCAAATTATAAACCTGATAAGGGTAGGCATAGAGGGAACTTTCCTCAACATAATAAAGGCCATATATGACAAACCCACAGCCACATCGTCCTCAATGGTGAAAAACTGAAACCATTTCCACTAAGACCAGGAACAAGACAAGGTTGCCCATTCTCACCACTATTATTCAATATAGTTTTGGAAGTTTTAGCCACAGCAATCAGAGAAGAAAAAGAAATAAAAGGAATCCAAATCGGAAAAGAAGAAGTAAAGCTGTCACTGTTTGCAGATGACATGAATCTATACATAGAGAATCCTAAAGATGCTACCAGAAAACTACTAGAGCTAATCAACGAATTTGGTAAAGTAGCACGATACAAAATTAATGCACAGAAATCTCTTGCATTCGTATACACTAATGATGAAAAATCTGAAAGTGAAATTAAGAAAACACTCCCATTTACCACTGCAACAAAAAGAATAAAATACCTAGGAATAAACCTACCTAAGGAGAAAAAAGACCTGTAGGCAGAAAATTATAAGCCTCTGATGAAAGAAATTAAAGATGATACAAATAGATGGAGAGATATACCATGTTCTTGGATTGGAAGAATCAACATTGTGAAAATGACTATACTACCCAAAGCAATCTACAGACTCAATGCAATCCCTATCAAACTACCACTGGCATTTTTCACAGAACTAGAACAAAAAATTGCACAATTTGTATGGAAACACAAAAGACCCCGAATAGCCCAAGCAATCTTGAGAAAGAAAAAAGGAGCTGGAGGAATCAGGCTCCCTGACTTCAGACTATACTACAAAGCTACAGTAATCAAGACAGTATGGTACTGGCACAAAAACAGAAATATAGATCAATGGAACAGGATAGAAAGCCCAGCGATAAACCCACACACATATGGTCACCTTATCTTTGATAAAGGAGGCAAGAATATACAGTGGAGAAAAGACAGCTTCTTCAATAAGTGGTGCTGGGAAAACTGGACAGCTACATGTAAAAGAATGAAATTAGAACACTCCTTAAAACCATACACAAAAATAAACTCAAAATGGATTAAAGACCTAAATGTAAGGCCAGAGACTATCAAACTCTTAGAGGAAAACATAGGCAGAACACTCTATGACATAAATCACAGCAAGATCCTTTTTGACCCACCTCCTAGAGAAATGGAAATAAAAACAAAAATAAACAAATGGGACCTAATGAAACTTAAAAGATTTTGCACAGCAAAGGAAACCATAAACAGGATGAAAAGACAACCCTCAGAATGGGAGAAAATATTTGCAAATGAAGCAACTGACAAAGGATTAATCTCCAAAATTTACAAGCAGCTCAGGCAGCTCAATATCTAAAAAACAGACAACCCAATCCAAAAATGGGCAGAAGACCTAAATAGACATTTCTACAAAGAAGAGATACAGATTGCCAACAAACACATGAAAGAATGCTCAACAACATTAATCATTAGAGAAATGCAAATCAAAACTACAAAGAGATATCATCTCACACCGGTCAAAATGGCCATCATCAAAAAATCTAGAAACAATAAATGCTGGAGAGGGTGTGGACAAAAGGGAATCCTCTTGCACTGTTGGTGGGAATGTAAATTGATACAACCACTATGGAGAACAGTATGGAGGTTCCTTAAAAAACTAAAAATAGAACTACCATATGACCCAGCAATCCCACTACTGGGCATATACCCTGAGAAAACCATAATTCAAAAAGAGTCATGTACCACAATGTTCATTGCAGCTCTATTTACAATAGCCAGGACATGGAAGCAACCTAAGTGTCCATCAACAGATGAATGGATAAAGAAGATGTGGCACATATATACAATGGAATATTACTCAGCCATAAAAAGAAACGAAATTGAGTTATTTGTAGTGAGGTGGATGGACCTAGAGTCTGTCATACAGAGTAAAGTAAGTCAGAAAGAGAAAAACAAGTACCGTATGCTAACACATATATATGGAATCTAAAAAAAAAAAAAAAGGTTATGAAGAACCTAGGGGCAAGACGGGAATAAAGACGCAGACCTACTAGAGAATGGACTTGAGTATACGGGGAGGGGGAAGGGTAAGCTGTGACAAAGTGAGAGAGTGTCATGGACATATATACACTACCAAACGTAAAACAGATAGCTAGTGGGAAGCACCCGCATAGCACAGGGAGATCAGCTCGTGCTTTGTGACCACCTAGAGGGGTGGGATAGGGAGGGTGGGAGGGAGGGAGACACAAGAGGGAAGAGATATGGGGACATATGTATATGTATAACTGATTCACTTTGTTATAAAGCAGAAACTAACACACCATTGTAAAGCAATTATACTCCAATAAAGATGTTAAAAAAATTTTTTTTAAAAAGTAATGAAAATATGGGTAGAAGCAGAGGGATATTAAAAGAAGAGAGAAAATGGAGAAGAAAATGGGTGGGAGAAGATCAAATGGCAAAGGTTGAAATAACATAATTGATTTTTTTTAATTATTGGGCAAATTTTATAATTTACTTCCACTTTATATTATTCCTTTGATTCTTATGGATGTGTCTCAGGTTTCTGTAATATCCAGTACCATTTCTTTCATATTATCATTAATCAATAAATAATTATTGAATGGAAGGGAAGGAAAAGAAAAAAAGTAATAAACCTGATAAGGGATTAATATCCAGAATACTTAGAGAGCTCCGACAATTCAGCAAGAACAACAAAAAACCCATTAAGGAAATGGGCAAAGAACTTGAGTAGGCATTTTTCCAGAAGACGATATACAAATGTCCAATAATCATGTGAAAAGATGCTCAACACCACTAATCATTGGGGAAATGCAAATTAAAACAAAAATTAGATATCACTTTACCCATTACAATGACTATTATCAAAAGATAAATAAATAATCTCAGAAAATAACAAGTATTGGCTAGGATGTGGAGAAATTGGAATTCTTGTGCATTGGTGGTGGGAATTTAAAACAGTGCATCCACTGTAGTGCATCCACAATATGACAGTTCCTCAAAAAATTTAAAATAGAATTACGATATCATCCAGCAATTTCACCTCTTGGTATAAACCCAAGAGAACTGAAACTAAGGACTCAAAAAGAGATTTGTACACCAGTGTTCACAGCAGCATTATTCACAATAGCCAAAAAAGGAAGCAATCCAAACATCCATCAATAGATGAATGGATAAACAAAATTATATACATATATGTGTTTTATATATATATATATAGAGAGAGAGAGACACTTATATATGTGTATATGTATAGAGACAGATGTATATGCATATATATACATATATATATTAGAGTACTATTCCTTAAAAGTTAATAAAGTCTGATACATGCTACAACATGGATGAACCTTGCAAATATGCTAAATGAAATAATCCAGACACAAAAGGAGAAATATTGTCTGATTCCACTTATATGAGGTACCTAGAATAGTCAAATTGATAGAGACAGAAAGTAGAATGGTGGTTGCCGGGGACTGGGGAGTTATTGCTTAATGGGTACAGAGTTTCAGTTCGGGATGATGGACAGCTCCAGTCCTGGAGCTGGATTGTTGTAATGTCTGCACTTCAATGTGAGTGTACTTAATGCCACTGAATTATATACTTTAAAATGGT
This sequence comes from Eschrichtius robustus, assembly GCF_028021215.1. Classification (NCBI taxonomy): domain Eukaryota; kingdom Metazoa; phylum Chordata; class Mammalia; order Artiodactyla; family Eschrichtiidae; genus Eschrichtius; species Eschrichtius robustus. The sequence continues at coordinate 107,728,574 of NC_090827.1, read as the reverse complement.
TAAGATGTTAAGTTTTAAGTTACGTATATTTTATCATAATGAAAAAAGTTACAGTAATAAAAAATAATCATAATCTGGGAGAGAGACTGTCCATAGGCAGGGGCAGCACATCACAGGGTGTCTGAGCCCAGGCTGGGCGAGGAGGACTTCCACGTGGGGCTGGAGAGAGTAGAGGCAGCAGCCTAGGCAGGAGTGTGAGCTCTTTTAGGGCAAGGAAGGCATCTGCACAGGGAAGGGGCAGCTACTGCAATGGAGATTGGTTACGTACTGGGTGACTGATTGAATAAGTAAATATATTAGGGATAATATATTATTATCCCAACAATACAAAGTTCATTCTTGTTTTCTCCCTTTTAATATGTATAAGTTCCTTCTGTGGCAGTAGGGAGAAAATTAGAATGAACTTTGTATTGTTGGTTTGGAACTGAAGGCATTGATGTGAATGCATGGTTTCCAATAGATAGATAGATAGAGATGTAAATGTGAATATATGGGAGAGTACGTGTATGTATGTATACATATGTCACCTTGCTTTGTCCACTGAGAATGCCCAGAAACAGCAATATCCTAAAAACAATGAGAACACTTAGTGTCCAGATATAGGTTTCTAAATGTCATTTTTTTAGTAAGAGGCATCAGAGCTGCTTGAAGAAGTGGTTGATTCCAGGACTGGAGAAGAAAAGCACAATATGAATCAGGAAATGCTCCAACAATGATGTGAACATGTCGAAGGACACAGGAGCCAGTTTGAAGGGATGCCACTAGTTAGATCTGTGACATTTTAGCATTAAAAAAAAAAGATAGTTGTAGATTATACCCACTAAATAAAACAAGAAACCATGAGTCCCTCTGATACAAGTAGATAAGGAGAATTAGAGACTGAGAGAGGAAAGTTTGGTGAGGAATGGGATATTTACATAGTTTCAAAATACCTCCCCATCAAATGCTTATGAATTACAAAAGGAAAAGGAGTAACGTTACCATGGAGAAGCCTGACCAACAGCACACTAATCAAGTGGTCAAGGTGAGTATCATCAATTCTGGAGCAAATTGAAATTCTATGCCACTTGCTAGGGTGCAATGACAACATAGTATCACTCTTGTGATATTCCTGCCAAAAACTTATAACCTGAATCTAGCCATAAGGAAATAGCAAAACCCAAACTGAGGGACATCATGTAAAATAAGCGACCTTTAATCTTTAAAAGTGTGGAGGTCATGAAGTCCAGAAAAGATGGAAGAGCTGTTCCAGACTGACAACTAAATGCAGTGTGTGATTTTGAACTAGCTGGATCCATTTGTATCCACAAAACTCAAGTGGGGTCTGAGGATTAAGTGCAATACGTTAATATTAATTTTCTGCCTTTCATCATTGTAGTGTAGTTATATGAGAAGATGTCCTTATTTGTAGGAAATAAACACTAAAGTACTTGGAGGTGATGGAGCATCAGTGGCAACTGTCTCTCAGGGGCTCAGGGGACGGGAGGCTCTTTTTCCTGTACTTGCGACAACATTTCTGTAGGCTTGAGACTTCTGGATGTTACAAATTGTTTTTCAAAATAATACTGGGTAATTCGTGATAGGTTAAATGAAAAAGCAGGACATAAAATCATATGTACTTGAAGAGTTAAACTTTCTTAAAAAGAGATATTCACAGGAAAAAAAAAGTCTTGAAAGAAGTACACCCAAAATACAGTAGTTGACTATAACTGAATTATGCAAGATGCTTTTCTTTACTTTATATTTTATATTTCAAATTTTCTATAAGCATGCATTTTTAATAAATGTCTCTTTTACAAAATTTAATATGTTTCTTTCTCTTTGGTGTTCTGGTTTTCTAAGGTACGGCTATGAATTAATTTGCTTCATTTATATTTTTTAAAACTCTAAGGATTCCATTAATACCTTATAGATTTCTCTGAAACTGAAAAATTCTCCATCATTTTACCGTGAGGAGGGACCTCTTCTCCGGTATCTCCAGTCTAATTTTCTGACACTCTTATTAAATATATTTTTAATCATTTTGATCTATCTTCCTTTTCTAATAATTTCTTTCATATCTGTGCCTCATTTTGCTCATTTACTTAGCTCTATCTTCCACTTCATTACTTATCTCTTCGAATATTTTCGTCTACCATTTAATGAGTCCTTTTTGTCATTTCAATGACTGCATATTTGTTTCTTTAATCTCTATTTGGTTCCTCCTCAGATTCACCTGTTCTTTTGCCATGATGCCCTGTTCTTTCCTACCGGTTTCTATCCCTTCCTTTATCTCTTTGAAGATTATAAATGTACTCATTTGAAAGCATTTCTTAGACTGTCTTATTATCTACAGTTTCTAGAGTATAAATTTTACCATCTCTTGCATTTTCTCACTCAGCAGTTCACTTGTAATTTCACTCATTTTAAGCAGGAGTTGGCTTCCATCAGAGGGTCCTAACCTTCCTTCCCCTAACACTATCTTCTCCCCATATGCACCTGGCCATGGGGATCACCCATTGCCTGAACCCCCGCCCTCACTCCTAGAGGCACACCCACCCCCCACCATCATGACTCTGAAACTGAACACTACATCGACTACATCCAGGGTTACCATGGCCTCTGGTCAACATCTCTGAAGCTCCAGCTGTCCTGGAGATGCTGCAGTTGAGCACAGTCTCCCGGTCAACTCTTGGCTCCATCTCTCTCCCTGCCACCAAAGAGCACTTGAACTTTTTCCTTGACCTCTTAGGTGCTGAGTTTCACCAACATGCCTGACTGGACTTTCTTTCTTGCCTAAAATTGCTCCTCGTAAGGCAGAAGAGCCTTAGCCAGGTGTGGCCCCTCCCACTCTGCCCATGCCTCTGCAGCAAGCCCCTCCACCCACTTCTGCATCAGGAACAGTGCTCATGGCTGCAGGCATCTGGCCACAGTCATCCACCTTAGCAAAGCTCTCCATCCTGTGCACTGGGTCCCAGAACACCCTCATTTTCCTCTTTTGGTGCCAACTCACTTGAAGGCAAAGGCTTAGTGTTGCAAACATAAAGCTAAACATTTTATATGCCTCATCTCATTCAATGCTCGCAGTTCTAGAAGGAAGATATTATTATATCCATTTTACAGATAAGGTAACTAAGACTCAAGAGAGGTACAGTCACCCAGAGAGGTCACATAACCTGAAGACGTCAAAGTCAGGACTCCAACCCCTGACAGTGTCTTTGGGTCCACTGTTCTCTTGGTCCTCATGGCCTTTTCCTTCTGAACATGAGCCAGACAAATCTCCCTCTCTAAAAATTGGAATATGCATCTTTAGCTTTCTTTTAAGCTACTCCAGTGAACCCTTCAGGAATTGACATCTCAGATTTCTGAGTATCAGCCACTGGGGGTATGCAATCTTTATTAAATTAACAAATGGCCAACCAAATAAAAGCTATTTTAAAGTGGTTCGTAATGGGCCTTCTGCTTTCCCTAATGAAGTTTCGTGTGTCCCTTCCTGAAGAAAGCTTGTGTTAGGGTAAGAGGTGACCAGAGTCACTTGCATCTTTCCCAGGAAGAAACACTTAATACAATAAAATCTCAGACCTGTCAGAGAGTTTGTCTGAGTGCTGCTTCCTGGAAGAATTTTTTAAAGTTCTATTTACATTAACATAAACATTAAACTAACCTCCACTCCATCGCTCAAGGCCACTTTCTATTGCAACTGAACAGGGAGCAGGAGATACGTTCCAACAGGAAGAAATCAGAATGAACTTGAGTGATGCTAAGTCTTCCATCTTTCTACTTTCCCTTGGGGGAGAAAATATGAAGCTGCCTTTTAATTCCACTATTGCCACCTTTGAATAAGTACCTTGTCTTCTTAGCCTCATGCATGTTAACTAAGAATCCTGGAAGAGACATCTCAGATCCTCTATTCCTACCACCCTCCTGACATAAAATTAGACCCATTACATTGGGTAGTATTCATTGGAGGATAGAACCATCTCACACATTTAAAAAAATGAAATCCCCATAATCACAAACACTTCTCACTCCTCCTCTTCATCCATTTTCCTAATTTCACTGTAGTTCTTACTCCTTAGACTTGAATAAAGGCACATATAATTTTTTAAACTCTACCTCCATCTTTGGACCTTTAATAGTTCAGGACTGGCCCATGTGAGGCAAGAAGTCACTTGTCAATTATGCCCCTCGCTGGAGGCACCTGCAGGTTTTTAACATGAGTTAGGCTGGCTCTTTCTTGACTTCAGTCCTTACCACTGCCACTCCATCTGCCTAAAGGAGGACATCCTACCTCCTCCCTCCCAATTTTAATTAGCCAATGCCTGCTCAGCCTACAAATTTCAACTCAGAGCTCACCTACTCCTGGGAACCTTCCCAGAGCTCACCTCCTGTTCCTGACTATGTAACTTGTGTCCACACAACACCAGTGCATCCCTCCCCAGTGGGACCATAGCAACACAGTAGGTACACAGCACCTAGAATGGCTGCTCTGGGTTCAACAAATATAAATACCTCTCTGTCATAGTCTCCGGTTGGAAAAGTAACCTTGGGTAACTAAAACCTTGCTCTTCAGGAGAGTTATAAGTGGGGTTAATAAGACATGGGAAGCTTCTGCACAGCAAAGAAAACCATCAACAAAATGAAAAGGCAACCTACTGAATGGGAGAAAAGATTTGCAAATCACATATCTGATAAGGGATTAATATCCCAAATATATATTTTTTAAAAACTCACACAATTCAACAGCAAAGAAACCAAACAATTCTTTTTAAAAATGGGCAGAGGATCTGAATAGTTATTTGTTCAAAGAAGATATCCAAATTGCCAACAGGTACATGAAAAGGTGCTCAACATCACTTATCATCAGGGAAATGCAAGTCAAAACCACAATGAGATATCAGCTAACACCTGCTAGAATGGGCATTAGCAAAAAGAAATATGAGTGTTGGTAAAGATATGGAGAAAAGGGAACCCTTCTGCCCTGTTGGTGGAAGTGTAAATTGGTGCATCCACTATGAAAAACAGTATGGAGGTTTCTCCAAAAATTAAAAATAGAACTACCATATGATTACAGCAATTCCACTTCTGGATATTTATCTGAAGGAAATGAAAACACTAACTGGAAAAGATATACGCACGCCCATGTTCATTGCAGAATTATATACAATAGCCAAGACATGGAAGCAACCTAAGTGTCCATCAGTGGATCAATGGATAAAGAAAATGTGGTAGATAGATAGACAGATGGTGGAATATTATTCAACACACAAAAATAGGAAGTCTTGCCATTTGCAACAACATGGGTAGACCTTGAAGGCATTATGCTAAGTGAGGCAAGTCAGACAAAGAAAGACAAATACCATATGATCCCACTTATATGTGGAAGCTAAAAAAATTAAAACCAGCAAACTCATAGATACGGAGAAGATATTGGTGGTTGCCAGAGGTTGCAGATAGGGGGTGGGCAAAATGGGTGAAGGGGGTTAAAGATACAAACTTCCAGTTATAAAATAACTAAGTCATGCACATATACATTACCAAATGTAAAATAGACAGCTAGTGGGAAGCAGCCGCATAGCACAGGGAGATCAGCTCGTGCTTTGTGACCGCCTAGAGGGGTGGGATAGGGAGGGTGGAGGGAGGGAGACGCAAGAGGGAAGAGATATGGGGATATGTGTATATGTATAACTGATTCACTTTGTTATAAAGCAGAAACTAACACACCATTGTAAAGCAATTATACTCCAATAAAGATGTTAAAGAATAAATTAAAAAAATAACTAAGTCATGGGGATGTAATATATAGCATGATGACTATAGTTAATACTACCGTATTGCACATTTGAAAGTTGAGAGTAAATCTTAAAAGTTTTCAGCACAAGAAAAATAATTGTAACTACATATGATGAGAAATGTTAACTAGATTTATTGTGGTGATCATTTCTCAATATATACAAATATTGAATCATTATGTTGTACACCTGAAACTAATGTTAAATGTCAATTATATCTCAATTTTTTAAAAAGGCACAGGAAAGAGGTGAATCCTTTATCAGAGTCTAAAACTACAGTTATAGAGCATTTGCAAGGCTTGTGCTAATGCTTAATACATTATCTTATTAAATCTTCAAACAACACGGGGAGGTAGGTGTACTTATACCCTTTTTACATGAGGAAACAGGGTCAGCAAGGTTAAGAACGTGCCCCAAGCAGTGATGGAGTTGGGCTCAAGTCCAGGTCTAACTCCAAAACTCACAGACATTCCTTGCATCTGACTGCCTCTGGGTATCCATTAGTCCAAAAGGCTCCTACTTTCCAGTCCCCACAAAGATTCTTGCACAGACTCCCCTACACATTTGTAATGTGTTTGCTGTATTATTTAAGATATTCAATTCTGCTACGTAAAATCAGAAACACAAACAAGGGGGATAAATGAAACTAAGTATAGAAGCAAATATTGGGTTGGCCAAAAAGTTCGTTCGGGTTTTTCCGTAAACTGTTGAGGGAAAACACCCAAACGAACTTTTTGGCCAAGCTAATAGTTTGTGAGACACAGGCAGAATTCATTAGATGTGTTAAGTATATATAAATAAGTTACATAGGGAGACATTAGCATAGATAAAGTAAGGAGAGCATGTGTGTGCTGAACATAGAAAGGGATCAAAGACCAAGAGGCATCAAATATTTGTGACTCACTAAATACACATGAGGCACCTGAGGTTTCAAATATTCATAATACATTCAATATACAAGAGGCACTCAACATTTATGGTGTCTGAAATCAGCCACCCATTGGTAACTCCCATTCAGGCCCCAAGAATCCTCTGCCAAATGAAAGCCATAGCTGCTTATCAGGGTAATTGGTGAGCTGCAACTTTGAGCCAGGCGTAATTGCTCCTGCATCTCTCCGATAGAACAAATACACTGTGTTGGTCCCAGGCACCTTTCATTTGTCAAGCTTCCTCTTCAGCCTCAACTTTGCTCCTTGTAACCATTCCATCAGCAGGGAAGGCTGAGGAAGCAGGCAGAGATGGGACATGGGGGCTCTGCATAAACCAGGGTGTGGGCAATGTGGTCCTTCTCCCCTACTTGCTACCTGTCCTAAACGCATCAAATACCCACCCTGTTCCTCTTGCTTTGCACTGTGTGTTTTAAATTCCTACACTAAACCATGTGATTCACGCATCTTAACTTGGTCCTTGAGCCCTTCTATTATAAGAGCTTTGCGACAGCCTCCCTTAGATTTAGCACTGTAGCGAGATGATTTCCCATGGGACACTTCTGGGCAATTCTTTTGTCTCCTCAAAGGATACCCTTGACACCGTGGCATCAGAAAGCAAGCAGTGGATTTGGAGTTAGGCTCCTGGATTTCAACGTTGCCTCAGCCAGTGTCCACCTCTTTAAGCTTTTGTTCTCTCCATATCTGTCAAATGAGAATGATAATCCTTCTCTTGCAGGGTTGCTGTTAAGATTAAATGATGGCATTTGTTAAAATGCTTTGCAAAACCATGTAACCTGTATGACTTTTTCTGTGGCACTCAGATAAAATATGTTTCTTATTTTATATCTCAGCGTTGATGGGAATCCTAATCCCAGTCTTTGGGTGGCAGGCTTACCCTCACTTGGACAAATGAGGGTCCTAGGGCTTTAGCAGGAAACCCCGGGGGGGGGCCTCAGGTCCTCAGCTCCTCGTGGAGGCCCCCGAGATGCTCAATATTCGGGCCAGCGTGGTGTGACGGGAGGTGACAGCTCTACGGCCCACAGCACTTACTCTCTCGGCACTAGACTCAAGCCTGGGACCTTTGCCCTGACTGGGTCCAGGCTGCGGGCAGATGTCCTGTGCCCTGGCATCCATGCAGTCCCTCTGCTGGAGGTCCTGCCAACTGCGTGCTGTTTGGGGGATGGAGCACATAATCCTCACCTCTCCATCACCCAGATCAACTCTCCTGGGGGTGGAGTTCTCGTCTCCACCCTGAACATCACCCTCTCCCCAACCAGCCCCAGCTTCACTACCTGGTGCTGGAGGACACGGTGTTGCTAATTGTCCCCTGGGACGGTAAGTCAACGAGGCACACAATCCTGGGTTAGCAGGGTCACAGGAAGCATAACGGTCAACAGCAGGGGAGGGTCGCTGCCCTGGCTCTGTCACTGTATGACCTTAGGCAAGATTATTATTTAACCTCTCTGTGACTTGGTATCAGTAAAATGGGTTTAATAATAAACTCACCACACAGAATTGTTTTGAGGATTAGGCAGATTTTTAAATGCTTGGAATTGGAAGAGGGGGAATGAATAGGCAGAGAACAGAAGTTCTTAGGGCAGTAAAAAAAAACAAAAAAACCCCAAAAAACAGATACCATAATGATGGGTACATGTCATTATACATTTGCCCAAACCCATAGAATGCACAACACCAAGAATGAACCCCACTGTAAACTATGGACTTTGGATGACTATGATGTGTCATTGTAGGTTTATCAATTGTAACAAAAGTACCACTTTGGTGGGGGATGTTGATAATGGGGGAGCATTGGAGGGGAGGGGAGCAGGGAGTATATGTGAAATCTCTATACCTTCACTTCAGTTTTGCTGTGAACCTAAAACTGCTCTTATAAAATAAAGTCTTAATAATTTTTTTAATTAACAAACTCTTGGAAGAATGCCCAGCATAAAGTATGCATTCAGAGCTAGCCATTATTTATTATTATTATTATTATTATTATTATTATTATTATTTACCTTTCTATAATGGAAGAAAACAAGACAGGTTATAAAACACAATTCATTTCTTTCTTTTTTAAGGTATAATTCACATACAATAAAATGCACAAACTTTAGCTGTACTAGTAGACCATCGGGATCAAAGCAGACATTTCAATCTCCCCAGAAAATTCCCCATGTCCTTTTCCCAGCCAACACTCCACCCACCCAGATAACACTATTCTGAATTTATCAGCGTAGATTAGTTTTGCCTTTTCTTGAATTTAATGCATCATTTCTAAGCCAGGTTATCCTGTCGTGCAATAAGAGGCTTCTCGGTGGCTAGATTTCCTGCAATCACATGTGTTTCCACTGGATATACTCAGAGAAGCAACATGGGAGAACGGGGTAGAGGGTTCTGAGCCTGACTTGAAGGGCTTCTGCCCTCCCCTCCACACCCCCTGCCCTTGGCTCTACCCAGCAGGGCAAGAACAGGGGCAGAAACCACAGCAGAGCTGAGCTGCTGTGGCTGAGCGAGAGACAGCTGCTTGAACCCCGGGTGTGATCAATAATTGATTCAGAGAAGGATTTCAAGGGCGATGGAGATGCAGTATGTGGACGTGAATCCCGGTGCCCTGCATCGGGCCAGGTGGCCTCAGGCAGTGGACCCCATGCAAGTCTGTTAATAATTTTAGCTCATTTCACGTGCATGGTTTGTCTCACCTCCCAAATAAAATTAATTATGGAGACTTTAAAGGATTTTCAGAGGGACTCTTATTACTAACTGCACATTCGGCCTGACCAATCAATAATCCTTTCATTTTTACATAGCAAGTGGGAGAGAAAAAGGGGTTTAAAAAAAGAAAAACTTCTTCCATTTCTCATTTCATCATCGCCAGTCTTGACATTTAATGAGTTCTCTGAAATATGTTCAAACTCTCAATCCCCACTGTGTGACCTTGAGCAAATTAGTTAACCTCTCTGAGCCTCACCTTTAGAATATCTTTGCTTTTCCCTCCACCTTCAATGCCCATCACCCTGGTTGTCCAGATGAGACACTCCTATTCATTCTACAAAACCCTACTGCATTCATAATGGGCAAGAGTTTGGCACGGTGATAAGAAGACCAAACTTTAAAGTCAGACCATCCTGGATTGATATGCTGCTCCAGCACTTACTAGCTAGGGTGACTGTGGGCAAAGGACTTAAGCCTCAGTCTCCTCATCTGTAAAATGGTATCAATATACATAACTCACAAATGGTTATGCAGAACAGGTGATAAAATGCATGTAAAGCCACTTACCACAAGGCTGGACACATAATGTGTGCTCAATACCTGTTGGCTATTATTGTCATGCACTTATTTTTTCCACAACTATCTATGGAAAGTCTACTACGTGACAATCACTGTGTTTAGACAGAAGTCTTCCATGAGCCACTGCCCCTCTCTAAACAACATCTCTCAACTTCCCTGCTTTATGTTCCTTCCATTACCTTGTGTGTCACATTATATATTATATTTTGTGGCTCAGTGGACTCTTTAGAGGGCAGGGACTGGTCTTATATGGCTTTGCACCCACAGAGCTTAGCACAGTCTGAAACGCTGGTGCCAGGAGTCACAGCACCCAGGAGGGCCCCTGGCAGCAGGTAATCCATGACTCCCTCGACTAGTGAAGGCTGAGGGCTGGAGAAGGCAGAAGCCAGATCTTAGAAGACCTTGCTCCATGTTAAGGAGCAATGAGGTTATTTTGTGGGGGAAGAGGTTCTTCTAGAATGTTCCAAGGAGAAGAGAGACACACTCAGACTTATATTCTAAAACAGATGCCTTGGGAAGCCAATAGAAGATGACCTGTAGGAGACTGTCGAGGCTGGAGGAAGCCTGTAAGAATTGGGAGGTGGCCCATGTCTGATTCTGTTCATCATTGCATCCCCCAATATCTCACACATGGGAGATGCCCAATAAATATTTACTGAATGAACTAGGAAGGCATACTAAGAACCTGGACATCACTTAGGAGATGGCAGTATGAGTGAGAAACTATAAGAACCTAGACTAGTGCTGTCCAAGAGAACTTTCTGTGATGATGGAAATGCCTTGCAATGTGATGGCCAGTAGACACATGCGGCTACTGAGCTCTTGAGATGTAACTATTTTCATTGAGGAACTGAATTTAATTTTAATTAATTTTAATTTAAATAACCACATGAGCCTATCATAGCCCAGACCCATACTAAGATTGGGACAGCATAAATGGAGAGGAAGTATCCTCCAGTGGATTTCTTGTTTTGAAATATCTAAATTTCCAAGCTTTATGTAAGTCATATTTCTTTTTATACATTTTTATTCATCACTACACCAATTAGGGTTTCTTAACATGCTGTAATTCCACATAAAAATTGGATATTCCAGGCCCTGAATGATAATAACAGTTATCATTTCTTAAGTAATTGCTATATGACTAGAGTGGCAGTAGAGGGTGGTGTTTGAGAACACAGGCTCTGGAGCGAGATGGCCTGGGTTTGAAAGTTGGCTCTGATTATACAAACTCCCTGTTTCCTTCTCTGTAAAATGGTAGTGCCTACGTCATGACATTGTTATAAGGATTAAATTGTTTGATACCTATAAAAAGCCTAACACAAAACTGCTTAATTCACATGAGCTATTTTTGTGTTTTACATACATTATCTCATTAATCCCCTCAATAACTCTACAAAGGAGGTGTTATCATTCCCATTTTGCAGGTGAGGAAACATGGTCAATGAGGATAATTATAAATAATCCACTGTTATACTGATAATAAGCACTATGGCCAGGGATCAAGCCCAGGCTTATCTAAATCCAAAGCCCTGAACTAAAACAAATGGACAACAGATATGAAATTACAGTTTTCTTGGACATCAGGCAGCACAGAACAGTAATCCATGGAAAAGGATAAACAAACCCTATAAGTGCCCCAGCTTACCCCTTGGAGAGAATTTCCAGGCTGCAGTGTAGGAAGGGGAAAGATAGGAGAAGCCTGGCAGTATCTCTGATTTGAGTTGATAAATCTGGCAGTCCAGGGAGGCCAAGAAAGCTAGATCTTGCAGGACAGAGTACCAGAAAGTAGAGAACTTCACATACACAAAGAGAGAGAGAGGGAGAAGAGAGAGAGACAGAAAGACAGACAGAGGCAAAGAGAAATAGAGACAGAGAAAGAGAGCTCTGAAGATCTGTGCAAGCTCTTCATGAAATCTTCAACTGATTATTGATACTTTTGAGGAAACCTGAAACTGGGAGGATAAATGCTGTAAAGGAGCACAGGAATCATTACCAGGACTCAGAAAGAGCCAAGAATAGTTTGTTTCCACAGTCTTGCCCATCATGGGGCATCAGCTAGAGTGGTTAGAAAGATACTGCATCAGTAGTAAGACCTAACGTCTCCTCTAGTCCTACCTAACAAGGTTTACATGTAATCTTTGAAAAGAGCAAACTGTTTCCACATAACTGCATCTCGTAACAAAGCTCAAGAACGTTTACAGACTACAGATATTACTATTAGCATCTAAAAAGGTAAAATTAACAATGTCTGGCATCCAATCAAAAATTACCAGGCATGAATGGATCATAGATCTAAATGCAACCTAGATGGCCTTGGGTACGATGATACCTTTTGAGATACATCAAAGACACAATCCATGAAAGAAATAATTGATAGCTAGACTTTATTAAAATTAAAAACTTCTGCTCTGTGAAAGACATTACCAAGAAAATTAGAAGAAAAGCCGCAGAGTGGGAGAAAATATTTGCAAAAGACACATCTGATAAAGGACTGTTATCCAAAATATACAAAGAACTCTTAACAATAAGAAAAACCCAACTATGAAATGGGTCAAAGATTTCAACAGACACCTCATCAAAGAAGATACACAGATGGCAAATAAGCATATGAGACGATGCTCCCTATCATATGTCATCAAGGAAATGTAAATTACAGCAACAATGAGATACCACCACAAACCTATTAGGATGGCCAAAATCTGAAACACCAACACCACCACATGATGGTGAGGATGTGGAGCAGCAGGAACTCTCATTCATTGCTGGTGAGAATGCCGCGTGGTACAGCCACTTTGGAAGACAGTTTGGTAGTCTTTCACACAACTAAACATACTCTCATGGTGTGATCAAGGAATCACCCTCCTTGGTATTTACCCAAAGGAGTTTAAAACTTATGTCTACACAAAACCATGCACATGGATGTTTAGAGCAGCTTTAATCATAATCACCAAACCTTGGAAGCAACCAAGATGTCCTTCAATAGGTGAATGAATAAATGAACTGTGGTACATCCAGACAATGCAATACTATTCAGCATTAAAAAGTAATGAGCGATCAAGCCATTAAGGAATCTTAAATGTATATTATTAAGTGAAAAAAGCCAATCTAAGAGGGCTACACACTGTATGATTCCAACTATGTCACATTCTGGATAAGGCAAAACTATGGATAAGGCAAAACACTCTGGATAAGGCAAAACAGTAAAAAGATCAGTGGTTGCTGGGGGTGGGAGGTAGGGAAGGGAAAGAGATGAATAGGCAGAGCACGGAGGATTTTCAGAGCAGTGAAAATACTGTGTGATATTATAATGGTAGATACATGTCATTATATATTTGTCCAAAGCTATAGAATGAACACCAAGAGTGAACCCTGAGGTAAACTATGGACTTTGGGTGATGATAATTGTCAATGTAGGTTTATCCTTGGTGAAAAACTGCACCATTCTATTGAGTGATGTTGATTATGTGGAGGCTATGCACTTGTGGGGGGCAGGGTTATATGAGAAATCTCTGTACCTTTCTCCCAATTTTATTGTAAACCTAAGCTGCTCTAAAAAAATAAATAAATATTTATTAAAAAAAATTACTAGGCATGCAAAGAAGCAGAAATGTATAACTCATAATGAGGAAGAAAATTAATCGACAGAGACAGACCCAGAAATGACACAGATGGTAGACTTAATAGATGAGGACTTTAAAATCTTAAAAGCAGCCAAAGGGGAAAAGAGACATATTATATACAAAAGAACAAAGACAATAACTAGAGCATACTTCTCATTGGAAACAATGCAAGTGAGACATTGGGGCAACATCTCTAAAGTATTAAAAGAAAAAAGTATCGATCTAGAATTCTATACTTAGCAAAAATATTGTTCAAAATTTAAAGTGAAATAAAGTCTTTCGAGCGCAGCCTCATTGCCTCCAAGTTAGTAAATGTCCAATAGCTTTTGTTTTGTTTTTATTAAATTTTTATTGGAGTATAGTTGATTTACAATGTTGTGTTAGTTTCAGATGTACAGCAAGGTGAATCGTTTATACATATACATATATCCACTCTTTTTTTTTTGGATTCTTTTCCCATATAGGCCATTACAGAGCACTGAGTGGAGTTCCCTGTGCTATACGGTAGGTCCTTATTAGTTATTTATTTTATATATAGTAGCGTGTATATGTCAATCCCAATCTCCCAATTTATCCCTTCCCCACCTTATCCCGTGGTAACCATAAATTTGTTTTCTACATCCGTGACTCTACTTCTGTTTTGTAAATAAGTTCATTTGTACTCATTTTTTTAAGATTCCACATATAAGTGATATCTTATGATATTTGTCTTTCTGTGTCTGACTTACTTCACTCAGTATGACAATCTCTAGTTCCATCCATGTTGCTGCAAATGGCATTATTTCATTCTTTTTTATGGCTGAGTAATATTCCATTGTATATATGTACCACATCTTCTTTATCCATTCCTCTGTTGATGGACATTTAGGTTGCTTCCATGTCCTGGCTATTGTAAACAGTGCTGCAGTGAACATTGGGGTGCATGAATCTTTTCCAATTATGGTTTTCTCTGAGTATAAGCCCAGGAGTGTGATTGCTAGGTCATATGATAGTTCTATTTTTAGTTTTTTAAGGAACCTCCATACTGTTCTCCATAGTGGCTGTACCAATTTACATTCCCACCAACAGTGCAGGAGGGTCCCCTTTTCTCCACACCCTCTCCAGTATTTATTGTTTGTAGATTTTTTGATGATGGCCATTCTGACCGATGTCCGGTGATACCTCATTGCAGTTTTGATTTGCGTTCTCTAATAAGTAGTGATATTGAGTATCTTTTCATGTGCTTTTTGCCCATCTGTATGTCTTCTTTGGAGAAATGTCTATTTAGATTTTCCATCCATTTTTTGATTGGGTTATTTGTTTTTTGATATTGAGCTGCATAAGCTGTTTGTATATCTTGGAGATTAATCCCTTGTCGTTGCTTCATTTGCAAATATTTTCTCCCATTCTGAGGGTTGTCTTTTTGTTTTGTTTATGGTTTCCTTTGTCCAATAGTTTTTCTGAACCACTTGGATGTGCATATTATAATATTCTTAGACCCTAGGTTAGAAACCATTGGCCTCCTCATGTTTGAGATCTCAGAAAAGTGGGAGGCAAATTCATCACATGGATCCCACTGTAGACAATCACAGCATGATCTGAAGGCCTGATATTTCTGGATGGAACTCCACACAGACCCTTCCTTGGTAACAGGACACGTGGGAAAGTAGTACTGTTAAACAGAAAATTCCTGACTGGCAAAATGTTAATATGCTGCATGTACAGGTTATACATACTAGAGGATCTGTTTTGAATACAAATCCACTACATAATGATTAAATTAAAATAATAATTAATAGCTATAATTTATTAAGCTTGTACTATCATATTCATGAATCTAACATGGGATTATTGTAAAACCTACCATGTTATGTACCTTTTAACATATACAACACTAAAAAAGAAAAAACACTGCCAATTAAATAGCACTATGCTTCCTTATTACTTATAATTTTATTTGAAAGTTCTTTTTAGACTCATCTCAACATGGATGCAACTTGCATCATTCCTATACAAACACAAAATGGAATATATAGACAAGATAAATTGCCTGAAGTATCACTTAATGTGTTTACATTAAGTATTCAACTCTTCTAATCCTTTTTTGACTCAGAGTAGATATGTCCATTTTTCCTTCCCATACAGGATCATCCTCTGTGCCATCAAATACATTAATGATACAGCATTTCTTGAAAGAGTGGTGTACTGTTGTCTGTGGGGATATTCTTCCAAGCCACTGATACCCATTCTGTAATTTTGATGCTGAAGCATCTTTTACCAAAAGGCGTCAATGGAAGGTTTTCAAATGGCAACCAGGACTTATATTCACTCTTTGAATGCTCCTGGAATAACAACCAAGTTCATAGCTTTATGGGCAACAACAACTCAGCAGCCATCTGGCTGAGATCTACTGTAATATTCCATTGATTGTGGGACATACCCCAAATTTGGAGAAGTTAAAATGTGAAAGAGTGTTCTGAGAGCCAATGAAATACAGTGTGTTCCAGGCACTTTCATTCATCACTCAATTGATATTTATTACACTCCTGTGATATAACAGACACTAAGTGAGGCACTGAATTACAGCAAAAAATAAATGATAGAATGTCCCTGGAGTCAAGAAACGCCAGTCTCTTTTAACTCCCAAAACAACCCAGCGAAGTTGACATAGATATACTCATTTTACTAGTAAGGAAACCAGTGGTGGAGCTTGGATAGCAAACTAGGTCTTTCTTACTCCTAAATCTACATGCATTCCATTAAAAAAAATTAAAATAACACAATCCAGGATTGACTGACCTACACAGACAGCCATTTCTGCATAAAGGTATTCACCAATTCTTTGAAAAAGGAACTGAAAATAAGTATTTCTCAAAAGTCCACTGCATCATAGTTGTTATATAAAATTATCCTTACACTGGCTGTATTCAGTTCTTGTTCCAGACCATGGGGATGGAAATTCTCAACAAACCGTTTTAAAGTCATCAGAGAACATCTTGGATATTATTGCAGATAGAAAATATAACCTGCATAGCTATGGTATAGAGTAGCCATTAAGAGCACAGACTCTAAAACTAGGATTCCTAGGTCAAAATCTTGGCTGTACTACTTACCAGATATGTGACCCTGAGCAGGTTATCTTCATACTTCAGTTTCCTCTTCTGAAAAGCGGAGGTATTGACAATCATATTTCCCTCATAAGCTGTATTAAAGGTTAAATGAGTTAATATGTATAAAGCACTCAGAACAATACATTACATGTAGTCAGCATAACATAATCATTAGCCAAAATACTATTATATCCAGATTGGTATATGTCTATACCTAGATTGGTGTATTATACCCAGATTGGCATAATGTTATACCTAAATTGCTGTCTCACCAAGATCCTGGTGCTCAGAAAGAGTGATTGGATAAATCAGTAAGTGAATGAACAGAAGTTTCTTTCACAAGGGGAGTTTCTGGGTAAGGGGCAATGCATTACCCTTGCACTGGCAGAGATATACTATGTCCGCCCCCAGGCGTGCACATCAGCAGGTAATTTCTTGAACCATGAGATCTGAAGGGATCTCAGAAATCATTCTGTCACTCACATAAAATCCAGTTCAGATTTTTAAATATCTTGCTTATAGAAGCTCAACTCTGAGTTCACTTAACCGTGAATGAATATTTTAAACATTATTTTCTAGAGTGCCTCAGATTTCTTTTAAGTGGCATCAGAGGAATAACTTTCAATTAATACTGAATATGTAGAATGGAACTGCTTAAGATCAATACCCACTTTTTTCCTTACTTTATTATTTTTTTTAGCATCTTTATTGGAGTATAATTGCTTTACAATGGTGTGTTAGTTTCTGCTTTATAACAAAGTGAATCAGTTATACATATACATATGTTCCCATATCTCTTCCCTCTTGCATCTCCCTCCCTCCCACCCTCCCCATCCCACCCCTCTAGGTGGTCACAAAGCACGGAGCTGATCTCCCTGTGCTATGCGGTTGCTTCCCACTAGCTATCTATTTTACGCTTGGTAGTGTATATATGTCCATGCCACTCTCTCACTTTGTCACAGCTTAATGGAGTGACTGCTTTGCTTTGACAGCTACAACTTACTATGCAAGTGGGGAACCCCTACAGGGTGAGAATGGGAGAAGCGGGTGACATATACTACTTATACAATACAGTAAGTACTTTAGAGTCTTCTCATTTTCCTGAGGCTTTGTTTGAAAGCTTCTGCCGCTGCTCCATTTTTACTCACGTTGCTAAGAACAGTGATTTAAGCGTTATGAACTTGTTTTGCAATGAACTGAGACATGATTGTTGCAGTTTTTAGAAATGTTTAAAGAAGAAACCTCTTGGCTGCAGTCAGGGCACTAAAGGAAGCTGTGCTCTTTGGAGCTGCCCTAAGGAGCTGGCAAACAAAGGGCCAAGCGGAATGTATGTTATAACCTGAAAGAGTAGAGGAGAATGGAAAATGAAACTTGCTGCTGGAGCATCAAAGGTATAGTCAGAAAACCTGAGTCCTAATCTGGAACGTGGGTATTCACAGTTGGTTTTGCCTACCCAGCAGCCATCCTTAATTTCCCTCAGAGTCCCTCATCTCTCGTTCTCAGCTTGTGGATTTCCAGTAGGACTGATCATGCCCATCCCTAGAATGACCACATAATTTATCCTTCAAACTGGGGCATTTTTTGTTTGTTTGTTTTTTATAGTGGTATTTTTTAAAATACCTTTATTGGAGTATAATTGCTTTACAATGGTGTGTTACTGCTTTATAACAAAGTGAATCAGCTATACATATACATGTATCCCCATATACCCTCCCTCTTGCGTCTCCCTCCCACCCTCCCTAACCCACCCCTCTAGGTTGTCACAGAGCACCGAGCTGATCTCCCTGTGCTATGCAGTTGCTTCCCACTAGCTATCTATTTTACATTTGGTAGTATTTAAAACTCCATGCCACTGTCTCACTTCGTCCCAACTTACCCTTCCCCCTCCCCGTGTCCTCAAGTCCATTCTCTACATCTGCGTCTTTATTCCTGTCCTGCCCCTAGGTTCTTCAGAACCTTTTTTTTTTTTTTTTTTTAGATTCCATATATATGTGTTAGCGTATGGTATTTGTTTTTCTCTTTCTGACTTACTTCATCCTGTATGACAGACTCTAGGTCCATCCACCTCACTACAAATAACTCAATTTCGTTTCTTTTTATGGCTGAGTAATATTCCATTGTATATATGTGCCACATCTTCTTTATCCATTCATCTGTCGATGGACACAGGTTGTTTCCATGTCCTGGCTATTATAAATAGAGCTGCACTGAACATTGTGGTACATGACTCTTTTTGAATTATGGTTTTCTCAGGGTATATGCGCAGTAGTGGGATTGCTGGGTTGTATGGTAGTTCTATTTTCATTTTTTTAAGGAGCCTCCATACTGTTCTCCATAGTGGCTGTATCAATTTACATTCCCACCAACAGTGCAGGAGGGTTCCCTTTTCTCCACACTCTCTCCAGCATTTATTGTTTCTAGATTTTTTGATGATGGCCATTCTGACTGCTGTGAGATGATACCTCATTGTAGTTTTGATTTGCATTTCTCTAATGATTAGTGATGTTGAGCATCCTTTCATGTGTTTGTTGGCAATCTGTATATCTTCTTTGTAGAAATGTCTATTTAGGTCTTCAGCCCATTTTTGGATTGGGTTGTTTGTTTTTTTTTTGATATTGAGTTGCATGAGCTGCTTGTAAATTTTGGAGGTTAATCCTTTGTCAGTTGCTTCATTTGCAAATATTTTCTCCCATTCTGAGGGTTGTCTTTTCGTCTTGTTTATGGTTTCCTTTGCTGTGCAAAAGCTTTTAAGTTTCATTAGGTCCCATTTGCTTATTTTTGTTTTTATTTCCATTTCTCTAGGAGGTGGGTCAAAAAGGATCTTGACAAAAAGGATTTGTGTCATAGAGTATTCTGCCTGTGTTTTAGAGTTTTATAGTGTCTGGCCTTACATTTAGGTCTTTAATCCATTTTGAGTTTCTTTTTGTGCATGGTGTTAGGGAGTGTTCTAATTTCATTCTTTTACATGTAGCTGTCCAGTTTTCCCAGCACCACTTATTGAAGAGGCTGTCTTTTCTCCATTGTATATTCTTGCCTCCTTTATCAAAGATAAGGTGACCATATGTGTGTGGGTTTATCCCTGGGCTTTCTATCCTGTTCCTTTGATCTATATTTCTGTTTTTGTGCCAGTACTGTACTGTCTTGATTACTGTAGCTTTGTAGTATAGTCTGAATTCAGGGAGCCTGATTCCTCCAGCTCCGTTTTTCTTTCTCAAGATTGCTTTGGCTATTCGGGGTCTTTTGTGTTTCCATACAAATTGTGAAATTTTTGGTTCTAGTTCTGTGAAAAATGCCATTGGTAGTTTGATAGGGCTTGCACTGAATCTGTAGATTGCTTTGGGTAATAGAGTCATTTTCACAATGTTGATTCTTCCAATCCAAGAACATGGTATATCTCTCCATCTGTTTGTATCATCTTCAATTTCTTTCATCAGTGTCTTATAGTTTTCTGCATACAGATCTTTGTCTCCTTAGGTAAGTTTATTCCTAGGTATTTTATTCTTTTTGTTGCAATGGTAAATGGGAGTGTGTCCTTAATTTCTCTTTCAGATTTTTCATCATTAGTGTACAGGAATGCAAGAGATTTCTGTGCATTAATTTTGTATCGTGCTACTTTACCAAATTCGTTGATTAGCTCTAGTAGTTTTCTGGTAGCGTAATCTTTAGGATTCTCTATGTATAGATTCATGTCATCTGCAAACAGTGACAGCTTTACTTCTTCTTTTCCGATTTGGATTCCTTTTATTTCTTTGTCTTCTCTGATTGCTGTAGCTAAAACTTCCAAAACTATGTTGAATAATAGTGGTGAGAGTGGACAACCTTGTCTTGTTCCTGATCTTAGAGGAAATGGTTTCAGTTTTTCACCACTGAGAACGATGTTGGCTGTGAGTTTGTCATATATGGCCTTTATTATGTTGAGGTAAGTAAGTTCCCTCTATGCCTACTTTCTGGAGGGTTTTTATCATAAATGGGTGTTGAATTTTGTTGAAAGCTTTTTCTGCATCTATTGAGATGATCATATGGGTTTTATCCTTCAATTTGTTAATATGGTTTATCACATTGATTGATTTGTGTATACTGCAGAATCCTTGCATTCCTGGGATAAACCCCATTTGATCATGGTGTATGATCCTTTTAATGTGCTGTTGGATTCTGTTTGCTAGTATTTTGTTGAGGATTTTTGCATCTATGTTCAGCAGTGATATTGGCCTGTAGTTTTCTTTCTTTGTGACATCTTTTTCTGGTTTTGGTATCAGGGTGATGGTGGCCTCGTAGAATGAGTTTGGGAGTGTTCCTCCCTCTGCTATATTTTGGAAGAGTTTGAGAAGGATAAGTGTTAGCTCTTCTCTAAATGTTTGATAGAATTCACCCGTGAAGCCATCTGGTCCTGGACTTTTGTTTGTTGGAAGATTTTTAATCACAGTCTCAATTTCAGTGCTTGTGATTGGTCTGTTTATATTTTCTATTTCTTCCTGGTTCAGTCTCGGAAGGTTGTGCTTTTCTAAGAATTTGTCCATTTCTTCCAGGTTGTCCATTTTATTGGCATATAGTTGCTTGTAGTAATCTCTCATGATCCTTCATATTTCTGCAGTGTCACAAACTGGGGCATTTTTGAGACTAAATTTTTTAAGATGACATCTATATAATTTTTGAAATATTTATTTACTGACCAACAAATTGGTTTTCTTCAATTGGTGGACCTATAAAATTGTCCTATTCAAAAACTGTTTTCAAAAGTAAATACTTTATTTTTTAATTTTTATTGAAGTATAGTTGATTTACAATGTTGTGTTAGTTTCTGGTGTACAACAAAGTGAATCAGTTTATACACACACATATATCCACTCTTTTTTAGATTCTTTTCCCATATAGGTCATTATAGAGTATTGAGTAGAGTCCCCTGTGCTACACAATAGGCCCTTATTAGTTATCTATTTTATATATAGTGGTGTGTATATGTCAATCCCAATCTCCCAGTTTATCCCTCCCCCTAGAGTCACAGATATAGAAATATTTTCTAAAAAGAAAATTTGTGACCATTAGAGTAAAATGGGAGAAATGTTCTTTATGTTGATTTTCTGAACATTCAAAATAACAGGCAGAATAATTATTCTTTACACATTGAATACTTCAGTTTCTTAACCGTATCTGTCTCTAGTAAAATGTCAAAGTTATTTTCTAAATAATTAACGGTTTTATCATTTTTAATGTTTTCATAAAATTGCCTGCCCTATTTTTCCAAATTGCATTATACGGTTAATCAATTTGAAATTGTTGAACACTTCAGTTGACATTTGTCTGTAGATTCTGATTATTAGTGGGCAGCTAAGAAAAAAGGCATGTCCTGATATTCTGAGGGTTTTTTAAATCTGACATTAGCTTAATTATAAAAAATTGTGTTGTTCGGTTACACAAACAGTGTATGTACAAAAAATTGTATAAAATTTCACAAATGAAGCTCTATTTTCATTAGTAGAATATCATAGCTTACTTGGATGCAATTTTGAATCATGTATACAATCAAACAATTCTGAGTAAAAAATTTGCTCCATGGTTTCATAATTTAGTAAAAATATTGTTTTACCTTGGCATTGTGTGGCACCAAAAATTGTATTTGTGTTACTATGTTACGACAAATAATTTTATTTTTAATGTTGAAATTTTGAACTTAATTTACAACAAGAGTCACCATAATATCATATGATTCACCTTCATTAAAATAAATTTCCAAATTTATTTAGTTTCCAATAATTTGGGTGAAAAATTCAAACCATTATAGAAATTAACTAATTTTCTATTTGAACCATCTCAGGACATGGATATGAAGTTAGCACCACTTAACTCTTTGCAAAGTTCTTTTATTGGAGTCAACCCATTAACAGCTGTCGTATTATTTTTTCTATTGCATGGGAAAACCTGGAAAAAAAGATGAGCAAAGTTCGTTTAGAAGAGAAGTCACTTGATCTAAATGAAGAGTCATGCTTCACATAGTATATGCAAAAGCACCTATGGCCACAGCACACATCAATTCATCATTATTAGCCACAGTATTATTAAAACAACTACTAACATTTGAAGTAGATTCTGATACTCCAGTAGATTTGTATCTCTGGTCATCATGTAGTCAGGGAAATATTATGGCCCCCATTGTGAATGATAAATGTCAACAAATACCTTGTACAAGTTAATCTTCATCACCAACTTTCTTGAGAAATGGAAATTCATTCTCTAACTTTTCGTTAAACATTCCCTTTTTTAAGTTCATTGTTGTTAAAAGAATGTAAATATCATCATAAGACAGAAAAGTATTACCTGACAATGAAATAAATAGTTGCAGATTCCACCACACAATAACTGAAAAAACCACGGTAGCAAGATCATGCAGATTACTCTCTGTGCTATACACATGCTTGCTCCACATTATTTCACTTAAACCTCACTTATAATTTCATTGATCCCGCCAGCTGGAGGCCTGGCACAAGCCACAGCACTTCTGTCTGGTACCTATAAACCACTTGACCAGGAGGGACAGCGGCATGGAATACTTACCCCACCACCACCCAAGACCAAAACAGTTAGCAAGCCCTGGCAGCTCCTCTGCAAGCATCTTGCTTGCAGTCCTTGATGGGGTGTTAGTTATTTTATGTCAGAAAAGGCTCAGGACTAGAGAATCATCATGACTGGGTGCCTTTTAAGTTTAGCCATGGGCTAAAGTCAAAAGTCTGTTCACTATATATGCTTCTCTCACACAACTAGAGGAGTCCATGGTAAAAAGTAGAAGTGCAAAGTGGAGGTCTACCAAACCCATTTTTGTTTATTTTAATGTCACTGTTAATAATATTTTATTAAAAATAAAGAAACAAGGGTAAAGGCTAAACCGCTTAGGAAAGCCAACAGGTATAAATCTGGGGACTATCTCTTGCAAACCAGAACACATAGAGGTGGGCACAGCTTCCAGCCTATCAGAACACTGCAACCTCTGGGTCACAGTGATTGGTTCAAAGTTGAACACATGACTCTTGTTGAACCAGTGAGAATCAGCTCCAGATGTTCTGCTGGAAGTCTTAGAAAAGAGCTGCTTCCTTTCCACTAGGGTTGCTGAGCTGAATCTGTCATCTTGTCACCAGCAGAAATAACCTGCCTGAGAATAAAGCCAACACAGAGAGGCAGAGCCACCTGATTCCTGATGATGTCAGTTGAGCAGCGGGTCCAGCTCTGCCCAAAAATAGATGAGACTTAGTCCTAGCTTTCATGAAGCTAATTATATTCTTAGGAAAACAAGTCAAACCAGGAGGCCATTCACAATTTAAGTTGATCATTTTGCGCTAAAGGTCATTAGCTTTTTATGATAAAATAATAACCCAGGTGAGGTATTTAGCAGCATCAGAGATCACCATGGGCTACATTGGTGGGAAAAGGCTGCACGGAGAAGGTTAAAACCTGAACCAGACTTTGAAGAGTGAGAAGCAAGAAGAGAGGACAGAGAACAGCCTGAGCAAAGTTCAAGGCAGGAATGAAAATGGCATTTGTGAAGCCATCTTGCTATTCACACAGTGCCTTTCATAATGCAGCTATAACTCAAGGCCCACTTTAAAGGCTTGAATAGTTGAAAGGGCCAAATAGATGGTCAACAAGTATCAAATATCTACCTAGCGCCTATTAAGCCCAAGCAACTCTACTGGTGCCATGTAGAAAAGCAGAATGAAGCAAGATCCTTAGTTTTCAAGGAACTTAAAGAATTATTGATATAATCTATAAATGTTAAAAAAATTAATTCAGAATCATGTAATACTTCGCACATCCAAACATGAATAGGTGCAATGCTGTAAAGAAGTGCAGCTTATCCATTCTGCCCATTCAGAGTCTTGAATATAAATGATAGGCAGGTCACTCTAATTCCTATCCTTTCCTTTAAACATCCTGGCATGGCTCTTTTTCAATATTTACATTCTGAAGAACAATGAAGACAGTAATTGAGTAAAAGTAAACTCATCAATGAAATGATCATTACACACAGTTTACTACATAGTTTTCTTGAGCTTATTTACATACAACTAAATGAAATATTATATTATATTATACTATAAATGAGATTTGCCATTATATTATAATATATTATAATTATATTATAAATGAACTCAAAATAGAAATATTTAACTATGGTGCAATTCTGGCTTTAACTACAATTCTCCTTATTAGGGAACTATTCCCTTAGGGAAAAAAATGTCCCTGTCCTGATCCAATTGTTTGTGTTCCTTGTTTAACATTTTTCAAGGACCTTCCTTTAATTCCCATGTTTACTCATACGTCAGGCTACACTGGAAGGATGGCTACACGGCACGGCATTTCACCAGCTCATTGAGAGGAATTCTCTGTTTCTCTCTCGGCCATTGTTCACAGGCTTCAGCATCCATATTTCTAAGCTGCAGCTATTATTACCACTGATTTGATACCACATAGATCCATGTAATGGTGGAAATAAAGGAGGCTCATATTTGTCCAATTATACTCTGCAACATCTCCTGCTGCAGCGGCCACTTTCTCCCCGTTGTGACATCAAAGATTGGGTCAAAAATGGGTTTTCATAAAAAAAAAATATATATATATATATATACATATAAATTCTAATATATATGTATATATATACACATATATATGTTCTAAACTGTTCTCAAAATCTCAAAAGGCTTCCACTATTTTGGAGGGAAAAGAAAAACAAACTATTGTTATTTACTAGGTTATTCTAGCAAATATTCCCCACCATCTACAAGTATCAGAGTTTTACTTTCTACCAATTTACTGTTCAGTTATTAGGGCAATACTGGCACTCGTTAGGGTGATATTGGACTTCCAATAATAAGTACCACGTCAGTGGTGCAAACAAGAAATGCCATAGACGTCTACAAAAAGAGAAATCTTACTTCAGGGGTAACCATCCATTCATTTACTCATCTATCAATTCAGGGAATATTTATCGATAACCTGCCACATGCCAGGCACAGAGCTAGGCGCGGTGACAAGCCAGAGACATGACTTCTGTCATCATGGAGCTTGTAGTTTAGGTAGAGATATGTACAGGAAACAGTCACACAAATAGAGAGATCATTCAAAGTGTTATAAGTGCTGTGCAAAGTGCTATGAGAAAGGGCAACCAGTATGGGGAAGGGTTTAATTTAGATTTGGAGAGAGGTTAGGACTTGATTGAGCTATAGGCAATAATCAAGATTTATCATGATCAAAGGAGTCTGAACTAAAAACTAGGTTACCTGAATATTGGGGCCCTGTAAGAGGGTGTCAGACAACCAAAGACAATTATGACGACTTCTAGGTCCCAACAGGTGGTGACCCCTAGCAGGTCACAGGACTAGGGTGTCACAGATGAAGCCCTTCCAGAAGCTGGTGGCTCATCCCCTCTCTGACATAGGTTTGCTATTCAACTTCTGCTCAGATTCACTCCCACCTGTGAAGTCCCCCAAACTATGATGGTGGCAAATCTCATTAGTTGTTTTAATAACAGTCTTTGGGATACAAGTAGTCCCATCCAGGGTTCTTGTCGACTAGCACAGCAGTGGGTAAGAATTAGGGAAGTCTTGGAGTGAGCCTCGGTTGGTCAGTCACTGAGTAATGACCCCAGTGTTCTTGCACCTGTTGCTGAGCCTGGGGGAGAGAACTAGTCAAGGTTGGCATTTTCTCAGCTCAGGAACAGCAAAGAGTAAGAGAGTAAAGGGGAAATGAGCATCCAGGGCATAATTCTAAACTATCCTCTCAGCACCCCTCCTCTCAATTAAACCAAAGGCAGAGTTTCTTTACTGCAGGATTTCTCCATGTCTTTCTTAAAATGCCTTTGTTTATTGTAAATCTCCAGGAAAGAAGTATATTATGCAATATTTTCTAATCTCTTATGACTAATGTGATAGATTGCAAAATTATTTGCCATGTTTCCAGTTTCCCCCCCTGAAGGAAGAATATACATCTCTACACTGATGAGCTCAAGTATGACCATATGGCTTGGTTTGGCCAGTGCAATGCGGATGGAAGTGACATGTCATCACTGCCTGTAGTCATGTCTGGGCAGAAGCCTTAAAAGCCAGCTCATAGCTCCTCTTGTGTCTTCTCTCTACCAGGACAGTCATCAATATTCCAGAAACAGTCTGCTCCAATTCCTGGGTCTTGAAGTGAAGATGACACAGAGCAAACCTTTAACCATTCCATATGGACATGTAGTATGAGCAAGAAATAATGAGCCTGGGAATTCCCTGGTGGCACAGTGGTTAAGAATCCACCTGGGGCTTCCCTGGTGGCGCAGTGGTTGAGAATCTGCCTGCCAATGCAGGGGACACGGGTTCGAGCCCGGGTCCGGGAAGATCCCACATGCCGCGGAGCAACTGAGCCCGTGAGCCACAACTACTGAGCCTGCGCATCTGGAACCTGTGCTCCGCAACAAGAGAGGCCGCGACACTGAGAGGCCCACGCACCGCGATGAAGAGTGGCCCCCGCTTGCCGCAACTAGAGAAAGCCCTTGCACAGAAACGAAGACACAACACAGCCAAAATAAATAAATAAATTAATTAATTAAAAAAAAAAAAAAAGAATCCACCTGCCAATGCAGGGGACACAGGTTCGATCCCTGGTCCAGGAAGATCCCACATGCCGTGGAGCAACTAAGCCCATGTGCCACAACTACTTAGCCCACGTGCCTAGGGCCCGTGCTCCACAACAAGAGAAGCCACTGCAATGAGAAGCCCGCACACCGCTATGAAGAGTAGCCCCCGCTCGCCTCAACTAGAGAACACCCGTGCGCAGCAACAAAGACCCAACACAGCCAAAAATAAATAAATAAAAGAAATAAATTTATTTTTTAAAAAAAGAGTCTTTGCAGTGTAAGCCCCTGAGGTTCTGTAATCATTTGTAATCAAGGCATAACACACTCAAAGTGTGGTCTTCAACTCCTGTGGGTCCTCAGACGCTTTCAGTGTATCCAAGAAGTCAAAACTATTTTCATAATAATACTAAGGCATTGTTTGCCTTTTCCACCATGTTGACACTTACATTAATGATGGAAAAGTAATGGTGGGTAAAACGGCTGGTCCTTATCACAAATCAAAGCAGTAACACCAAACTGCACTAGTATTCATGGTATTCTTCACCCCTATGCACTCATAGTTTTAAACAATACAAATTTCCCTTTATCACTTAATGGAACAGAAAAAAGGACTAATTTTATTAAATCTCACCCTTGAGTACACATCTTCTTAATATTCTTTGTGATAAAATGGAAAGTGGGCATAAAACTCTTTTGCTGCATACCAAAGTACTACGCTGTGTTGTGAGGAAGGGCACTTGTAATTGTTTGAGTTGCAAGCTGAATTAGCCACTCTTTCATTTAAAAATTTCTTTTTATTTGAAAGGATGACTGACAAACTATGGTTACTCAGACTTAGTCAATTGTCAGAGATTTTTCTTGCCAATAATACACTTCAGTGACTATTAGAATTCAATTAATATTAGAACATTAATGTTAGAATTAATATTAGAATATTAGTATTCAAGTGAGTATTTGAATTTTGTTAAGCTTGTATCTGTCACTGTGATCTTGACATTTTTCTAATAAAGATTTTTTTCGGATGAGATCAGTGGTAATATTAATGAATGTGGTTTTCTGATATTGTATAATGAAATATGTCACCACTTGGAAGATCTGTATAACTCAGTGAGCCAGTATTTTCTAAATGACCAATTTTGAAATTGGAAATGCATGGGGTAAAAGACACTCAAAGTACAAGAGAGATCAATGAATTTTAATTTCAGATTTCACATTGCAACTAACCTCTTGAAAACTACCACTTGTTGAATTTTTGTGTTGCATCAGAGAAGAATATCCGCAATTATCTTAAATACTCCCCCCTTTCCAACTATATATCTGTGAGAAGCCAGGTTTTCTTCATAAATTTCAAACTAAACAACATATCACAGGAGACTGCAGAAGCAGATATGAGAATCCAGCTGTCTTCATTAAGCCAGCCATGAAAGATATTTGCAGAAATATAAATCAATTCTACTCTTCTCATTAACACTTTTGGTTTGAAAACTATAAATATTTTTCAACAGGATTTAACATGTAATGAATGAATGGGCTTATCGTTTTAAAGGAATTAATAAATACATGTGTTTAAGTTTTGTTTTACTTTTATATGGTAAGTACCAATAGATATAACGTACTTGAACAAAAGCTCTTTGGGATCTTCAATAATTTTAGGAGTATAAAGGGGTCCTGAGAATCAACGTTTAAGAACTACTGCTGTGCGGTCAAGGTCAAGAGCCATGAAGGAGACAGAAGCCACAGGGAAACTTGAACAGGGAAAGCTTAACATAAAGGTTACTAACCATAAAGAATTTTTCAACATAATAATGGAGTAACTATAAAAATGAACCGAGAACTCTAAATAATGCCCTAGGACCAAGGAAGAGTAACGGAGGAAGGACAAAATCTTGCAAGACAGGGCCTGTCCCCACAGCTGGGATTCAGAGGAAAAAGTGTAGCTGAAGCACACTGGATGGCCAAGAAGGCCTTGGGCTACAGCTGGCCCACAGTCTCAAGGTGAGCAGGAAACACTCCTCCAGAGAGCAGAGGGGCAGGCTGCAAGGTTGTCCGGGTAGCAAGTAGCACAAAGCCTGAGTGCAGAGTGTCCACATCAGGACGACTGTGTGAGGTGATCACCAGGCTGGTCAGGGGCTGTGAGCTTGCTGGGGAACCGCATGCTCTGGGCTTGCAGCTGGGGAACGAGTGCTGCTGACAAGGGTGCATCAGAAGCAAGAAGAAACAAATGCAGTCTGGAACCAAGAAAAGCATCTCCTTCCTCCTACAGTGACTCTCCCGCGCTCTCTACTGACAAAGCTGAGTATCACAGCCGCTACAAAGGAGAATTACTGCAAGCTCCATGACAGAGCTAGTAGTACTCAGGGTGAATTCGGAACTGAAAGCGCTGACTTAAAACACACCA
Organism: Eschrichtius robustus; assembly: GCF_028021215.1. Taxonomy (NCBI): domain Eukaryota; kingdom Metazoa; phylum Chordata; class Mammalia; order Artiodactyla; family Eschrichtiidae; genus Eschrichtius; species Eschrichtius robustus. The sequence continues at coordinate 107,698,867 of NC_090827.1, read as the reverse complement.
CATAAACCCTTTTTATTACATCTATACATAGTTCCAAAAATAATGTTCTGGGGACCACAGTTTAAGAAAAACTGATCTTTGTATATTGTAGACTTGTTCTGAGCCTCATATCCCCCTTGTACGTATTCGTTATTGTGGAATTCCAAAATTCGCTTGTCAACAACCACATCTGGAAAGCACACTCTGCTTAGGAAGGCTGCCAAGGGCCAACAACTGGGTGCGTATACGTGCGGGTTAAATTCTACAACAAGATTTTTTTTAGTGCAGAAAGCAAAAAAGATCTTATGAATCATTAATAAGGGCAATTTAGCAAAATATATCAACAAGTTCTTGCATTCAGTGACAATGTTATGACTATTTTCCCATTAGCCCAGATCTCTGGTTACATCGGCTTTGAAAATGCCCAACTTGCACATCTCCTGCACTAGTGTTTCCACAGCATAGAAATAAAAATCCAAAAAGCTAGAGATACAACACTGGCTGTTCTTCATTTCTCACAGAAAGCTGTCAAGGTCTTTCTCGTCCTTCAAGCACTAGCTCAAACATATTGTCTTCCCACCATGCCCGCCGCCCCCCTCACCCCATCAATGAATCTCTCTCTCCTCTAGACCCTGGCTTTCTGTTGTTTATGCCTCCAGTGAAGCACTTCCCCAGGCTAACTTGTTTTGCAGCTAGTTATGTCTGCATCTTTCTCTCCCACCGCACTGTGAGTTCCTCCAGGGGAGGGTACATGCCTCATTCATCTTTGCATTCCAGAGCCAGACATCTGACTGGATGTGGTAAGCCCACAACCCGTACATGTTGAGCCAGATTTGTTCACTTCAAGTGAAGGAAGAACGGGAGCTTGAAGTCTCCCGATTATCATTCCCAGTTTGAAAAGGAGCCTGGCCACAGACAGGCACTCAGTTGCTTTCTGCTGTGAGCAATCTTCAAGGCATTTTGAAAACAGTGGTCTTCAGGGGGATTCTTCTGAGTTGGGCAAAGAGTACAGAATTTATTTGAGAATTCTGGAATGCAGAAAGTTTATATGGTAATTCAAAACCCAGAAGAAATAATCAGGCACTATTTAATGCTGTAATTCTCTTGCAGCTTATCTTGATTCATTGCTTCCCTTCTTCTTACCTCCCACCTCAAGCCTTGAACCCCCGTAACATAAGACAGGACTATTTGTCTGGAAGAATCTTAAGATATTTTGTTGATAGCATGGAATGCTCCCCACCCTATTTGAAACCCTCCTAAAGAGTCTCTGCTGGTCAAGATCAACTGGATTATGAGGCAGTAACAAATATCAATAAATTTCTGGGCCTTAACACCTTAATAGTTTATTTCTCACTTTTGCGAAGTCCACTATGGGTCTGGGCAACTCTCCAGGGCAGCTGTGACTAATGCATTTACTCAATGATGCAGGTGACTCACCTGGTGCCTCTGAGACAAGGTGAAGAAGAGAGAGCATGGAGATTTAATGTCTGCACGTCTTTTGCTTTGACTCAGAAGTGACACATGCTGTTTCAGCCACAGCCCCTCAGCCAAAACTAGACAGGTAACCCCACTAATAGGCATGGAGGCTGAGAAGCACTGTCCTCTGTGGACCCAGGAAGGAGAAGAAACCAGATATTAGTGAGCTCTGGTGCTATCTACTTCCAAGGCTTCACAAGGACTTTATATGTTAAAAATGTGCAAGTGCCCTTCCTATCAAGCCTGTTCCCCTTGTGAACCTCTACACATAACTGGCAGAGGGAAGGCAGAGGGAAGAGGCAGCTTGCTTCTCTCACCTTTGCCTTCTGTCTTAAAACACACCTAAGAAACCAGGAAAGTTGTCCTCAGCATCTCCTGAATCAGACACCTCAACTGCACAGAGCAGAAGGAAGAAGTGTATCCCCCTCCTTTTCTCATCTATGATCTTATTTACCTGGAGTCATGTTCCAGTAACAGAGGGGTTCTAACCAGCTGGGTAGTTAGAAACAAAGCAAGTAGTCGAATAATTGCCCATTCCAGGACATCTGGCCTTGAAGAGTTCCGTGACCAGGAAAGGAAGAAAGAATTAAGTTTGAAAGGTTTCAGCTTTCTTTCCAACTTCAATAACTAATTTTATTTTAATGTTATACCCCATTTTGATTATTAATATCATAACTCAAAACCTCCAATAAATATTCATTAAATACTTACAATATACCTGACTGCATAAAAAGGAGACCCATGGGGCTTCCCTGGTGGCGCAGTGGTTGAGAGTCTGCCTGCCAATGCAGGGGACACGGGTTCGAGCCCTGGTCTGGGAAGATCCCACATGCCGCGGAGCAACTGGGCCCGTGAGCCACAACTACTGAGCCTGCGCGTCTGGAGCTTATGCTCCACAACAAGAGAGGCCGCGATAGTGAGAGGCCCGCGCACCGCAATGAAGAGTGGCCCCCCGCTCGCCGCAACTGGAGAAAGCCCTCGCACAGAAACGAAGACCCAACACAGCTAAAAATAAATAAATAAAATTAAAAAAAAAAAGGAGACCCATGCATTTTTTGAACAACTATGATGTTCCAAGTTTCAGTGTATGCCCTTTACAAATAATAAATTATTTTATCCTTTTCACCACACTTTGAGGTTGTCATGTTTGCTCCCATTGTAGAGCCAAATAAACTGAGGTTCAAAGAATTATGTCGTTTGTCCCAGATGATGGCAGGTAATAGTGGGAAAGGGGGATCTCAACCCACATCTATCTGGCTCATAATAAGGGAATCCCACATATTCACATCAAATTAATTAGAACTTAGAAGTTGTTGGCTTACAGCCTGATTTTTACTTTATATACTTGAAAAGTATAATCAAGAGATTATTCATTCACTGGAATAACTAGAGTTCTATTTGAAATTTGAAAGAATGTTAATCATCTTGTTTGTGTACTATTCATTATGCCATGATGATATTTTCAACTACATCAAATTTCCTTTCTCTCAAATAACTCACTGAACAGAATGCAGTTCTATTATATGGTCCAGAGATGCCATGTAACTCCTACCCCAGGATTAAATGAAATCATGCTCTCTTAACAAAGTGTCCATAACAAAGTAAGCAGTTTATAAAAAAGATCAACTAATATGTTATTTGGCAAGGTTGTAGAACATTGGATCCTTATCTCATATAATGAGTAAAAATCCAAAAATAATAAAATCCTAATACTCTGGTAGAAGTGTAAATATCAAAAACCTGATAGAACTGAGATGTAGATGGAGATCATTATACATGTGTCTAAAGCAGCAAGTCTTTAGCTTCAAGCTCATGAGCTTAACATAAGCAATGGTGGGTTCAATTATGGAAGAGCAAAAACAAAAACAAATTTAGAAATATCCTGAAATGTTGGAAATGTATTGGCAAAATTCCGACTAAAGGACAAGATGTAAATAAAGGTGTAATAATATTGTTGGACCTTTCGAGAACAAACCCTCCCTTATACTAGATAAGCCTGATGTTTAGACTTTCTTACATTTGATTTTATACCCATTTTCAGTAGCCACTATACACACTCTTCGGATAATGCCAGTGTGTAGTTTTGTACTGTGTCCCAGCATCCAAAGCAGTACCTGGCACACAGTAGGCTCTCAGCAGATATTTGACGAATAAATAAATGACCAGATCTACATAGGAGAATAGATGTGGCAGTGAGAGAAAAGTATTTCAAAAGGTGGAGCTGAACTCTTCTTGGGGAGAGAACTGCCTGTTTTTTGGATGATACAGTGATGGGACTTTTATTTCTGGCAGGATGGCAGACAAGGTACTTTGAACTGCATTTCCAATGAAGAATCACTAAAATGTGAAATGAAATCTTAAAAAAGTATCTTTTAAATGCATCACTAGGTCGGGCTTCCCTCGTGACGCAGTGGTCAAGAATCCGCCTGCCAATGCAGGGGACACGGGTTCGAGCCCTGGTCCGGGAAGATCCCACATGCCGCGGAGCAACTAAGCCCGTGTGCCACAACTGCTGAGCCTGCACTCTAGAGCCCGTGAGCCACAACTACTGGGCCTGTGTGCCACAACTACTGAAGCCCGCGCGACTATAGCCCGTGCTCCACAAGAGAAGCCACCGCAATGAGAAGCCTGTGCACTGCAACGAAGAGCAGACCCCGCTCGCCACAACTAGAGAAAGCCCGCGCACGGCAATGAAGACCCAATGATGCCAAAAATAAATAAATAAAATAAATAAATTTATTAAAAAAAAATAAATAAATAAAATAAATGCATCACTAGGTAAGCTGCGACAGATGTAAGGAGTGTACAGAAGCAAAAACTAATGAGACAAAAGCAGGAGGTAACTGAGCTCTAAAACTTTCACTGAAGTTTTCTGCTGCACCCCACAGACCCTGAACTTTCCTGGGTGATGGGCTGGAATGAAGGGGTGGGAGGCAAAACCAAGTCTGCTCAAGATGGCCAATTCTTATTATTTTTACCCCTTTCTAAGGTTGGCTGCATATAAAGCTACATATAAAGCTGGTACTACAAAGGGCTATAATTCACTTGTAGAGAAGAACCAGAAATTAATTTGTTGTTCAGAAGGGGAGTATCTGAAAGGGAGGAAGGTGAGTGGAAGGTCTTAGAGTGAAACCCAGACTCTGTGACCCCTCTTCCCATTGAGTGATGAAGCCTACTTGTTTTCAGATGTTTTATCCAGAATACCTCCAAGCTCCAAGTTCATGTGAGGTTTCTTCCCAATTTAGTGTTTTAGATCAAGGATTAAAAAGTACAGCAGTGCACTCATTTTAAGGAAACAGCTTATCTTTCTTTACTGTATCAACATTTGTTTTCCTTCGCTTAACCATGAATATGGAAAATGGTCACCTGCTCAAGATTCTCTCTACTTTATAGGAATCTGCTGCCCTTGATTTTGGTGTGATTTGGTGAGAACAGCACATTGCTTGGAGAAGCCACTGGTGACTGACTGGCTATGATGGTCATTAGGACATCACACAGGGGTTTGCTGTCACGTTCAGGGTGTGTTGAAAACTCAGCCCTGGGTTTGACAGACACTTTCATAGTATTGGAGAAATTACATCTCTTCATAATCAAACTTCAGTATTCTATTGATGCCTCCCAGGGACAAGGGGTGCGATTAAAGTTTCTGCCAAAATAATCAACTTGCTATAAACAATAGAAGAGGACATTGATATGCCAGTGAGTGTCTGAGAGGGAAAACAAAGGAGAGGAAATAGATTTTCAAAAGGCACCAGGAAAAAACAGCGCATTCAATTCAGTTAGACTCTACAGAAATCTACTGAACATCTACGTGTAGGGCACAGGACAGGACGAGGCCTGGGCGTAAAAAAAAAAAAAAAAGACCAGATAACACCTGGATGCACACACTCCATTCCAGTGCCATAATCAGTGCTTCTAACAATCCATCCCACGTTTTTGTAAATGTCCTTATTGAAATATAGCTGACTTACAGAAAGGCCCACGAGTGTACAGCTCTATCAATCTACACAAGGTTAACACTTCTAAGCAACCCCTACCTGGATCAAGAAATAGGATATTACCAAAACTTATTTGCTGCTTTGGTTGTCCTCTGATGCCTTCAAACAGCTGTTTTTTGTAATTTTTCCAACTTGGCTATTTTTGCTATTGGCAGGGTTAGTCTCTTACCAGCTAGCTGTGCCCTCAGCCTTCAGCAAAATTTCATTATGTACTACTGAATTCTCGCAAAACACTGTGAGGTGGCACCATTATCCTAATTTTCAATTTTAGGACACTGAGTTTCAGAGACACATACTTTACTCAAGAACACCAGCTGGTAAGTAGCGGAGCCAAGGTTTAAACTCCAGGATTGACTCAGAGTACATGCACTTAACCACAACAGTACAGTGCTTTTCAAATAAGACACGGCCTGTGCACTAGAAGCTCACAGTCTTGAAGATATATTATCATATTACATGAAAATTTGGGTACCAACTTCTTTCTCTATCATATGCACATATATATTGTATACAGATGAATTACACAACATATATTGTCTCATTGAACCATTACAGTGTATTGTCTCATTTAAGCACCGTAACAACCCTATGAGGTAGAAATTATTCTTCATGTATTATGGTTGTTAAGCGACTTTCCTAAGCATGTCACCAATAAGTAGCCTGACTCCAGAGCACTGGCCCCTCCCAGCTCTCTGTCAATCACCCGTCCCTCATCCACACCACCCATGTAGTCTATGGATGTCTGTGGAATAAAAGAATGAAAGATGTCAACACTCACTGGTGACTTAAGTTGACAATAAAACAGGACAATACCGTTGTTCTGAGATCATTCACAAAAATGGAACGGGATGTGCTTAAATGTCAGCCCCGTTGAGAAGAGACAAAAGCCCTTGATCGAGTTGCCTTCTCATTCTTTATCAGCAACTAGGAACTGGCGTGACCTATTTGTCTTGATGCAACCCTCTTCCTGCTGGTCCAATCGAAGTCATTCTTTAATCTAAGAAGGGAGGCATTCAGAGAAAGGAAACTAGCAGGTTCCTGAAGGCCAGCTATGTGTGTGCAGGAAACTATCAATACAGTTCATCATTTCATCCCCACAAAGAACCTGTGAGGTAGGTGTCAGTGCTCCCATTTTACAGATGAGGAGTCTGAGAATCACAGGGGTGCAGTAATGTGTCCAAGTTCACACAGATAGAAGCGGAAAGACTTGGGAATTGGATTCTGCCATCCACTTCAGAGTCACATTCCATTGTAGGTCTTCCCCACTGTTCTGGAATCTTAAGGTCTTCAAAGGCAGTAACTGTCTTGAATCACCAGGATACCACGCAGGGCTGGCACACAGGAGGACTGACCAGTTACCACTAATAGATCTCTGATGCCCAGCGCTGGCATCATGCCACCTCCCTGCCAGCTTTGTAGACGTGAAACTCTGCCTCGTATTCACTTCCCATCCTAAAACGACTCTTGATTAGTTTGTCCTCTTGATAAGTACCTGTTCTCTTAAAACTCAAATTCTCTTCCATATTTTATCCTTCTGCCCCTGGGGAAAGGCTTCTCATTTCCCTGCTCAGACAGCCGGTTTAGGGAAGCTGTACACAGGAAGGAGATCTGCTTGTCCATTGCACTGCCAACCAGGAACACGAGCTACATTTGGAATTCACAGCACAGGAAAACATCCAGCCCGCTAACAAAGCATCTGCAGAGGCTCAAAGAAAACCAGATACAACATAATCCTTTTCTTGTGCTAATGACACTCTCATTTACATCCTCGCCATATTAATTCTCTTTGTTTCAACCTTAACTAAAGTCAAGGAAGGCTTCTTGGGCAACATTATTCACATGTATTTGACAGCCCTAAAATGACAAAATGCTCTAATTCCATCCGCTGATAAAAGTCAATTTGACACCAATGCTAACCTGTTATTTTTCAAATAACAATGGTAACATTTAATTAGAATTTAACTTGGCTGCTTGCTTTCACTTAACAATGTACACTGGTGGTTCCCTGATGAAAGAAAATATTGACATTCAGTGTAAATGCTGTATTTTTAAAAGAGCTGCACACTAGTCCTGTCTAATTATGCATAACATTCTGCTATTAAGTGCTAGTATTTCAAGTGGCTTGAAGGGTCACCTGGTCTTTAGTCCTTCCTATTATGATCGCAGGTTATGTTAAGTCTTTATGGGGCTATCACAATTGCCTTGTAAAGCTTACTTCTATCCGCAGACCCTACAGAAGCCCTCCCAAATGACTGATTATATCTCATGATCCCATTTTAACTAAAAAGATTATAAGAAAGCATCTAGCATCATGCCTGGCACACAGTAGGTGCTTAGTAAATGGTAGCTACTGGCATAGTAAATGTTTCATAAATACTTTGGAATTCAATCATTACCATAGTCTTGAGCTACATATTGATCAGAGAAGTTCTCTTTCCCCTCCTGGAACTCCTTACATCATCTGTAACATTCACCCATTGGTTTATTCATGCCGCACACATTCACAGAGCACCTGCTCTGTGTCAGGCACTCATTCTCTCTAGATATTGATCCCCAAGGAAATGCTGCATGCTATATCTCCCTCTTGGAGATTCCCATTGCACATATTAGAGGTTCTAAGAAGTTCTGTAAGGAATACATAGATAAATGAGAGACAGGCAAAAAATGGATGGATGGATGGATAGATAAATTGATTTTCAGTATTTTCCTTACTTGTGGAAACTTTAAAAATATCTTTACCATCTCTTTTTTACTGAAATATAGTTGATGTACAATATTATATAAGTTACAGGTGTACAACATATTGATTCACAATTTTTAAAGGTTATATTTCATTTATAGTTATTGTAAAATATTGGCTATATTCCCTGCGTTATACAATATATTCTGGTGGCTTATTTTATATATAATAGCTATACCTCCTAATCCCCGACCCCCTTTTCGCCCCTCCCTCCCTTCCCTCTCCTAGCCGGTAACCACTAGTTTGTTATCTATTATCCGTGAATCTGTCTCTTTTTTGTTACATTCAGGAGTTTGTTGTATTTTTTAGATTCTACCTATAAGTGATCATACAGTATTTGTCTTTCTCTGACTGACATTTCACTTAGCATAATGCCTTCCAGATCCATCCATGTTGCTGCAAATGGCAAAATTTCATTCTTTTTTATGGCTGAGTAGGAACACTTTTTGTCATGAAGACCTATTACCACCCTGAGACAATGGCGTTCTTAGGAACACGCTTTGGTAAAGAGTGCAGGTGCATATCCATTACAATGTCCCATACCCCACCTACAAGCATAGTTATCCATACATTATAAATTTTCAGAGCATACTCATTAAATTTGATACTGGACAATATAACTGATGCAACAATGAGTTTCAGGTGAGGCCTGAGCTCTAGCATCAAGACCACCCTATCTCTAAAATGCTATAACCAGGCATGTTTGTCCATGACAACCAATTTGAGAACTGGCCTTCAAGCCAACACAGACATGACTAAAGACCCAGCTGGTCCATTAAGTCCATTGCATAACGTCTCTGGGTCTCAGAGTGTCTAGTGGGGATTAACTGAGATAATGCACAAGGAAGACCAAAACTTCCCCTGAGATATTTGCAAAGGCTTTATTCTCTCGGGTCCCTCTACTTGGTCCAACCTATAACACTGTCCTGACACCTGTTCTGTTCACAATCTGTCCCTCAAGACCTGGATGTGTAAGTCAGTCTTTCCCTTAATTGGGAAGAGGAGGGGCCGGGGATAAAATGTTGGCCAGTGGGAGCCAATAACTTTTTTCAAGCACAGGTTCACACACGTATAAAGCATTTTTATCCCGCCCCAAGCATGAGACCAGACGAAGGAGTGACAAAGCAAGAATGAAAACAACTCTAGATTAAATATCAACATCCTGTTCTTTAAATGTACCTCAGCCTCACACCACCTGTACAAGGCTGTGCATCACCCTTCCCAGTAATTCTTCTCATGCTTTTACGTAGAACAAGTCAGCTTTTTCCAGCGCCCACTTCCAAATTAAACTCCACGTCTACCTGCTCTCAGAAGGGCTTTCCCATGGCACGACCTGCCCTCATTAACAGGCAATTATACATAAGCAACAAGGTCCTACTGTATAGCACAGGGAACTATATTCAATATCCTGTGATAAGCCATAATGGAAAAGAATATGAAAAAGAATGTGTATATATATATATATGTATAACTGAATCACTTTGCTGTACAGAAGAAATTAACACAACATTGTAAATCAACTATACTTCAGTAAAATAATTTAAAAAAAAAACAAACAGGCAATTATGCCCTCAGATAGCAAAGCTTTCCTCTACCTGACCCTTCAAATACACAAATCCCTAAGGAAGCTGGTGTCACGGCTGTAAATGTTCTCCAAGGAAGCAGCTGGGATGTGAGACAGTATTTCCCAAACTTCAGTCATTCAAAGACCTTCGTGATCTCACCACATATTTATACCATCTCTACTCTATGACAGAATAATGGTCCCCAAAAGGTATTTATGTCCTAATCTCAGAACCTATGAATGTGTTCCCTTACATGGCAAAAGGGATTTGGCAGATGTAATTAAATTAAGGATCCTGAAATGAAGAAATTATCCTATATTATCTGGGTGGGCCCGATGTAATTACAAGGCGCCTTATAAGAGGGAGACGAGAAGGTCAAAGTCAGAAAAAGGAGACGTGACAACAGAAGCAGACGTTGGAGTGATGCAAGGAAGGGACCTCAAGCCAAGAAAGGCACCATTAGAATCTAGAAAAGGCAAGGAAACAAATTACACCCTTCACAAAAATTAGCTCAAAATGGATCACAGACCTCAATGCAAAATGCAACTTTAAAACTCCTAGCGTAGGAGAAAACCTAGATGACAAGTATGGTGATGCCTTTTTAGATAAAACATCAAAGATACGGTTCATGAAAGGAATAACTGATAATCTGAATTTCTAGGGGATGCTGTGCCCAAGAGCCTCTGGAAAGAATGCAGCCCTGCTGATCCCTTAATTTTAGGACTCCTGACCTCCAGAGCTATAAAATAATAAATCTGGGTTGTTTTCAATCACTAAGTTTGTGGTAATCTGGTACAGCAGCAATAGGAAACCTATTTTAGGTAATGTATTTTTTCAAGACTATCTTTTCAAGAGCGGGGTTAGGTTTACCTAAAAATTGAAAGGACGGTACAGAGATTTGTCATAAACTCCCAGCCCACACACGTGCATAGCCTCCCCGTTAGCAACATCACTCCCCAGAGCAGTACCTTTTTTACAGAGGATGAACTTACATTGACACATCATAATCATTCAAAATCCATAGTTTATCTAAGGGTGCTATGGGTTTGGACAAATGTGTAATGACATGTACCCACCAGTATGATATCATACAGAGTATTTTCACTCCCCTCAAAATCCTCTATGCTCTGCCCATTCATCTCTTCTCCTACCCACCCCCGCTACCAACACTGATCTTTTTATTACCTCCATAGTTTTGCCTTATCCCAAATGTGATATAGTTGGAATCATACAGTCTGTAGCCCTCTCAGATTGACTTCTTTCATTTAATAATATGCATTTAAGTTTCTTTCATGTCTTGTCATGGCTTGACAGTGCACTTCTTTTTAGCACTGAGTACTATTCCATTGTCTGGATGGACCACAGTTCATTTATTCATTCACCTACTGAAGGACATCTTGGTTGCTTCCATGGTTTGGCGATTATGATTAAAATTGCTCTAACCATTCATGTGCAGGGTTTTGTGTAGACGTTAAGTTTTCAACTCCTTTGGGTAAAGACCAAGGAGGGTGATCCCTGGCTCGTACCATGAGAGTATGTTTAGTCGTGTGAGAGACTGCCAAACTGCCTTCCAAAGTGGCTGTACCACGCGGCATTCTCACCAGCAATGAATGAGAGTTCTGGCTGCTCCACATCCGCACCAGCATATGGTGTCGTTGTTTCAGATTTTGGCCATTCTAATAGGTGTGTGGTGATATCTCATTGTTTTAACTTGCATTTCCCTAATGACATATGATATGGAACATTTTTTCATATGCTTATTTGCCAGCTGTATATCCTCTTTGATGAGGCATCTGTTGAAGTCTTTGGTCCATTTTTTAATTGGGTTGTTTGTTATCTTATTGTTGTTTTTTAAGGGTTCTTCGTATATTGGCTAACAGTCCTTTATCAGATGTGTTTTTTGTAAATATTTTCTCCCAGTCTGTGGCTTTTCTTCTAATTCACTTGATATTTTTGTTATCCAACACAAGTCCATGTGCCTGAAGCACAGTGAGGCCAAACAATACCAAAACGTCAGAGCTGGGAACAGAGAAAGGCCTATTGTAGGCCCATGAAAGGAGACGGGTGGCTCATGCCTTAAAAACCCTGCGCTCCTCGAAAGCTTCCAGCAAAGCCCTTTAATAGGAAAGGTGAGGGAGGGGCATGGTTAGTTGTTGCAAACCTCTCCGTGTCAGATCCTTTTTTTGAGGTCAGGTCACGGTCAGGTCACAGAGTTCCCATAAACCTCCTCCCAAACAAATGTTATTCTCTGTTCTGACAAGAAAGGGCAAGGTCCCAAGGCTCAACTTTCCCCCGCTGAGGTCCAGGCCCTGGCTGAGAGGAGAGGGTCACTGCACGGGCCAGTTACCCGGCCCAGGAGCATTCGTCCAGCACCCAGGCTGGATCCTCCTGCCGGGGCCCAGGCCTGGCTAAAGGGGCAGATCTCAGCTGTCGGCGCCCTCAGGGCCAGGTCCCCAGACCCTGTCCAGCCGTCATCACTGAGGGAGCCAGGCACCCAGGATCTACCGGTCCTTAGGCTTTTCATTTAAGCTGGAGAGAATCATTTGTATAGGATCAATAGGAGCAAATACCCATCAGGTGAATTCCCAGCTCCCAATTGCTCTTCTCTGAGAATAGCGCTAACCACAGAGGTGGACCTGGAGTAATGCTGCACAATGTCCTTACACCTTAACCCTGACCTCTGGCCACCTCCTAGGCTGATCTCAGCTGATCTCAGCTGTACCAAGTTTTGAAAATTGAACGGAGAGACGGAAGCTGGTTGAAGCTGTTACCTTAATGGCAGTGTCCATGTACTCCAGCTGCTGAGGCCTCCGTGGATTGTGACCCATGGTGACTGCCACCACCATTAGGTCGACGAGGTGGGGACGGGGGGTGAAGGGTCAAGGCTCCTTCAAGGCCTGGGCCCGGCCAGGGGGCGGCCGCGGTGAGGGCTCTGGAGCTCTATAGGACACAGCCCTCAGGCTGTCCCCGGGCCCCCCAGCTCACCTGCTGGCCCCAAGGCCAGAGGGCCCGGAGGGCCCCGGGGAGAAGGCTGCAAGCCGCCTCTTCCCGCACTCTCCGCCGCGCGGACCACGCTGACTGTCTGCACAGCCGTAACTCCGCCCAGGAGGCTCAGGGTCTCGCGATAACAGCTGCGTGCCTGCTCCGCCTCTGTTACATTTCCTTTCACGGGGCAGAACTTTTTAATTTTAATGAAGTCCAGCTTATCAGTTATTTCTTTCATGGATCATGTGTTTGGTGGTGTATCTAAAAAAGCATCACCATAACCAAGGTCATTTAGGCTTTCTCCTATGGTATCTTCTAGGAGTTTATAGTTTTGCATTTTACATTTAAGGCTATGAAATGGAGAAATGATCCTATATTTTGAGTGAATTTCCTGAAGGATGTAAGGACTGTGTCTAGATTAAATTTTTTGGAAGTTCTGTTGTTCCAGTACCATTGTTGAAGAGACTATCTTTGCCCTGTTGTGCTTCCTGTGCTCCTTTATCAAAGATCTACTGACTGTATTTTTATCAGGGTCTATTTCTGGGCTCCTTATTGTGTTCCATTGATCTGTTTGTCTATTCTTTCATCAGTACATCACTGTCTTGATTACTCTAGCTTTACAGTAAGTCTTGAAGTCAAGTAGCATCAGTCTTCCAACTTTGTTCTCCTTCAATATTGTATTGGCTATTCCGGTGTATTCTTTATGTAACATTTAAATCGATCCACTTTTTTCTTGCTATCTAATTTAGTCGCATCCTGGCCATAATATCCATGGAATTGAAAGCTTGCTACATATTTTTATATAAAATAGATGATTATTAAATAGAAAGCATTCCCCTGTGTCCCACCCCACATCTCCCTGTACACGTACCCCAATGGAATGGCTCATACTTTGGAAAACTGGTGTAAGGAAACATTCAAAGCCCCCAGAGTTCCACACCTTGCTCTACCATTCATTGACCTTAAACTGGTCATAGCCAGACCCCTGGTCCTTTGTCTTCCCATCTGTACAAGGGGTTCGGTGGAACAAATATTTATTGGACCCCAGCCCTATGCTGGCCACCAGGACTATCCAGGACAGTCCCTGGCTGAGCAGAGGGTCACAGACCACCAAGTTGTCCAAAGTTTTCACTCTCTGCTCCCTTAAGTCTGCTCCCCTGACTGAGCCCTCCAGCCTCTGACTGACTTGGAGTCAAAAAGAACAATGACAGCCCCTGTTCCCTCATGCCTCTTCTTTCCCTCTGGAGCATCTATGCACTGAGCTTAGTTGACATCAGAAGAAAAAGCTGCCTCTCTCTTCCCCACACTGGTCACCCTGAATCATATTCACATTGGGAGATGGGGCTAAATCAAGCAATCCCATGGGGTTTAATGGCAGGGACACTAGAGTAAGAAGTCCAAACTCTGGCTTAAATTATGTTTCTGTGACCTGCCAGCGGCATGATCCCTCTGAGACTCAATTGCCTTATGTGTAAATAGGGAAAGGCCTACTGAGCTCAAAGTACTGGTGTGAAGATTCGGTGAAATAACATACTCTCGATCTCCCAGCACCTAACCTGACACACAGTAGGCATTCAGTAAACGTCAGTGAGACCTGAATTGGAATCAATAACCATCTCCTAGCGTGTACAGGTGATGGGAACTTTACAGGGACTCCTGACATACTGACAGGAAACAGGTCCTTTTCCCAGCGGCTTGTGTACACTCTAGCAGTCTGAACTGTTGCTGTTTCTCGTGTGTGTGTCGTCATCTGTTTGCATGGAGATTGGGCTTTTAAGACGTTGCAAGCTTGGTCATGTTTAGGAAGTTATCTACTACTTTTTTAAACCTGACTTTCCACTTCAGTGAAGAAAAGTACACAAGAGGATGCAGGGCAGAAAGGGTGAGAGGAAAGGAGGAAGGCAGGGAGAGAGAAAAAAGTCAGGATGCACAGCAGCTAGTCTCCAATACTGAGGTTACGTATCGATCTTAGACCTACTCAGAGAGCTGAGCAGAGGCCCCCACAAGGAAAAGAAAATTGAACCAGTTTCACACGCTGGTTTTCCGCACCAATATTCCCATCTATTGCCAACGGCTGCCCCCTTGTGGACGTTCTTCACACTGCTTGGATCTTCTAAAATGCAAGGAAGCGGAAAGCCTCACAGTGGAAAAAAATGTTTTAAGCTTTCAGAGGTTCCCCATTGCCTGCAAGACAAAATTCACTAAACAAAGATCCTTCATGATCCAGCCCCTGCCAACCAAGACAGCCAGAATGGACTAAGACAGGGATGGATACTAAGCTTGGACACACCATGTTCAAGTTACCTCTGGGACACCCAAGTGGAAAGGGTGAAGCAGCTCCTAGGAAGCTTTAGCGCTGGAGTGTGAAGAGATGGAACAGGAAGTTGAAAGGGACCTGGTGTGTCAGTTTTTCTGTTGATGCCCACAGGTGAGAACGTGATAGGTACTAGGTCCCCACATGCCCAGACATAGCATTAGATCATTTCTGCAGGGCCCATCGAGAGCCTGGGAAGTCATTACCAGAGTCCTGGACACCCACCTCCAGTCTGTGACAGAGGAGAGATTGCAGAGGGACAGACAATGTCTTCGGAGAGAACTACTGGAGAGCTATGGCACTTCCCTTCCCTTCTCTGTAAGTGAGAGGAGGCAAAGGCTTATGTGTTCCCGCAGGCCAGATGTGGGCCATGTAAGAAGGAGCCAACCTCGAGGCATCTTGTAAAGGACACCACCCAGGAGAATGGCCTGGAAAGACAAAGTGGCCCAGCACAGAAGGGAACCATGGCAGGTTAGCAGCCGAGGGTTACACCTGCTCAAGGAACAAACTATATTCAGGGTTGCTGGTCAGAGGACTCCAGCACGGATGCACCCAACAAAAAAACCAGCATTTAAAACTCTGCCATTCCCAGACAGCACGTGTGGCTGAATAGATCTGAACTAGTCCAGCACATCATTCCCGTTCTGTACCGTTCCTGGAACCAACTTCCCAGCACCTCCGGAAGTGGATACTCCAGCCCCAATCAAGCCTCCAGATGAATGTAGCCCCAGATGACATCTGACAGCAACTTCATGGGAGACCCTGAGCCAGAATCCCCAAATTAGCCCCTTCCAAATTCCAGACCCACAGAAACTGTGGGAGATAATAAGTACTGTTCTTTTAAGCCACTACTCGTTATGCAGTAGCAGAAAACTAATACATGACTCTACCCTACAACTATGATTCAGATCTGGGGAGGTTTCCAGGAATCCATTTTTAATAAGCTCCCTAGATGGTCCTTTTGACAACTAACTAAAGTTAGAGGAAGAAGAGGACTAAGGCAGTATCTCTGGGAGCCCTGACATTCAGTGCCCCCATGAAGCTTACAGTCCTGTGGGTGCAACAGGCAATAATCACACCAAATACTGTTTTAGGGTCTTGGATTTTGTTTTTATTGAAATATAACTGACATATAATATTATGTAAGTTAAAGGTATACACCATGTTGACTGATACACTTATATACTGCAATATGATAACCACCATAGCTTTCAATAATATCTCTATCACATCACAGAATTATCATTTCTCTTCCGTGGTGGGAACATTTAAGATCGACTCTTTTAGAACTCTGAAGTATATAATATAGCAATATTGACTATAATCCTTATGCTGTGCATCAGATCCCCAGAACTTACTCATCTTCTTGTTACAAGTTGTTTAGTTTTAATTGTAGAATCTGGGTTTGAAGGAGCTAGGAGTTGTCTGGGGCATCAATTTCCAAGAGTCATTGAAACAGCACCGAAAATTACTTGCAGGTAAGCAAGCCAATCACACTTCCACCTAAGCTGACAGCTCCACCAAGTGGACATTTCAAAAACTCCTCTCATCTGAGTGTTTCCCTTTTCTACGCTCGAAGTCACAAGCAGCTAAAAGCCCAGCGTCACCACGGGCTGAAATGCTGATTCAGAACTTGTTTGCCTCTCTGCTGCTAACCAGCTATTGGCCTCCTAAACTGCAAGCCTCTCCATCTGCCTCCCGAGGAGTCTGCTTTAGAAGATCAGACAGGAAAACTGTGAATTCAGAACAAACACTACAAAAAAGTGATGTTGCAAAAGTATTTTCAAAATGTTGGGTCTGCTTCTGCCCATGGAAATAAATATGTTTTTTAAAAAAAAGCATTCTGCAAGAAGTCTTTATTAACCAAAAATCTATTTCTCCACAACAGATAATTTTCACATTCCTTGAGGATTGTCTCATATCAATAAGAATTGTTTGAAAATGTGGTCTTTGATAATGGTATTATATTTGTTATTGGCATAACTAAATTGTGCTCATCATATGGCTTATTTGCAGGCTGCTGTAGTGCAGTGGCTGAGAACACAAACGTTGTAGTCGAAATGCCTGTTCAAATCCTGGCTCTACCTCCTAACTGTGTAAACTTGGGTGAGTAACTTCTCTCTATGCCTCATTCTTCTCAACTGTAAAATGGACTTAAAAATAGGAGTCTCTTCAATAGAATTGTGAGGATTTGTTAATCCTTGTAAAGCCACACCTACAGCATAGAAAGTGCTCAATAAATGTTAGCTACAGTGATTACTTAACAATACTTTATTGTTGGGTCTTTTGAGTTGTTTCAAAGATTGCAGTAATTAATGATGCAGGAATTCATATATTTGTTATATTTCTTGTCCTTGTTTCTTTTTTTATTTTATTGAAGTATAGCTTTTTTACAATGTTGTGTTCATTTCTGCTGTACAGCAAAGCGATTCATATATATCAATGTATACATTCTTTTTCATATTCTTTTCCATAATGGTTTATTACAGGATATTGAATATAGTTCCCTGTGCTATACAGTAGCACCTTGCTGTTTATCCATTCTGTCTTGTTTCTGATTATTTCATAGAATCTAAGATATGGGATTACTAGATCAAATGGTGAAAAGGTTTTTTTTTAAACATCTTTATTGGAGTATAATTGCTTTACAATGGTGTGTTAGTTTCTGGTTTATAACAAAGTGAATCAGTTATACATATACATATGTTCCCATATCTCTTCCCTCTTGCATCTCCCTCCCCCCCACTCTCCCTATCCCACCCCTCTAGGTGGTCACAAAGCACGGAGCTGATCTCCCTGTGCTATGCGGTTGCTTCCCCCTAGCTATCTATTTAAGAGTATTGATAGAGTATCAAGTTACTCTCCTAAACAGTTCTATGTGGCCCTCCCACCAACAGGGTTCAAAAACACATGTCAGCACATGCTTTAAAAATAGTTGCTAGTTTGTGGTGGCGGTGGGGGGAAGAAATTTTCCTCTACCCTTCTAGGTTCTTCTGGCTGGTCTAAGAATTAAGTTGACATGAGACACATTAAAAGGAGAAAATCAAATAAAAGTTTAATAACATGTATGCATGGGAGAGACCCAGGAAAATAGTAGTAACTCACCAAAATGGCCGAAGCCCTCACCTTAAATACCATCTTCAGCTAAAGACAAAAGAGGACACTGAGGGTAGTGGTTGGGGACTTCAAAGGGGAGAAAGACAATTCACATGAAAATGAAAAAGAAAATGTTTGATAAACAAATGTTTGCTAGGCCCTGAAGAGACAAGGGACACAGAGTGAACTCCGATCTCTCTCCCACCACACCCCGCCCATATTCTTTGCAGATACCTCTGGGGGTAGCTCTATTCTGGGAACAGTCCCTTTATCTAAATTCTTTAGGCAGCTAAGGGAGAGGTCAAAAGAAGGAATTCCTGAATCTTCTTCTTCTTAAAGATAATCAGCCTAAAACAATCCTCATGCCAAAGATACACATGTTTCCGTGGCAAATTTGCTCCCCTGCATTTACCTAGTACGACTGCCATCTCATTGTTTCAGTTTGCATTTCTTAAATAACCAGTGAAGTGGGACATTTAATTTTTCTCTCACTCAGACTTCTAGTCCAAATTACTTTATCCAGAGATAACATAATTTGCAAAAATTTTAGTAAGAAATTCTCCCTGAAAGTGGAGCAAATGTAGCTCTAGGAAACTGAGGCAGAGGCCAGAAAGGGACTTGCTTAACTTGGGAGTATTCCTCAGGACACAGTCTCTCAATGCTAAGAACATTCTAGAAACACAGCAGGTTTCTACCCATAATCCCCTACACACAGGTTGGTCTGGACCCCAAGACAACAGAAGCCTCTGGCTGAGTAGGATTCTCTAGCTAATGTGCTTCCCTTAGCCTCCGTGGAGCTTTTTCCCCGTAGAATGTCCCAAATGGTATTTATTTTAATCTAAGTGATAGAGTGTCACAATAGAATTGATCTATGGGGAAAAAATTGGACTCAACCCCGATTTTTTTCCACCAACAGAGACCCAGAAGCAGAACCTTCCCAGCCCTCTTTCCAAGCCCCCAGAGAGGCTCTCGGCTGCACTTTGGATGAAGTGTCTGCCTTCGCATTTTCCTTAGACACAGTACTTCAGCCTTTCCATTTTCTAGGGTTGTAAACAGCTGTGACTTGAACAGGCCCAGAGTAGCAGCACCACTCTCCCCAGGTCCCTGGCTGAGCTGACCTGCCACAGAACGAACATGGTCACACTGGGAGGGTCTCTCTCCAGTCCCAGGTTATTCGGCTGCACTGATTCAGCCCCTCAGGAGTGTCCAGCAGGGTGAGTGGTGATACTGCCACCACCTCCCTTGGGTGAGAAGTGAACTTGAGGACCAATGACTTTGAGGCAAATTAAAAATGCAGAAGTCAAAACATACTCTTTCCTAAAATAGGCCCACTATTTCCCCCTGAAGTATGATAATAAGAATAAATAATCATGTACTATTTCACTGAATCCCCACAGCTACTCCATAAGGCAGATATGATCATTCCCATTTCACAGATGAGGACCAGCCAGCAAACAGAAACTACTCAAACAGGGGGGGACTTAATAAAGGAAATAAGCCATATGGAAGGTGGAAAAATCCAGAATCCAAACACGGGATGGTGAGGTGACCCAAAGATTAGCAACAGTGGAAAGCCACTGCTTCTCCAAGGGCTGAGAATCAAAAAGAAGAGCCCAGTGGGCAGGTCTGCAGGGAGCCACAGGGGAGGGGCTGGCCAGTGGGAGCTGGGGCTGTGGAAGTGATACTGCCATGGCCAAAGATGCCACTGCCCCCAGAGATGCCACCAGAGGCAGGAGGGGACATGGAGATACTGTGGTTTCTCCCCTCTCCCCCACTTCAGTCTTCCACAAGGGACCCCGCTGCCAAAACCTATAGGAAGACAGTTGGCAAGGGAGCCTGGGAAAGGCAGGTCCCTGCAATACAGAGCAGGACAGAGAAGGGCAAAGAACGGGGCTGAGAAAAGAGACCAGTTCTGGCCCATTGCTCATGGTCCTTCCACTACCATGTGGCAGAGCCAGGTATGCAAACAAGGTGCACTTGAGTCCATCAGCCTGGGAGAGGCAACAAGGGAGATGACAGGTGGACAAAATAGCAGATGGAAGAAATAAGATGGTTTAAAAACTGGCTGTGGGAAGGGAAATGACAGTCTTATGTCTCTAGCCAGGGTATCATACAAGCAACAAGGGGTGGGGATCTGTGGACACCTGGCTCCATCACTTACTTGCATCACGTACTAGGAGCACACCGATTAGTTAACTTCTCCAAGCCTGCCTTTCGTCCACTCATTCAACATTCACTGAACACTGAGGATGGGGAGATGCAAAATGGAAAATAATGCTTTAGGAGTTCAGGGGAATCTAACCTTCATCCCTCCTCTCCCTCATCCTCCTCATCGGATAAATCCCTCATCCTCCTCATCCTCCTCCTGTGGCAAGGACCTCAAGAGAGGAAAAGATGTGTCCCTGCAAAAACTGCCCCTGGATGTAGACCCCTTAAGAATCCATGAGGAAGAGGAGCCAGGAATGCACAGGCTGACCTCCGAGCTGGTGAGAGCCCGTCTGCGGAGGGAGCAGAGGCCGACCTCTGGAGTGTGGCAGGAAATGAGCACCTGGGACAAGGGCGCTTCAGGTGAGCTCAGGTGAGCTCAGGTGAAGGGAATCAGAAAATGCCATAAACCAGGCTGCAAACTGCATGCCTCAGATCAGCTCCCCGAGAAAGGGCTTCAGCAATAAAGTAAATCTATGAGAACAACGCAGACCCAAAAGCCTGGTAGACATTTTTAGATTCTGTTCAAGGATAAAGTTTAGAAGACTCTAACAAAGTTAACTCCTTTAACAAAGGCGTCTGTACACCCATTCCTCTTCTCCCCTGCTCTCTTAAGCTCACTCTAACCTTTGACCCCCACTGCTCTACTGAAAGTGCTTGTCAGCACCATCCGTGAACTCCCCACGGCTAAGTCCAATGGTCAGTTTCTAGCCTTTATCTTCCTTCACTTCTCAGCAGCATTTGGCATTGCTGTTCATTCCTTCTTTCTCGATACACTTTCTTCACTTTACTCCCAGGACTGCACATTCTGCCTTATTGGTTGCTCCTTCCGGTGTCCTTTGTTGACTTTTCCTCTTCTTCCCAATCTTAGAGAGCTCAGTCCATGGTCATCTTCTCTGCACACATTTAATGTTTTGCTACTGTCTTAGTTCAGGCTGCTATAACAAACTACCATGGATAGGGTAGCTTATAAAAAAACAGAAATGTATGTCCCACAGTTCTGGAAGCTGGAAGGCTGAGATCAGGGGGTCAGCATGTCTGGATCAGGGGTCCTGGTTAGGACCCACTTCTCAGCTGCAGCATGCTGACTTCTCATTGTGTCCTCCCGTGGCAGAGAGCAGAGTAGAGGGAAGCAAGCTGTCCCGTGACTCTCATAAGGGCACTAATCCCATTCATGAGGGTTTCACCCAATGATCTCATCTCATCCTAATTATCTCCCAAAGGCCCCACCTCCTAACATCATCACATTGGGAGGGTAGACTTTCAACATATGAGTTTTGGAAGGACACAAACATTCAGTCCATAACAGCCAGTGTTTTGCCGCACTGCTCCAAGGTCACCTTCATGGGCTGCTCTGCAGTAATGGTGGTAGACCCTGTGAGACTTCCTGCACAGTTGACATCATGCAAAGTTTTGCCAACAGAGAGTGTTGGAAACCCTGCAAGAAGAAGGGGCTTCTCCTCCTGGTTCTGGTGTGTTTCCTTTCTGCTCCTGGCACATGGATACCACGTGCATGTGGGAGACATGAAGCAGCACTCCCAGGGACAGCTTTGCCTTGAGTTTCGGCAGCACCCCATGGGCAGGATCCCCAGTGAGTCTCAAAGGCACCCCAGTAGGGGTGCTTCTAGCCTCGGTCTACCTGCACCTTGACAGGGTGTTTCCTGCTTCCCCAGTGACTGTAGAGCAGCACTGGCCCAGGAAACCCAGCGAAGCTCTCTGCCATCCACGGAGCCACAACCATCCTGGCTCCAATGAGGTCCACATCCCAGCCTTGGGGAGGGGTCTGTCTTCCAAATGTGTCTTTCCTTGAGTACTCTCCCCCAGCCAAAAGGTATTCTTTGGGGTTCTCTTTAGTCCTTTATAGTTTATTTCTTGTTATTCAATAATTCTTCATGTTAAACTTGCCCTGCTTACATCACTGTGTGGTTTCCACCTCCTAGATGCCATTGACACACTCCCTTAGTGATCTCAGCTAGTCTCCTAGCTTTAAATGCCAACTGTATGCTCATGACCCCAAGTTTTCATCTCCATCCCAGATCTCTCTCTTGAACTCCAGACTCAAAATACAATTCAACATCACCACCGGGATAGGAAAGAGCAAACCTATAAGTAAAAAACTACATTCCTGATATTCCCAGCAGAACTTGCTCTATCCACAGCCTTCTCCATCACATTTGGCAAAAAACTCAATCCTTCCTTCTGCTCATGTCAAAAACCTTGGGAGTCATCTCTGACTCTTCTCTCTCACCCTCACATTCAGTCCACCAGGAAATCCTGTTGACTCTACCTTCAGAATACACTTTCCTCTCACCACCTCCACTGCTACCACCCTAGCCACCATCATTTCTTGCCTGGATCATCACAACAGTCTCAGGATTATCTTCAACATAACAGCTGAAGCAATCTTTTAAAATATATCACGTCACGCCTTTGCTCAAAATCCCCACAACAGCTGCCAAAAGCCAAAGCCAAAGTCCCTAAAATGCACACCACCTTACACTTTCCATTTTCAAATTGTGCACCAGGCACCCCAGGGAATTCACAGGGTCACCACAGGCTAGTTTACATCTCCTAGGTTAACATAGCGATATCTGTCCCACTGGGACTATTAGATTGTTAAGTTAGATATAGTTAGATATATTGTTAAGTTATAAATAGTTAGATATAATCTAACTATTTATAAAGCCACTGTTAAGTATTTCCTTTGATGTAGGGGCACCATGAAAAATTGCTAAGACGCTAATGGCACCACGGACCTAGGAAGTTTGGGAACCTCTGCGCCACACGATCATGTCTCTGGTCTCATCTACAATGGCTCCTTTACTGACCCCACTCACTCCACTCCAGTCCCCAAGTTCTCCTTAAGCTCCTCAGCCATACCTGGCACACTCATGCTGTGGGGCTTTTGTCTAAAACACTCATACTTCAGATATCCAAGGGGCTAACTTCTGCACCTCCTTTAAGATTTGCTCAAATGTCATCTCTTCAAATGAGGTCCTCCCTCACCGTCTTAGTCAGCCCTGGCTGCCATAACAAAATACCACAGACTGGGCGGCCCAAAGGACTGAACTTAATTTTCTAGAGGTCAGAAGTCCAATACCAAGGTGCCAGGTGATTTGTTCTTGTAAGGACTCTCCTGGCTTGCAGACGGCCACCTTCTCACTGTATCTTCACGTGGCCTTTCCTTGGTGTGTGCACTGAGAGACAGACAGACAGAGAGAAAGCGCTCTCTGGTGTCTCTTCTTATAAGGACACTAATTGTATGAGATCTGGGCCCCACCCTTGTCACCTCAATCAACCTTACTTACTTCTTTAGAGGCTCCATCTTCAGCCACATTGGGGCTTAGGGTTTCAACATAGGGATCTGCAGGGGGGACACAAACATTCAGTCCATAACTCTACACTGTCTGAAATTGCAACCCCACCTCCTCAACATTCCTTAACCCCCTTACCTTGCTCTTTTTTCCTCACAGTTCACACCTTTTTCACCTACTCTAACTTATATTCAGGCTATATTTCATTGTTTATTGTGTCTGCCCTCAGTGAAAGGCAGAGGGCTTTGCCTATTCCATTCACTGCATGTCATACATTAGCACCTATTACATAGCTAGCACTCAAAACTTACTTGCTGAATGACTGGCTAAAGCATAAGAGGAAAAACATCCCACCTTCCTCACACCTGATCCCATTACATTCTCTTGGCATGTCACCAGGTTGTAAGGCCTAAGGAAAGGAAAAGAAACACATCTAAATAATCAATGATAAGGTCTGGTTTCTAAATGGAATGAAGACGTCTCCTGAAATTAATTGTATCCTCAGCAAGTCACTTAACTTATGGGACTGTTTCTTCATCTGAAAATGGCAACCATCTATCTCAGGTATTTTGGGGAGGATGAGATGGAAGAGTGGGCATGTAAGGTGCTGTGACTTCCAGCTGTACTGCTCTCTGGGTGGGGGTCTTGGGCCACTCGGGATGCTATAATGAAATACCAGACTGGATGGCTGATAAAAACAGAAGTTGATTTCTCACAGTTCTGGAGGCTGTAAGTCTGAGATCAAGGGGCCAGCAGGGTTGGGTGAGAGCCCTCTTCCAAGTCACAGACTTCTTATTGTGTCCTCACTTGGCTAAAGGGCTAGGGATCTTGCTGGACCTGCTTTTAAAAGGGCACTAATCCTATACATAAGGGCTCACCTCCCAACGGCCCACCTCCTAACACCATCACATTGGGCATTAGGATTTCAAGATATGAATGTACGAATTTTGGAGGGGACAGAAAACATTCAGACCACAGCATTGGGTGACTTTGAAGAAATGAGTCCTATCTTTCTGCGCTCACATCTTCTTTCCTATAAAAGTTGGATAATATCTCCTTGAAATGCAGTGTCAAGAATCAAAAAAGACTCTTCAAATAGTTACACACAGAATTACCAGATGACTGAGCAACCCCACACCTGGGTATATATCCAAAAGAACTGAAAAGAGGTACTCAAATACCTGTACAGGAATATGCATGGCAGTACTATTCACGGCAGCCAAAAGGCGGAAAAAACCCAAATGTCTATCAACAGATGAATGGATGAATGGAGTGTAGTATATACAAACAATGTAATATTATTCAGCCACAAAAAGGAATGAAGTGCTAATAGCTGCTCCAAAGTAGATGAACCTTGAAAACATGATAAGTGAAAGAAGCCAGACACAAAAGGCCACAGAGTGCATGATTGTATTTACATGAAATATCCAGAACAGGTAAATTCACAGACAGAGAACAGATTGGTGGCTGCCAGGGGCTGGAGACAGGGGGAATGAGGAGTGACTGCTTAGTGGGTATGGGGCTGGATTTTGGGGTGATGAACATGTTTACAGAACACTGTGAACAGACTAAACGCCACCAAGTTTTTTCACTTTAAAAGGGTTAATTTTACGTTATGTGAATTTTACCTCAATAAAAAAATTTTTTTTTAAGAATTGAAAAAGAAAACACATGGTAAAAGCCTTTATGAATAGCAGCCATCTGGTGACTGGGTTCTGGGCTTAGTTCTGCCACTTACTGGCCATAAGAATGGAAAGTCGTTGCTCTGGGTCTCAGTTTCCTCATCTGTAAAATGATGGGGTGCACTAGACCACTAATTCTCAATCAGAATGGCCGGTATCAGTCACGTGGAGCACTGTTTCTAAATGCACAGGGCCATCCCCCCAGCTTCAGATTCTGATACGTCCAAGAAGGAAACGTGTCTCTGTCACTGTGCTGAGAACACTTACTTCAGGATTTGAATCCACCCCCCTTTTCGAGAACATCAGGCTAAAGACCACTAGCAGCCTGTGATTCTAGTACCTTCATCTATGACTGTTTCTAAGATGCGTTTTGATTAAAGACAACACAGTAAATGAAGTCCATTTATTAAGAAGATAAACTCCAAACAATCACAAGTAGTTCTCTTGCGCACTTGGCAAATGCACAGGAAAAAGGTACCTTAACAGAGTCCACAGGATTTTGCTTACACTACAGAAAAGAGTTTTATGGCAGTTTAATTCGAGGCTACAAAAACTATGGCTGTGACATAAACATAACATTCAAAAATAACTCAGGGTCCAAATGTCCCTGACCCAACAAATCTCTGAACTAGTCAGGTCGACACAGCCACTGGCAGGGACACAGAAAGAGAGCCTCAAAAGCAATTCAACATGACGCTGAAGCGGAGGGGGCCGTCCTGAGACCTCCTAAATTCCGTGGTTAACACAGACTGACAGTGCTATCTATCTGTGGGCTCCACATGTTTTTATTTCACATAAACCTGTTACACTGTCCTAGGAGAACAAATGAACGTTAGATGAGAGAAAGATAGGACTCACTGTCTTGTACCATGAACAGGATTACAGAAAATGCAAGGCCGGATGTGGCCACGCTAATAGATTAATGACTTTTCTGACAGGCACCTCACAGGCAATGAAACGTAGCTTAAAAATACGCTGGGGTAAGCTCCGTCCTTCCCTTTGTGGTTACCACCTGGATTAGGCTTCCTGAGCTTGGTCGGTTTTTCTCTGTGATCCAGTCATGGAAGGTTCTAGAACAAAGAAGAGAAGCTTTACATTTTAAAAGGAAGAATTTGGACACATGCTTAGAGTCACATTACTGGTTGGGCGGGTGACGGGGTGAGGGCACAGCAGCAGCTGTAAAAAAGCCTCTAAGGCCTCATGGACACAAACCTAGGTCCCCGATGATTTCAGAACTTTACTCCTTCTAACTCCTGAGTGGCTAGATTTGGCAAGGTTTTCATTTTGCTATTTTTCTGCATTGTTGGTATCCTTTATAACACGGTGGTACGATTTTATGTTTTTAAAAAAGATTTTAATTAGTTCATTCTAAGAGATAGACATGGACACAATACTTTACACTTTGTTAGATCACTCCCCAGAATTTAAGAAGAAAGAGAAAAAATTTATTATTTTTTTTAACAAATATTTATGGAGCGCCCACAGCTGTGCCAAGCAATGGAAAAAGATGAAAAAACAGTCTCTTACAATAAAATGCGTTCGGTGTTGGAATGGGGCATTTAATAACCAACTCTGTGGGGAGGGGCAACCAACCGTGCCTGGGGAAGATGGGAGACCTCGTCTAAGAAGAGAGGAATGAAAAAGGGCGCAAGGAATTCACAAGGTTTAACAAGTAGCTGATCAGTTTTAAAATATTTACTCTTGATGTTGAGTATACCATCCCCTCCCACAAACCCCAGGTGGGACCCTGGCCCTTCCTTCGCCGGAGAACTCTCAGGAGCTCCCGGGATCTTTAATGCCGATAAGTAACCTGTTGGACCACAGCTGACGTTCAGCTGTCCAGTCATTCGAGCTCCCACTCTGGGAGTTGAACAAGTGAAGGGACGTCACGCAGGCTCAAAAACCCAAGTGCTACTCCAACTCCCTAAGGTACTGTCATGTGTCCTGAGCCGTCTCTGGGGACAGGGCTCAGGCGACAGCTCTGAAGGAGACCAGTCACAGCTGGATGTGCAGAGGCGTATGTGTTACTTACGCAGGTTAATAAATGGTCTTACTTCTCCCTCCTCCTCGTCAGCCGTCTGGAGTGGGTGGGAGAGAATGGCCATTCTAACCATGGACAGCCAAGAAGGTAACATGCTCACAGACATTGCAAAGCCAACTTTATGTCAACTTGTCACGTGAGTTTTCAAATACCACAAATGGGTGAGCATGATTTCTGAGGCAAGGCATGGCTGTCCCAGCCCACCCTCTGTCAGTCGTGGCCCAGCACTCGTTTACACACGTGGCCCCAGATGTTCCATCTAGGGTCCTGGGTCAATGTCTCTGTCAAGAATTGCTGGCAGTAGTGGCCTTTAAAAAGAAACTCAGGGCTTCCCTGGTGGCGCAGTGGTTGAGAATCTGCCTGCCAATGCAGGGGACACGGGTTCGAGCCCTGGTCTGGGAAGATCCCATATGCCGTGGAGCAATTAGGCCCGTGAGCCACAACTACTGAGCCTGCGTGTCTGGAGCCTGTGCTCCGCAACAAGAGAGGCCACGATAGTGAGAGACCCGCGCACCGCGATGAAGAGTGGCCCCCACTTGCCGCAACTAGAGAAAGCCCTCGCACAGAAACAAAGACCCAACACAGTCAAATATTAATTAATTAATTTTAAAAATTAAAAAAAAAAAAAAGAAACTCAAAATGCAAACACCATTCAAGCGTTGTTCCTTCCACAACTTCAAATTTTTTTTTCTTTTGCAAATCCAGCATTAAGCACGACACCCGGCAAAGACAGGAGTAACTGTCGGGACAGTGGTTAAGACCGAGGGCTTTGCAGCCACACTGCCCGGGTCAGATCCTGGCTCTGCTGTGCGACACTGGGCAAGTTCCTTAGGCCCACACTCCCCATGCCTCCGAGCCCCCAAACCTTAGATAAAGACGACGGCACCTCCCTCACAGACCCGCTATGAGCATTTAATAAGATCATGGTTATGAAGTGCTTAAACAGTGCCTGGCATGTAAGTGCTTGTTCCAAACATAAAAGTCCCAAATATCTCCCAATTCCATTTAAATAAGACGTAACCTCAGGCCAGAAGCAAGCTTCTTCTCAGCCCAAGCTTTAGAAACATCCTGTGCAAACAGCCGTCAAAGCCGCTCAGACACTGGCTCTGCTGGGCGAGTCCGTCCCCACTGCATGAAGGCAGGACCTGCATCTTATTCCAGCAGAGCCCCTGGCCCAAGTGGGTGCTCAGTGAACACATGCTTAACACCCCCTTAAATAGAGGAGTGCGGGAAACTGAGATCTAGGCAAACACAAAAGAGCGCACTCTCTCCGTGACCTTCCAGTGCCACCCATACTCACAAAGTTCTGAATATGATTTCAGGGACAAAGGATGCTTCCTGTGGGTTTGTGGCTTGGCACTAATTCAGGCATGTGGGCCCAGACGTTCCACCTAGATCGGCGGCTGACTCCATGCAGCCGCTCCTCTTTAACAGACAGAATACGGTTTACAGGCTCCAGGCTTACCCAGCCCTGCTATGGGTCACACACAGTGCTGAGACCTTGGCACACACTTCCACGTCTTACCCTCCTAACAATTATCACCGACCCCCATTATACAGACAGGGAAATTGAGGCCTAGAGCAGTTAAACAACATGCTCAGATTGGCCAGCTGGTGGGTGGAGGAGCCAGGATTCAGGTCGGCACCATCCAACCCCTCCACCCCGTGATATTGACAATGAGGTGCAAGGTGCCCTCGGAGGTCAGGCCCTCACGAACCACCCAAGCTGATAAGCCAAGAGAACATGGGCCTGTCCTCTCTCCCACAAGATGCAGAGAATGGAAGCTGCTGAGTCACTGAAATGATTGTGATACTCACTCGACTAGGAACTCCAAGGGCGTCCAGGAGCTGAAGTCGGCCTCAGGCATTGATTTCCTGTTCATCGGTGTGTCCAGGGTAACCCTGCGGAGCACAGAGATAAGCGTGTCACATGTGCCTCCCCCTCAGAACAACAGCTGCCCGGTCCTCCTTGGCCAGGAAAGTACGTGGAGAGATCACACGAAGATAATCAGAGAGAGGCCAGGAAGCCGTCCACGGTTACAGAGATCACATCCCAGCCTGACTCAGCCAAGCGCTTCAGAACTCACCCTTCAGGCAGACAGGAACAAAATGAAACGGCCATGTTTTGCCTTTTTTCTGAAACAGTGTCTTTACTAAAGTAAACTGTTCTGCTGTTTATGTCTCCGTTCACTCCCTAAAATGTGGCAGACTCATTTCTCAGGTTTTTGTAAGTGTAATCATAATATTCCTTTAAATATGGGGAAAAGACAGCCTCGTCCTTCATTTTGTGGCTGTTTTCCATGAAATCTTCTAATTTTCAGCAAGGGAATACAGAATTCAGATATGTATGACTTTCCCAAGAACCTTCAGGCCTCAGAAATCATTCAAAATAGCTGTGAGACCAAGTCACAGAATCACAGAAGCCCACAAATGAATACATGGACAGCCCAGTCCCCTAGAAGACAGACATCCTCTTTATAGGACCACAGCTAAGAGACAAGCCATTTGGTCCTGGAATCCCTCCAGAAACGTCTCCCCATAGTTTCCCAGATTCTTCCCCAAGCTCCCCCTCCCCCATCCCACAAACCTAATACAGTCTCTCTTCCACACCGACCTTATAAAGACTTGAAAGACAGAACTACAAATAATAAAATTAAATGTGTAAACTATTTTTTAACAAGGAGGGAGGGAGGTACGGATAGAGGGAAGGAAAGAAAACAAGAAAGACAGAGGCAAGAGAGACCCATCCCATCAGCCAAGCAACCATTCTGGAAAGCCCAGGATAATCCAAAACCTAAACAGGTATCTTCAGGGCCTCTGGTGAATTTCAGAAGCCAAGGTGACGGCACACACGCACCCCTGGTGTAGAGTGACTCTAGGACACATGTGAACTCTCAGCCGTGGGGCAGAGATGGGGGAGACTTACGGGAGCACGGCGATGGCAGCAGACCCGGACGGCATGCCGCTGTCCTTCCCGGCCAGGCTCTGGCAAAGCTGGTGAACCGCACCCTTGGCCATGCCATAGCCAATCATCCCTGGGAAATAAGGAGAAAACATTTCAGTGACCACTGGCCACCACTGATATGTCCAAAGAACACCACACCAAGGTCCAGAGGAGGCCGGGAAAAGAGAACCAGGGACGTCCATGGAGAGAAAGTGGAAGGGACATAACCTTCTATTTGCCTGGCACTTAACATTTATCACAGAAGCCATGAGGTTAATCTTATTTTTATTGCTAAGGAAACGGAGGCTCGGACAGGGTGAGTAATATGCCCAGGCTCACACACAGACTCGCACCGAGGCCAATGGAGAGGTTAAAAGCCACGCAAGAGTTCTGAACCCTTGAATCGACAACTGCTTGTGAGCAGCCTGCACACACCCACCCTGGGTGCCCAATGGGTCAGCAAAACCGAGCAGTCATTTGAAGCGCAGGCTTTAGAGTCAGGCTGCGCAGGTTCAAAGCCCAGCTCTTCCACTTACCACTAAAGAAATCCAGGCGGGTTCTCAAAACCTTTCTAATCCTCAGTTATCCCATCTGTAAAATGGGGATAAAGTACTTAATTCTAGGCTCAGGACAGGGTAGGACTTCCATAAGTGTTTCCCATCAAATTAATAGAAGTGCTATGCCCTGGAGTCCAACTCCTTGTTTAAAGCATACCATCTGGGGAAATTCCTTAGCGGTCCAGGGTTAGGACTCCACGCTACCACTGCATGGGGCACAAGTTCGATCCCTGGTCCAGGAACTAAGATCCCACAAGCCACGCAGCACACCCAAAAAATTAAAAAATAAAGTATACCATTTGAGCAATTGTGATATATGGGCATACTAGCTACCTATTAGCCTTCCTTTCCTCCCACCAGTCAGAAAATGCTTGCTGACAGAAGTAAGGCATGCCTTTTTTTATTGAAGTAGTTGATTTACAATGTTGTGTTAATTTCTGCTGTGCAGCAAAGTAATTCAGTTATACATCTATATACACTCTTTTTTTAATATTCTCTTCCATTATGGTTTATTACAGGATGTTGAATATAATTCTCTGTGCTTCACAGTAGGACCTCGCTGTTTATCCAGTCTATATATTGAATACAATAGCTTATTAGGACAGGGTTCCATCTGACACCCCCAGACACATGGCAAGCGAGATCTCTCTCCTCTCCAAAGTTCCCCACAGCACCCAGCTGTAGGTGCACTAAATGCAGCTATCACAGTAACAAAGAATGGTTAATTGCTGTCAACACCCCTCCACCTTCGGAAAACCACTACTTCCAAAGGTCAGCAGCGCCCTTAAAAACCCCAGCAGGCATGCTGTTTAAAGAATAACAACTGAGGAGGCATCAGAGGTCCAGGGGGAGGTGGGGCTCACAGCCCAGCCAAGAAACCAATCACTGAACAGCTTCCACAGTAACCTCAAATTGCAAAAGAGGGTCAAGGTTTCAAAAAGTTATTTAGAAGTACAAGAAGAATATTTCACCAAACCTGGCTTCTCTGTTTAATTAGGGGCAGGAGGCCAACAATAGCAGGAAGATCTAACAGTAATTAAAATAAACCGGTGCATGAATCTCATTCGTTCAGCCCCTGTCCCCAGCAAACTCCTGGGACTCTCTCTTCATTCCACTCAAACAGCATGAAAGCAGGGAATGAGATGTAGAAAGAAACAAGCAGCCAGCAGCCCTAATGGTTTAATTCCACAGAATTCTACACAATGCGGGTAAGGGCATCATTGGCAAGATATGGAAAAAAATGCATTTCATTAAGAAGATAAAAACTGTCTTTCCAATTACAAAATGATCAGTGTAGTCCCTAAGGACTGATTTCCAAACATAAAACAGATCCTTAAATGGCAAACAAAAGTGATCACCATCACTTCGATACAGTATACGCTCCAGTGGACAGTCTACAAATACAACCTTGGAAATAGGAGGGTGAGGGTTTTCTCAGTATCTTCCCAAGTGAAAAACTTTCTATTTTTGAACAAGTCTTCTTGGGTTTGAAGGACTCTTAAGCCTGTTCATCACCTGCTTTCACAGATTTCCCCAGATTTTTCTGGGGTCCGAATCAGTTAAAAGATTTCATGACTCAAATTTAACAACATCTAACTAACGAGCTGAAAGATGAACAAATTTATTAACATCTGAAGCAAGAGTAACTGAGCAAAAGTAAGCCTGGAGTAAATAATAATAATAGTTCACATTTATTACTGATTCTAATACCTTTTTTTAAACCATTTACATCCATTAAGATGTTTACAAGTCACAACTACCATATAAAGAAAGTATTACTATTTACCTTCAATTTACAGATGACAAAACTGAGGTTCAGAGAGGTTAAGTAACTTGCCAAATATCGCACAGCAACTAAACGGCAAAACCACAATACAAAACCAACCCGTGTAGTTCCAGATCCCATAGTCTTAATCAGTATCTGAAACTATAAGCAAAGAATGATATTTACAAGCCAAAGGCAAGTAGAAGACTGTTTTGTCCTTCAGAAAAATTAGTCTTTCAGTCCTAGGGTTTTTTTTCAATGTCAAGCTATTACTCATTTCTCTATTTACTTTCTAGTACCTCTGCTCTATGTCACCTTTAATAAAAATCAGATCGTAACCAAACTAGCATCTAACATATGCACAGCTTTAATCATTGCAATAGCCATGGACTTGTAAGATCACATGCTCTGAGAAACATAATAAGAAAATGAGTGGCAAGAAATTATTAATTTGTAAGAGCCTCACAGTTAAGTTAGTTACATTAAAATCAAAAAAGGTGCTCAAGGTTTCTACCACTTACTAAAGAGATCCCAAAAAAGCTCCCCCCCTTTTTTTAAGAAGAGTTCAATGTAGGTAGTCGAGATAAGACAGTTTCTGCCTCCCTGTGCTAACTCCCTGACCCCCTGCTTAAATTCTTTTAGCCCGATCCCAAAGGGACAGTGATGGGTTGAATTGTGCCTCCCAGCCAAATTCAGATATTGAAGTCCTAACCCCCATACCTCAGAATGTGACTGTATTTGGAGACGGAAGTTAATTAAGTTAAAATGAGGTCATTAGGGTGGGCCCTAATCCAATATGACTGGTATACTTCTAAGAAGAGGCAATTTGGACAGACAAACACAGAGGGAGGACAAAGACACAGGGAGAAGACAGCCATCCACAAGCCAAGGAGAGAGGCCTCAGAAGAAAGCAACCCTCCTGCACCTTGATCTTGAACTTGTAGCCTCCAGAACTGTGAGAAAATACTTATGCCACCCAGTCTGTGGTACTTTGTTATGGCAACCCTAGCAAGCTAACACAGGGAGTACAAAATGCAAAGGGAACTTGGATCTGCATGATGTAACAAAAAAGCACAGAATTTAAAAATGATCAGGGTTTCAATTCAATGTACGTTTGCAACTTATTTTTTGCATAACCCAGACAAATTACTTACCCTCTCTAAGTTTTAGTTTCCTTATCTGTACAATGAAAAAGATAATAATGACCTCTACCCCAGGATTAAATGAGAATATATAATAAGACTTACCATGTGCTGGGCACTTTGTACATATTAATACCTCTAACACCTTATAACTACTCTTCAAGGTAGATATTACTGGTGGCGTTGGTGGTATAGTGGTGAGCATAGCTGCCTTCCAAGGTAGATATTACTGTCACTATACTACAATTAAGGAAACTACAGCAGAAATGTCGTCAAAGAGAACAAATGGTTTGTTCTAGGCCACACAGCTAGGGTGAAGAATCTACCTCAGCGTCTCTCGCTCTACAGCTCACACTATCCTTGGGACACATGAACACAATGTGACTATTACCTAGCTGATAGCTACTGCAACACCATTCATTCCCTGGGTGCATCACAGATAAATAAACAAGATGAGGGGCTCCCAGATTACAGCGGTCCTTCACCACCGCGAACATGAGGACAATGCAAATGAAAAGATCAGGAGTTTTTCCCCTAAAAAAATCTGGGCCTAAAAGGAAGCAAAATCCATCAAACTGTAAAGCACCTGAGACGGTAAAGGGCTTTAAGAGTCCTCATCTCACAGAAGTGTCCAGCAACCCCGGCGAGCAAGCGTCAGCATTCCCATTTCACAGACAGGGAAATGGAGGCTCACCCGGAGTCCCATCCAGGGCGGCCTTGGCCCCTGCCAAGGTCAGGAGGCCTCCTTCCTTGAGGTGCTTGGTGGCCAGGTGGCTGGAGATGGTCGACGTCCACATGCTCTGCTTCCACATCAGGTCACAGTTTTTAAAGAGAGCTGAGCAAAGAAACACATGAGGTGAGCATTCACAGGGAAGAAAATGACAGGTGAGCTCAACTCACGGCGCCCGACACTCCAGGAAGCCCTCACGGCCACTCTGTGTCTACAAGGAGATCTAATACAAACAGCCCAGGGCTTGCGGTCAGAGACACGGGTTCGAATCCAGGCCACATGATCACCTGAGTCTCAACTTCCTCACCTGTAAACTGGTAAACGTCAGCCAATAAATGAGGACTGTTGACAAATATGCAGGACTGGCTTGAATTCAAACACTGTCCTACTTTATAAAGGGCATTAGATCTATAATTAGAACCTACATATCTAAGTCAGGTTTCATCTGTGATAAAAAGCTCAGGGACTATTACCACCTGGACATAAAGAGGGCTTTTATGCAGCTACATTGAAACAATGTAGAAACAATGCTAATTTCATTTTTTATGGCTGAAAGTTTAATGCCAGCTTTAAAGACTCTTTAAAAATAGCTGAAATAACAACCATTTTGCAGTTGCTTTAACCCTCTGGCCTTCCAGAGACGTGAAGAGGAATAAGTGGTAAGGAGTTTCACATCACCAGCTGAACAGTTGTCCCCTTCCTCCCTCACAGGACACATAGAACCCAGTAAAGCTGCACCCATGACCCAGAAAGAGAGCCCTCCTGATACAGGAGGAGGGGTCTTCAGTTGGTGACAACCAAGGTACTGCATTTCCCTGCTAAAAAGAACTACAAAAAAAAAATGGACGGACCCACATTTATCACTTCTTGTTACCAAAATACACAAAAGGCCATCAGGGTGTTTTGCCAACCTGATCACCACACAAAATACCAATTTCAAATTTAAGTGTGGTTCACAGAAAATCAACTCCTTTTTAAATGGCTTTGGCTGATAAATGTAGAAGGAATGACAGAATTAGAAAACTACCATTTTCCAATCCCCAATGGGATGACTGACTCAGGTAGAGATTACCAATGGATGCTTATAACCATTAGGTTTTGGGAATTTGGGGTTCTCAAGGTGTTTGGGAACAGGATATTCATACATGATGCCAAAGTACCATCCCATAGGTCACTTATAATTGCGAACAGAAAAATGAACCTTTATGATGGAAATCTATCAGCTTACCACCTTAACCAAGCATGAAATTTGGCATCACTCTGGATGGAGAAGGCCACGTGACATGGTAAGCTCCCTATGTGATGTAGTGTGAAGTCCACATCACTCAGGAAGCATTCTCACCTCAAAATATTTAACCTGAATCTAAGCAAGCCTCTAGACCTACCTTCCAGTTCACAGGAAATACCAGGGACAGAGGAACAAGGTAAATGATACCTTAAAGAAACAGTTTGACAAGTTCAGTGTGGGTGACAGTCTATATGAAAACTGCCCTGGACCTGCCAAGTCTGTCACAGGAAAAAAAAAAACGTTCTAGATTAAGAGACTAGAAACAACAATAAAATGCAGTACATAAACCCTGACTGGAACAAATTTAGAGAAAACAACTATGAAAGATATGGAATAAACTGAGGTAATCAGAACATGAGCTGATACTATTAATCTTATAGAATCACTGTTAATTTTCTTAGGTATGAGAATGGTATTACGATAACGTGGGAGAACGGCTTCATCTTTGGAGGCGCATGTTGAAATACAGTGAAGTGTCAAATTACTTTCAAATGATCAACAACAACAAAAAAATACACAACAGAGGACACACATGTAAGAAAGCAAGAGAATGCAAGTATAGCAAATGTTAACAAGTACTGAATCTAGACGGAGGACATAAGGGTGTGCATTGAACTGTTCTTTCCATTTTTCTGTACATCTGAAAATGTTCACAATAAAAAATGGAAAATATACTCAGCTTTAACAAAAGCTCAGTTTTGAGTCCTTTTGATCTTCAGAATGATCTCTCCATTCCATTCACATCCCCCAACTCCCAGTAATAAGCCCTGAAAGACTGGGGTAGAAACAATGCTGATTTCATTTTGTCTCTTTTTTAAACGTCAGTCTCAAGGTCCCTCTGCCCTAACCCCCTTCTATGGGAAGTTTTTTCTTTATCTGTAAAACGGGGTGTTGATCCCTACCTCACAGCTATGGTAAAGCTTCTGGGAGACATACAGGAAAACATCTGACCTGACATATAGTATAGACCCATCCCACGCACCTGGACAAAGAGAAGAGCAAAATGACTAACTCAGAAAAGGACTCACACTTGGACTTGGCATTGCCCCCAGCCCATCCTCCAGCCACACAAAGGATTGCATCCACCTTCTCTGCACCCAAGAGCTTTCCAACCTCAGCGGTCACCTGAAATAAAAGGGTCGGGAAGATGCACAGTCAGGTAAACCTCAACAGGCTGACATCTTCACAGTCACCTCCATTTATTTTTCACTTCTTTTTAAGTCAGTTCACAGTACCTGGCAATTAATACTTTGAAAATAAGATGCAGGACCAATTTATAATGGACATTTGGATAGTGAAGCTCGACTACATTTCAGTGTGATTCTTATAAAGCAACCTAGTCTTCTTCTGAACATCTAAAGGGTGGAGACATATGCATCCCTGGAATAAAACAATAAATAAAGCAGGAAAAGTTTTAAAAAAAATCACCTAGGGCTTCACTGCCTACAGCTAGCCTTCTGGTATACTTCTTTGCCGACTTTCTTTGCAAATCACAGAATCATAATCTGAAATAATCAATTCTACTCTCCTTGGAATACAAGCATCCCATTAACTGCAACTCCAAGAAAAAAAAAAAAGCCAAAGAGAAATTATTCTTTTTAAAAAGCAATAAAAAATAGTCAATGGCAAAATGTTGGTAAATAATGAGTACATGGGGGTTCATTTTAATTCTCTATTTCTGTCTGATTAAAATGTTTAAAGTGTTAAAAACATATACATGTCCTTCTGTTACAATTTATTAAAACAAAAGTCTGACAAGACAGACAACCCTGGTCATTACCCATGACCCATTTCCATATTTTTCTGGAAGGCAGCTATGCTCACCACTATACCATATTTTTCTGGAATGGCTGAAAGGACCACAGCCTCTCAATAGCTTTGTTAAGATCAATCTTATTAAGACTTAACACAATGGTGTTAAGTGTAAATGGTGTAATTCTCCCAGCAGTAACATTTCAGTCTCTGACTGCTCTCCCTAACAATTTCCAAGCCTCAAATTACTTTTTCAAGGGACTTCCCTGGCGGTCCAGTGGTTAGGACTCCGCACTTTCACTACACAGGGCACGGGTTCAATCCCTGGAACTAAGATCCTGCAAACCATGAGACCCAGACAAAAGAAAAAAACAATTACTCTTCCAAAGAGACTGCTTTGGCAATGGAAACCAATCTTTCCTCTCCGTACATTCTATACCTAAAGCTTTCATTTTAAGAAGATTCCTGAATATCCCTT
Source organism: Eschrichtius robustus (assembly GCF_028021215.1). NCBI lineage: Eukaryota > Metazoa > Chordata > Mammalia > Artiodactyla > Eschrichtiidae > Eschrichtius > Eschrichtius robustus. The sequence goes on along the minus strand of NC_090827.1, from coordinate 107,660,816 downwards.
GGCAAGTATCTCACTTAATCCTGATTTAGCTTTTGTTGACCTTTCTCCTGTTACCCTGGTTCCCTGGCTGTCCCTCCCTTGATTTCTAAGCCATACCCTGTTGCCAAGAGCCCAGATCCCAGCTGCAGGAAATTGGCTCATTTCCCCTGACCTCTGTATAGGCACACAACCTGTGCTCTCTACATTTTAGGGAATCATGGAGCCCGCACCAACAATGCACCTGCTTGATTTGTTTTTTTACAACCTCTGTCTTTTATTTTTATAATAAAATTAAAACGAGGCATTTTAAAACTCCTTCCCCTTAAATTCTGCTTTCTGCCCAATAGTTTTCTAAAGATTTAGTACTTCTCTCACTTCTTCATCTTATCACCGTCATCATGAATTTCCAATCCAGGGGGCCAATTTTACGTGTATTAGGATTGAACTTCCTCTTCTGGAGCTTTAGAAACAAAAACTGGATGTCATGTTTTCGTCCAGAAATTCTTAATTGAGTGACTGGGGGATGAGAGAGTCTCCTACAGGAGGGGTTAAAGATGTTAAAAGCTAAGCTTATAATAATGAAGGCATTTCCCAATCTTCATCGTAAAGATGCACTGTATAGTCAAGACTCAGATGCGGACAACTTCACATTCAGAAAGGGATACAGACATCAGAAACCTGCAACTAAAGGAGCAGGAGAGACACTGATTACAGAGAACCACGTCTGGAGGAGTTGCTGCTATCCAAGCCCAGGTGCCTCCCTAGCATTTGGTTTTAGTTTTCATTACTTTATTCACATGAAGCTATTTTGCTGAGAATCAACTTAAGGTACAGTTAAGAGCACAGACATCAAAACCCCCACTGCCCAGCTTCAAATCCTAGCTCTGCCACCTACTAGCTTTGACCTTGAGCAAACACCAGGGACTTCTATGCCTCAGACTCCTCATTTCTAAAAGGAAGATAAAATAAGAAACTGTTTTACAGAGATTGAGTTAATGCAAATGCAAATACGGCACTTAGTATGGTGTCTAACACACAACGAAGCCACGTCAAGTTTTACTATTAGGTCCATTAAAGACAATAATATCATTAAGTATGGGAAACATTGGGAGCATATTATAAAAAGTAAGGACAACAAAAATCTACATTTTGGAATAAGTCAGCTGGGTTCTTATATTCTAAACCATGATGCTTTAGGAAGAGCAAATGAGCAGTTACAGTGTAGTCATAATTTATTTGGGTTTTTTGGGGGATTTTTGCCGCACTGTACAGCATGCGGGATCTTAGTTCCCCAACCAGGGATCGAACCCATGCCCCCTGCAGTGGAAGCGCAGAGTCTTAACCACTGGACTGCCAGGGAAGTCCCAGGATTTTTTTAAAATTTTTAGATTTATACATGTATACGTTTGGAGAAATGGAGTGGAAGAAAATATAACAAAATATTAACTGCATCGTGAGAACAGAAATGATTTCCTTCTCCTTTTTGCTTTACTGTATTTTCTACATCATACATGCACTACTTTTAAAATTTTAAAAATTTGTTATAAGAAATAGCTGAGGGTTGGCATGAGAACCACATAAAGCACATCCTCATGCAGCTGGTGGGAACAGCTCTTTCAGAAAGGCAGAACCGCTTAAGAGCATCTCAGATATTTATACCAAGATATCCATCAAATTGTTAACAGTGCTTCCTTCTGGGCGGGGGGAGTGACACTATCACAGAAAGAGGGGTATTTCACAATTTACCTATATATTTGTATAGTTTTGTTTGACTTATTTTACAGTAAGCCTATAATTTTATAATTAGAAACAACCTGCTTTGTTAGTATTCTTGCTTTGAACGGGGGGAGCCCACTTTTTAGAATGTATGCTAAATAAATAATCAGAGATAGAGACGAAGAAGTTCACCACAGTATTCTTGATAATGGTAAAAAAAGAAAACCTTGCAAAAAACTTAAATGTATAATGAAGTGCAAACTAAACAAACTGTGACCAATCCACACAAAGAAAAATTACATGTCAACACAGGTTTTATTAAGTGATCTGAATAAGTATCTAAGTTAAAGGTTAAGTTTTAAAAACAAAGCTGACCATAACATATAAAATATGAATTCATCTCAACTTGTAAAACTAATAACATATAGTACGCATAGGAAAGACAAGAAAATGGGCCAAAATGTGAACTAACTAGTGAGCTAACTAGACATGAATTATGGGCTATTTATCTTTGTGTTTTTTTTCATTTTTTCCAAATTTCCCTCCATGAGCACAAATGGCTTTCATAATTAGAGAAATAATACCTGAAAAAAAGGAAGAACACACAGCCAGTGGAACCCTCTCCCCAGCATTCCCCTATCACATGCGCGGTAGGGCCTTCTCTAGACTTACCTGGTCAGCCTGCTCCGTAAACGAGTCTGTCATTTTAACCAGGACGCTGGCACTGGCCTCTTCATTCTCCACCACGTCGATGCTGGCGACCCACTGGATCAAGGAGAAAACAGCTTCGGTCAAGAGACAGTCAGTTGTTAAAGATCCATGCCCAGGACTCGGGGAGTGGAGGCACATAAGAGGCTTACATGAAAACCCCCTAGAGAAAGGATCTAGCAACCGACCTCTCGCACTCTTTGCAGGGCATCTGGCTTCAGCCAGTGTACCCCTTACTGAGCCCCAGGCTAGCCCATTCTGCCCCCAAACACCTCTTCCTCTTCCACTCTCACCTCTGAAAGCCAAACCCTGATCGTGCAGAGACCCCCTAGACCAGGGGTCTGCAAATCTTTTCTGTAAAGAGCCAGAGAGTAAATATTTTAGGCTTTGCTGGCCATACAACCTCTGTTGCAACTACTCAACTCTGCTATTATAGCTGGAGAGCAGCCATAGACAACAGTAAATGAATCAATGAATGAGCGTGGCTTGTGTGCCACTTGAACTTCAGACACTGAATTATGAATTTCATATAATGTTCACATGTCACAAAATATTACTCTTCTTTTGATTTCTTTTCAACCATTTAAAAATGGGGAACTATTTCCAGCTCTTGGGCTCTATGAAAAAAGGTGCCAGGCAGGATTCAACCCACGGAGAACTGGAGTTTTCCGACCACTGTCCCAGAGCATAAAGGGATGACTGTGGGTTCGGAAATCAGATCAGGCTTTGAATCCTGGTTCTGCCCTAGAGCGGCTTTCTCGCTCACCCGCTCTGCAGAGGTTCCTCACCTGTAAAATGGGGGTTGTCAACAATGAACAGTGTTAGTGTGAGAATTAAATGAAATGTAAAATTCTACAGCTGCTGGCACAGGTGACACATGGTTCTTACTCAGAAAGCTCTAAGGTCCGGGAGTCTGAAGGTCCCAGAGATAAGCATCTCCACCACAAGCTTTGAAGAACACAGCATCCTTTCAAAACACTCATTACTTCTGTGTCACAGCCATGGGGGATACTGAGACAAAGAAAAGGTTCTATCCCCGCCCTCCCGGAGCCCCCAGGAAGGAAGGCAGAGAAAGACAAGAGAGTCACAAGTAAATCAGCTCTGCAGATTCACCAAGTCAAAGGGCCAAAGTGCCCCCACCGGGAGGAAGCACAGCCCTTGTATCTATAATGTAGGTGGATACAGGAGCCCTGTATTAAAGTTACAGGAAAGAGTAAAGGAAACTAAGTATGTAGGAGCACAGTGCTTGGCCTTTGGCTGGCAGTCCTTAAATGTTGCCATTGTCACCACCATCCACGGCTGAAGACCTGGGAAGATACCCCAAGACAGGTAAATGGTGGGAAGGTGATGCATTTAGAATCCTTCGAAGCATATTCCTATACCAGACTGTGAGTAAGAAGAAAACCCTGGCACCCTTTCTCTCTGGTCCCAGCGCACCCTTGCTCAGGCTGCTGCTAAGTAAACACCCATGAAAGCTCCCCAGAGTGAGGTCCCTGAGTAAGAAACAGCTGAAGCAAGAAGAAACTGTGGGCGTGCGCGGAGCCCTGTGGCTGCTGGGGTCAGGATACCTGACCCCGCCACAGGCTCCGCGACAACCTCGGCTCTTCCTTGCTGCTTTCTGGGGAGCGGCTACTGATTATGCAAAGTAGTAGAAGTAATCTTTGCAAAACAAAAGGCATTTGCGGGGCTTCAAAGTATCACATACAACGGAAGCAAATGGAACAAAGGTATATATCAATAATATGTATGTATATATATCAATAATAGCTAACATTTAAATAGCTTTTACCACGAGTCAAGCAATTTACAATTTATGCGCAACGACGCCATTCATCTCATTTAATCTTCGTAACTCCCCTAAGGGATAAACACTATTATTATCCCCATTTTACGGATGGGGAAACTCAAGTTCGCTGACGTTAAGCAATCCATTCATGGTCATAGAGCTAATAACCCCAGGCAAGCAGTGTGATTCCAGATCCTTCCCTCTCATTACCTCTTCCTCCGTCTCTGTTCTCTCTCGAGTCATGCCAGACTTTCCGGGCCTGGAAGAGGCCGACGGAGCAGCCGCCGCATGCCCCCGAACCTTTCTCCTTGGAGAGCAAAGGCCCTGCACCTCGGGCCCCGGGGTACGCACGCACTCGGAGACAGAACAGACGTGCAGACGTGTGCATACATGTGCAAGCACCCATGTCTGGGGGTGCTCGGGGGCCCCCAGCTTCCTTCCAGACCGCGCTCCGGCGCTGCACCGGCAGGTCCCTCTGGGCCCCAGTCACCACGGTGCCCGCCCGCAGCCCGCCGAATTACCCAGTTGCGGGCGCGGAACGCCTGCACGCATCGGGAGCCCAGCGCGCCCCTGCCGCCGTACACCAGCACCCGGCGCGTCTCGCCTGCTACCGCCGCCATCCCGCTCCTCCGGCTCGGCTTCCGCTGCTCTGAAAGCCCTGAGCACGAACGTGGCACTCCGCCCCGGCCGCCTACGCCGCCAAGAGGGACCGCGCGTCGGCCGCGCCCGGAGACGAGCCCGCTGCCGCCGCCTAGCGCGCGGCCACCCTCGGCGAGCACGGCCGCGCCCCCTCACCCCCCCCGCCCGCTGCCCCGCCCCAGCCCCAAATAAACACCCACGCACGGCGAGAAGTGATCTCCAAGTGCCATTTCATTTTAGTTTACTCAACAAGCCTATGACAAGTTAGGAAACTGAAACAGGAGAGTCTCAGCCACTTGCCCAGAAGAGTAGGAATCTGAACCCAAGTCTTTAACAGGGTTCTGCCTAACCACACCTCCATTCAGCCGGGAGGAGCATGGGCTTGGTGAAGATCCGTCGATTCCCGCAGAATTTTTCGAAAGATAACTGCTTAACCCCTAAAACACCAAAAGTTGACATAGGTCCATCATTTGGGGCAGAGACAGGTTGCAAAGGTATTACACATGGCCTGCCTTCTCAAAGCGTGCTTCATGTTACAATAAGGATAACGAATGTTATTGGTCACTTACTAATGTGCCAAGCGCTCTCCTAAGCCTTTTATAGGTATTTTGTTGTTCATTACCAGAAAAACATTTGCTATGTCAAGGTTATTGTGATGAAGACAGCTGTTGCATTTCAAAGACCTGATCTCCAGCCCCAACCCTGACATCCAGTTTTCTCAGGAGATAAATGTCTGGAATAGCACATCCCCTGCCTACCACAAAGGGTTGCCGCACCATCAGGGGTGAGCAAGCATATGGTAAGAGCCTTTGTACACCGCACAAGCTGTGGAGACACTCTTTATTTTCATTGCGGAGAGACCACAGAAGTGAACCCCCATTAGAGGGAAGAAAACTATTTCCATCACCATGTCTCTCTGCCCCTCTGTGCTCTCCAAGTGAGATTCCCAGAACTCCTGTTGGTTAACAGGGCAACCTCCTGAACTCCCTCCAGAGCTCTGTGACCAAATAAGGAATTTCACTGCCACTTCTGCCCCACTTTGCCCCCAAAGCTACCGACAGTGACTGTTACCAGCCTCACGTGACGTGAAGTTGACATTCAGCAATAGACTAAAAGTTAAAATTTTAAAGCCACAGTATAAGATAGAAATTGTGGAATATTCCATTCTTTGTGCCAGTAAATTAAAAGAAAAAGACAGATCTTCACTCTTAGGAGAGACAAAGATCCCAGCAGGGTGATGGGAGATTATTATTTGCTAACACATTAGAAAAACACTTTCCCGTTTCGGATGACACAACAGGCGGTGGCAGGGGGGAAGGGTGGAGATAAAGGGGGGCTGTAAGTGTTGGGGTCCAGGTTTCCCCAACAGTCACAAATTGACTCTGACTCAGGCTGCAATTTTACCCGCAGCAGATTCACCCAGTGATAAATTTAAGAATCATAAAGCCTTGTTTACACATTTCAATTAAAAGGCTTGAGAACAGAGGTCATTTTGTGGTATTAATAACACTTCTAGGGATTCTGACAGCAGTGACATTTTAGAGAAAGAAATGCCAGGGCATGCATCAAAGCGATCAACATTTGATACGGTGCATTGTTGGCAATGTTCAAGAGCTAATCATTCCATTTTTGCTTTCCTTCTACCGTGTGCATTTTTTGAGACTGGTTAGCACCTCCTTATAGTCAGATCTACCTGGTTATGCCTGTTAATAACTTCCTTGTCATTAAGAGGTCCACACCAGGGTTATTCAAATACTTGAACCGAGGAACAATTAAGCCCTCTGCTGAAACCTTAGTCTAGTGGGGGATATAGGGTTACTTCCTTCGGTAAGGCACTCCTCCACACTCCAGTCAGGTGAAGACGCCTCTGTAGAGACTTCCAATGCAGCTGTAGCAAACATGGGCTGTGGAGGCAGACGCTGAGGGAGGACCAGGAGATGGACCTGAAATCTTGAAACAGTGTGTTTGGAAGAGCTGACCCTAGAGCAGGGGATTGCCGAGTGTCTGGAAGATGTCAAGGACCCCCGCTGTTGCTCAGACACCTGGGGCATGACCTGCACCCACCAGGATGCCTGGATGGTTCAAAAAGGCGTGGTATGGGCTGGCATCTTTACTCAGCTTCTCCTCCTTTATCCTGATCATTGTTGCCCTGGCGGTGCCCCACTGGCTGAGTGGGAAAATCCTTTGTCAGACTGGAGTTGATCTTGTCAATGCCACAGATCCAGAGCTGGTCAAATTCATTGGGGACATTTACTACGGACTCTTCCGCGGTTGTAAAGTGCGGCAATGCGGGCTCGGGAGCCGCCAGTCCCAATTCACGAGTGAGTATATTGGGGGGCACGAAACCTGCTTTAGAACACTTATTTTTAAATATTCGTAAGGGTGCTTGTGTCTAAATGAGAAATTCAAGTGCCATTTCAGTCTAAAGCATAATGACTTAATCCACAGTAAGCCAAGGACTTACTCTTGTTCAGCACCCGGAAGAGACCTTTTTTTTCTGTGGAGGCTGATAGAAACATTAGAAATAGGGATTTGTATATCTTTGTAGTTTACCTCTATGAATAATCACTAAAAATATTGAGTGCTTACGTGTGTCAGACATTCTACTAAATGCTTTACATGGTTTGTCTCTTTTAAGCCTTATAACAAATTTATAAAGAAGGAATTATTAACATTCCCATTTTGCAGAGGACTACACCGAGGCTTGGAGAGGTTACAAAACTTGCCTGAGGTCACCCAGCGGAAAACTTTAGACCCAGGTCACGCGACTTGGGTAGGCTCAGCCAGTGTGGCCTGCGGGTGTAGACGACCTGCTGAAATGAACCTTCCACTTCTATTTATATAAAAGCTTCAGAGTCTGCGAAAAAGCAAAAGGGCTCTGCGTCTGGGCTCTGGAATCAGACTATCTGGGTTCAAAGCCCAACCCGGATGTTTCCTGGCAAGGAGACCTCGGGCAAGGCTGCTGTCCGTGAACGTGAGCAGGTACTGACCTGGGCAGGCGGCCATCCAGTGTCACAGCAGAGCTGCTCTGCATGTAGATAGAGCAGGAATCCAAGACCAGCTTATGAAGGATCTTCTGGGAAGAAAAAACCAAAACAAAAAAGGCAATATTCTGCACATCTTTAGACTCATACAATTAGATCGTTGGTGAGACCAGTATCCTACAAAATCATAATTAATCAACATAATGCAAATGCAAGGGGATAAGGGATTTATTCATTATATGATTTCTATATTTCATAACTGTAGTTTTCAGAATCCTGGCCAGGGTGTCTTATTAAACGTATAAAGTCAGAAAGCTGGAACCATTGACAAATATAACAATACAAATTGGCATCATTTATATACATGAAGGATATATATATTTGTTATGTATAGCAAGAAAAAATATCTCTGCGAATACTTATATTTACCCAAAAATTAAATTGGACCAGGGATATTGAAAAGCTCTGTTAAAAACATAACATAATAAAAAAAGAACAAAAATAAACATAACATAAAAAGCTGAAAACATACTTAACATAAAGAAATAAACAAAGAAATAAAACAAAGAAATAGGACATGCTAAAAGGGGATGATGACAGCCGTATTCAGTACTTGGTTCTGAGCTGGGTCAGTTTACTCTAAAGGATGTCACTGGGACAATTGGTGGAACTTGAACGGGGTGTCAAGATTAAACAGCAGTCATATGCCAGTGTTAACCTACTGATTTTGATAGTTGTATCATGGTTGTGAAAGACAACGTCCTTTTTGAGGAAATTGACCCTGAAGTGCTCAGGGTTGAAGGGGCAATTTACCCTCAAATGGTCCAGAAGGAAAAAAAAAAATTTCTTTGTACCATTCTTGCAACTTTTCTGAAGTTTGAGGTTGTTTCAAAACCACAAATACACACACAAAAAGGGGGAAATGGCACAATTTTTTAAATAGTTGTAGATAATAGGTTTTTTTATTTTTTATTTTATATTGGAGTATAGCTGATTCCCAATGTTGTGTTAGTTTCAGGTATACAGCAAAGTGATTCAGTTATACATAAACAAATATCCATTCTTTTTCAGATTCTTTTCCCATATAGGTTATTACAGAGTATTGAGTAAAGTTCCCTGTGCTGTACAGTAGGTCCTTGTTGATTATTTTATATACAGTAGTGTGTAAGTTGTAGGGAATTGAAATTAATGAACCTCACGAAGGAAGTTCCAAAGCTTGAACAAGGGAGCAATAGATTCAAGAGCAGCAATACTCCAGAGGCTTTAATAAGCAAGCCAGTGCTCAGGGAACATAATAAAAATAGCCCATATAATTATGTAATTATATAGCATGATGTACCACGTTACCATCATAACCACCTTCTTACACACCAGATCATTTATTTATCTGTTATGTTTATTATTTATTATGTCTCCACCCCTTTGGTATATAGCTCCATTAGGGCAAGGATCTTGTCCATTGATGATCCCAAGCCCCTAGAACAGTGCCTGGCACACATTCAAAAACATTGGTTGAATGAATATCAATAAAGTACTTTTAAACTCATTTGTACTGAATGTTCATGTACAAGATGCCAGACATGTGACCTATGCTATACTCATCTTCCACAAACCTGCCAGATAGAAGAATGAGGCTCAGAGAGGTTAAGCAACTTGATCAAGGTCACAGAGCAATGAGTACCAGAGCCAGGCCCCAACCCTGGTCGGCCTTACCCTAAAGTTCCCACCCTCCACTGTGTGCTGTTCCCTCGGGAATCTGTGACTGGCAACTTTCCCAAGGCAGAGTGTCACCCTAGTAGTCTTTACTGTTCTTCCGGAATTCAGCAAGTTCTGGATGTTGGGGAGGTGGTGGATGGATGTGAATTCTCCAGGATGGGAGGATGCAGGCGGATGGCTCCTGTCAGAAATGACTGAGGGGTCATTTGGGAGGGTGTGTTAGTTCCCTAGGGCTGCCATAACAAAGTACCACAAACGGGGTGGCTTAAATAACAGAAATTTATTCTTTCACAGTTCTAGAGGTTAGAAATCCAAAATCAGGTTGTTGACAGGGCCGTTCTCCCTCTGAAACCTCTAGGAGAAGGAGTCTTCCTTGCCTCTTCCAGTTTCTGGTAGCCCCAGACATTCCTTGGCTTGTGGCAACATTACTCCACTCTATACATGGCATTCTCCCTAAGTCTCTTCACATGGTCTTCCCTCCATGCATGACTGTCTCTGTGTCCAAATTTCCCCTTTTTTATAAGCACACTAGTCTTACTGGAATAGGGCTCACCCTAGTGACCTCATTTCCATTTGATTACCTCTGTAAAGACCCTATTTCCCAATAAGGTCATATCCTGAGATGATGGCGGTTAGGACTTCAACACATTTTTTGAGGCTGGGTACAGAATGCAACCCATAACAGAGGGTGTGGAGTGGCAGATGGTGGGCTTAGGATAATTAAGGAAGTCACCAAGCACAAGCACTGTTTCTGGAGAAGCAGCTGAAGCAGAGACAGGCTTTGCAGAAGGAGGAGGTCAAAGGAGGGCAAGACAAGACCGGGCCCTTCCACTGTGATGCTAATTAAACCCCTGCCATCCCAGCTCACAGAAATGCAAACTACCTCTAGCCCTGGAAGCCATAAGCTAAGCAAATGAGCACTTCCTGTTTGCCCACTGGAGGCACTCAGTACACTTTCCTTTCCTCCTCCCTCTTCCTTCTCAGAGGGGTGACTATGGGAAAAAGCCCCCTGGGTTCATCTAACGTGGTCTGCTCTCTGAAACATCAGAACTGTGTAAGAATCATAAAGGACTTTTTAATATTAGTTCTGAGCAGGATAATACTCAGGAAAGTTTTATTTCTGGCTGCCCTGGGTGGTGTCCCAGAGGAGGGTATATAACCATGATGTGATTCTTTTTGAAAACTTGCACTGGGAGCTGGGGCCAGGTTCCTCCTGGCTTTGGCTGGTTTTACACCAATGCCGCCCAGGGACACCGTGTCTGTTATCACGTTCTCTAGCCTCAGAGGTGAGTCTCTCTACCTTTAGATGTACAGCTCCTAGAGCCAGTACCACCTACCTGTGTGAGGCAGCTATGGGGTGTATCAGAGCCCCCAAACCCCAAGGTGGAATCAGGGTTTTCCTGCTACTGTCACTGTTGTTCCGAAGAAAGAAAGAAAAAAAAAATCCCTGCTCCCAGGGCGCGTGTGCAGATCAGCGGAGAAGGGGGGTGTGAAAGTGCTTTGTAAACTGGAGTAGGAAAGTTTGATTGGGTCTCGTGGACAAACAGCCTCAATTCTCACCTTCATAGGGGTCTCCCCTAGAATCACCCAAGAGAGTCAATTTCCAAACCAATCATGGAGAAAAGCAGAGAACTATACAGCATAATCATAATTAAGATCCTTTTTTATACCCAGACTTTCTGAAATAAAAACAAATCAATCTAGCAGTTTGAGCAGCTGGGGAAAGAAAGGGACAAACGCTAATGTAGCAGTGTTCACATATTCAGCTGTACTGTAGAGTATTTATGGGCCTGGCGCTCTTAGGAAAACAGGGATAAACTAAACAGAGGAGTGTCTGCCCTCCAGAAGCTTTCCATCTGGGAAAGAGAAAGGCAGTAAATGAGCACTGGGCAGTGACACATTAATGTCTCAAGCTGTCACCTCTTTGTTCATTTCCTTCAACCCACTCTGCGCTAGAGGAGAGATTTTATTTATGCCCATTTTACTGATGAGGAAATTGGGGGTCAGAGAAATCAATAAATGAAATAATTTCTGTAAAAGCACCTGATGTGGTACTTGATACACAGTATGTGCTTGATAATTTTTAATTCACTGGTTCCCCCCTCATCTCCCACCCCCAAGCATTCCATCAACAGCCAGACCTGGATCTGACTTCAGATCTCAGGCTTTTCTTACCATTGTCCATTTTAGATAACAGTCCTTTCTCAGATGTGTCTTTTGCAACTCTTTTCTCCCATTGCAGTTGCTGTGTTGTCATTTTTTTGACATTGTCTTTTGCAGGGCAGAATTTTTTCATTTTAGTGAAATCCAATTTATCAATTATTTCTTTTTTAAAATTAATTTTTGTCTTGCTGGGGCAAAAGGGACTGCTGGACTTCTCTGGAGTGGGGAGCAAACAAATTACTTAATAATTAGATAGTTATCTAATTTGAGTTGCTGACAGGATGATTAATCACTTCTGGGATTCAAGTGAGTTAGCTTTAATATGTACACCATAAGAATATTTATTCAAATTCAAAATAAGACCTCTAGACCTCCAGCTGTACTAGGATTAAACTTTTAAATCTTTGCTTATCCAAGTTATCTGATTTTCCGGCAATAGATCCTGCGGCAAAATCCTGAAGCCAGAACTTCCTGGCTGCGTGACCTGGCTAAGCTATTTAACTTCTCATTTCTAAGACTCTAACTTACGCATCTGTAGGAGTGAGAGAAGGTTGCCGTGAGCAGTGAAAGAGAGAAAGTGTATATGTGCTGGCACACAGTCTGCGCTCAATATGTGTAGCTAGTGTCACTTGTCACCATGGATCATATGCTTTTATGGTCATGGATTTCAAGCTGGAAACTTAAGTGTAATCCTTAAGTCAGACATGTCTCAAACTTTTGGAAACTGGGTACAAATATGAAAGGCAAGCAAGCAACAGGTCTCCTGGGATGGCACTTGTGTGACAAGAGCAAAAGTAGAGTCACCCCTTAAAGAAATTATTAATAGAAGGAACTGATGCATGAAAACTCGTGAGGAAAGATTTGAATTTCTAAATAATGACATATATAAAAAATAATAAGATCTCAATTAACTGGGAGATCTAGAGCCTTGGAGTATGGCCCACGATTGTGGAGGCTGAATGAGATTCAGCCCTTTGCCAGTAAAGATTTTTTTTTTAATATAGTCAATGCATTTCCTACTGCGGAAACTAAGATTGGGTATTCTTTCACCATCCCTCTCCATATCACTCCGTATGCCCCAAATCCCCTCGCCCCATCATCATAATATGGTTACTTCTCAATTTTTTTATTGAATCACACCTGGAGATGGGTTCATATCATTCTATGGATATGATTAATTCTTTTTAAAAGTTACTTTGTGTGATTGTGCTTTAATTTATTAAATCTATCTCCTATTGACTCATATTTTGGTTTTTTCTCCAATCTTTTGCTACTGTAATGAATATCTGATATACACAGTTTTGAGCACACGTGGGAGTGCTTTTCCTAGAAATGAAATTGCTGTGATAGATGTTGCCAAATTGCTCTCTAAGGACATTGTATGAATTAATATCCCTACAAGTTTTGACAACTGCTTCCTTCCCTACTCCTTCATTAACATAGTGTATTAGCAAACCTTTTGATCTTTGCCAATCACACAGGTGATGATTTTTTACTTTAAGTGTTTGGTGAGGATTATTATGCTGGTCATGTGTCCTAAGGATTGCATGGCAAGAAAGAGGATTATGAAACAATTAAGTAATCAGGCATAAGCTACCATGTTTGGAATGAAAAAGTGCTGAGAGTTTGCCATGAAAAAAAAAAATCTAAAGGACACTGAAATATAAGGAAAGGAAATGGAAGAGAGAAGTCCTACAGAAAAAAAATCCCACGGGAAGGAGTTCATTTTCTGGGGTAGAGTTTCTGATGCTGATGAGATAACCACATGTAGATAAATATACCTGGAAATACAGAACTGGAAAGAAAGCTAGATCAGAACTAAAGACATAACTGTGGAGTGTCTGGAAACTTCTGAGTGGAAAGGACACTTCAAAGGAAGAAGGACAAAAATTCTTGTTCTCAGGCTTGGGAGACACCAGCCTTCTGTGAATAAAAATGGACAGGTGAGCCAGCAAAGGAGCCAGAGCGGGACGGGGTCAGGGAGTGAGTGGAACCTGGAAAGCTTTGAGTCCTGGCTCCCAAGTGGGGCCAAAGACAGGTTGGTCAGTTGTATCAAGTAATAAAGCAGGGAGGTTGGAATTCACAAGATGGACCCAGATTTGACCAGGAGGTATTCAGTAGAAACTTCGGAGTAGTTGCAGAGGAAGGGGTTTGCCCAGGAGTTTTTTAGCTTTCATCATTTTAAATCATTCATTTATAATAACTGAAATCAGTGACTCTAAACTCTATATACCATGTGATATATAGGACTTTGGTCCTAGATAGAGTTCAGGATCACGTTGCTCAAAGACAAGGAACTTAGTGTCTCCAAGCCTGTGGGTAAGGGCGTTTAATAAAATCTAATTCATATCCTTGTCATAAGGATTGGATGAGATAACAGATGTAAAGGGCTTGGCCCCTGACTGTGCTCAGTAAATGTTGATTACGCTCAACTCATATGCAACTATTACTATCCCCATTGTACTGATGAGGAAACTGAGGCTTGAGAAGTCACATGACTTTTCCCAAGTCAGAGGGTAAAATAACAGCAACAACCACAGTTGCCATTTTTGAGAACTGACTCTGTCCTAGACAATATTTAAACACTCTACTATGATATATCATTTAATCTTCACATAGAGAGAAATATAGAGAAAACAAATCCAAATTAATATCTCACTAAATTACCCTGCCACATTAATATGGCAAATTAATATTCTAATAAAGTGCAACATGAGAATTACATGCCCATCATACACAGGGAATTAATGTCTATCTTACTGAATCATTATGAGGAATCCAAAATCATGCTCCTAGCTTTGCATTAGTGCCCACAAAGTGGGCACTATGATTATTCCTATGCCCTTCACTTGACCCGCTCAATATTGTAAGATGGGTAGAAGTAGGGTTTAGGTCATCCTAAATATTTTATAATTGTGGCAGATCAGCAAAGGTGGGATTTGAACCTGGAACTTTGGATGCCAGATCTAGGCTTCACTTTGCTACACCCTTCTATACTCTTCATGATATACCTGAGACCACTTCTACCTTTCTGATTTAATGAAGGCTACTCTCTGACCCAGATGAAAGCTTTGTGATCCATCAGCCTTCTTTGACTGATTCTCTTGCCAGCCTCCTTTGCTAAAGCAACACCATCTGGAGCTTGTATGGATTAGCTCACACCAGATCCTAGAGCTGCAAGGCCGATGCAACTTAAATGCCCAGCTGGGGCACATTCTGATTTTGCATCCACCCCAAGGAAGAGAAGATTGTTGGCCAACTGATAGGTGGTAAATCTGGGGGCCATGAATTCATCTCAGGAAGTCTCCTGCTTTTTGCAAACCCAGAACTTGCTGCCTTGCCCTCACTCCCCTCTGCTAAAGCCTTCATGGTAAGCAAGCCTGGGACGTACGAACTTGAGCCAAGCTCTGAGGCTGACATCTTGGCTGTGTCTTCTCTCCCCAGTCTTCCCACACCTGGTGAAGGAGCTCAATGCAGGCCTCCACGTGACAATTCTGTTGCTCCTCTTCCTGGCCTTGGCGCTGGCTCTGGTCAGCATGGGCTTTGCCATTCTCAACATGATCCAGGTTCCGTACCAGGCAGTCAACGGCCCCGGGGGCATCTGTCTATGGAATGTTCTCGCAGGTAAGGAAGGCCCCTGGGGAGAGAGATTCCTGTCCATGCCATCAGGAGGCTGAGTTCCAAGTAGGTGGGCAGAAGGCTTGAAGGAATTAAAACGCCCCACCTCAGCCTTCACTTCGCTGGGTCTGTTACTTCCTTGATGGGCATGAATATCCTTTTTACTAAAAGTTGAAGAATCTCTGTCATCATAAAGAACTGAAGTATTAGCGTGCATGAGTGGCTGAGGACTTAGAGCAGCAAAGAGAGGTCGGGATGAGAGAAGAGAGAAGACAGAGAGCTGGGGGTGAAGAAGAGGGGACCATGGGGTGAGTGAGGATGTGGGACTGCTGCTGTGATTCTGAAGGAACCTCACAAAGGACAGAAGAGAAGGGACCTGGGGGGCTTACATGTCTCATTTCGTGTAAACCTCACAACCTCTCTATGAGGCAGTATTATTAGACCCATATTTACAGGTGAAGAACCTGGAGCTCAGAGAAGTTAAAAGATGCACCCAAAGTCACACAACAATGAGTAACAGAGGCAGGATTCCAACCCAGGTATAACTGAGTCTAAGCCTTTTGTCCTTTCTTTAATCCATGGTGTCATCTATGACCACCGTGACTTATTTTCCAAGACAAAAGATGTGTGTGAGTGTGTGTGTGTGTGTGTGTGTGTGTGTGTGTGCACGCGCGTATGTGTGTGTTGATTTGGGAGAGTATCTGATATACAGAAATTAATTCACATTTAGTTCGGCACTGAAAAAATCACCTGTAATGAAAGTAACAAAATCCCAAGAATGATTTCAGAAAACCCAGGTCAAATGGTCAAGGTATCCTGATGACAATAACCCCTCACTACCTTTTACTTTATACAGGATGACCATAAAGTATAGAAACAAGTAATGTTGTTTTATCATGCATTAGAATGTAATGTCAGTAAATCAATTATTATGTATTTGCCTATGTTTGCAGACTGTGGCCATCCTGTAGAATTTCTTATAAACGTGGCTCACTCCCATCTAGACTTGCTTATCTCTGCCTGAATCCTCAGGCAGAGGATTGGCATGGTTGGCATGTAGAAAGTGCTCAATCCTGCTTTTGAAATAAATGCTTATCTCTGTCAATTCCCTTCCTCAGAGAGACAGTACTCTCAAGCTCTATTGACAAGAGTATTTTAAAAAACGCAATTTGACAAAACTTTACTCTCAAAAGGCATAAAAATATGAGTATCCTTTGATTAAACAATTCCAAACATTCATTTATGCTAAGGAAATAACAGGAAAAGAGCACCAAAAATGTACATTAAAAGGAGTTTCCTATAGCACTTTATAATATCAAAAAATTAGAAGCAATCTAGATATCCAGAAATTAGGTCACACTTAATTAAACTTAAAATAATTAGGTGTGTCGCTAGTATAAAACATCATACACAGTTTAAAGTGGTGCTTTAACAGAATATCTAACAACATGGAAAAATATTCAAGTAAGGGAAAAAAATCAAGTGTAAAGCAGTAAGAGTACCATAACACTAATTTTGTTAAAGAGATAGAAATGTAAAGAAATATACTAAAATGTTCAAAGTGTTTATATTTGGCTTTTAGGAAAAAAGCAAATTTGTCTTTTCATCTTTGATTTTCTCTGGCGTCCAAATTTTCTTCAATAAGAAGTAATAATCTAAACAGAGGGCATAATAAACGTGTTTTTTAAATACTAATTAAAATCAGGGCAGGAGAAAAGTAGAGAGAAAGAGAGAGAGAAAGATGGAGAGAGAAAGAGAAACAGAGGGAACCCGGACGGTCGAAGTCTGATGTGGGAAGGGAAGGATAGGGAAGGATGAGAAGGGAAGGGAAGGATGTGAAGTTTGGAATCCTTCCAGTTTTCTCCTCTCTCCTTTCCTTTCCTCCTTCTTTTATCTCCTCTTATCATTAAGCTTGGAAAGAGGACAACTGAGGAGGAGAGAACAGTCTAGCCCTCCATTCTGGTCCCCCAATCTGCCCCATAGGATGCTCTTGTCTCTTCCCTCATAAGCCTCAAGGTCTACATACACAGGCTGAAATACTTAGAGACTGAGCTTATCCAAATGTGCACAACCCGCCCCCCCCCCCGCCCTGCCCTGGGTCAGGGAAAAAGCCGTGGGGTTGAGATTCAAAGTAGATCTGATAGGAAGCTTATTCCCACACCTCTCGCCCCTCACACAGTGGATTATCTGCTGCTTTTAAAAGCATTTTAAAATTTGTGTTGCCCTAAGCATGTTTTACACCGCAAGTTTGTTGCCTGTGCCACAGAAAAGCCACCTCACATCTAGTGGTTGAATTGCAAGGAAAAGAGCTGTGCATGAGGGTGTCCTTTTTGGGTTTCAGGAGGAGTCGTGGCCTTGGCCATCGCCAGCTTCACGGCCGCGGTAAAATTTCACGACCTGACAGAACGAATCGCCAACTTCCAGGAGAAACTCTTCCGCTTTGTGGTGGTGGAGGAAGAGTATGAAGAGTCGTTCTGGATCTGCGTGGCCAGCGCCTCAGCCCACGCCACTAACCTGGTTGTGGTGGCCATCAGCCAGATTCCCCTCCCGGAGATTAAGACCAAGATAGAAGAGGCCACGGTCACGGCCGAGGATATCTTGTATTAATAACCTTCTCCTAAAATCAGTTCTTAGGAGAATGGAAACCTCCTTTTTCTTTTCTCCAGCTTGCACAGTCCTGAATGTCTATGTTTTGGCAGTAAGAAGAAGAAAGTGGAAGGGGGAAGGGTAGTACCTGGGCCAGAAAAGAAAACTTTCCGAATTTCTGGCATCCCTGCACTTCTTTCTCACTGACCTTGGAGTTAGAGACTCTGCCACTTGCCAGCCGTGTGTGACACTGGACA
Organism: Eschrichtius robustus; assembly: GCF_028021215.1. Taxonomy (NCBI): domain Eukaryota; kingdom Metazoa; phylum Chordata; class Mammalia; order Artiodactyla; family Eschrichtiidae; genus Eschrichtius; species Eschrichtius robustus. The sequence goes on along the minus strand of NC_090827.1, from coordinate 107,642,664 downwards.
ATTCATTTAGTATCTACTTCTCAGTTTCTTCATCTGTAAAATGGGGATATTAATGACCTCACAAGGTTGTAATGAGGTTTAAATGGGCGATAATGTTGCCAGCCTTTGTATATTGTAGAGCACCCGACACGTACTGTACACTCCAAGAAATGTCTATAGACCCTTGGTGTATCCCGCACAATATTAGGAGGAATGCAAAGAGGAATATGATAATGTCCCTGGCCTCCAGAAACACCGAGTCTTTCCACACGACACAGGAATCAGAGAGCAACAATAACAGTAAGAATGAAAATAACTACCATTCTTTGGAGTGGTTACTACATGCAGTTCTAAAAGTTTTACATAGAGTAAGTCATTAGGTCCTCACTATAACTTTGTTGGTATAGTACTACTTTAGTCCCATTTCATAGATGAAGAAACTAAGGCATAAAGCAGTTGGATAACGTGCTGAGGACAGGAATTAAATGGAGGGAAGTCTGGAGCCAGAGTCTACATTTTTAACCCCTTTGCTGATCTGATGTTTGGTGTACAAGCAATTGCAAGGCAATGTGATCAGTGTTATAACAGCACATGGAGAAAGGACCTGAGAAGGAATGAATGCTTCAGGATGGGATGCAGTATTAAAGAAAGTGTCTCAGAGTTGACAGTTGATCTGAACTTTGAAAGATGAGGAGACTTTTTCCAGTGGTAAAGGAAGCAAGGTTGGAGAAGGGCATTCCAGGATAAGTCAGTAATAAGGAGGAAGCACAAGGTATGAATTTACAAAGGGGGCTTGGAAGTATGTGAATACCCAGTGGGGTTAGAATATTGCTCTAATGCAGCTGTTGGATAAACTCCGATGTTTTGTGTTAGGTTTTCCTGAGTGGTACTGTGACAGTTAATTTTATGTGTCAACTTGGTTAGGCCACGGTACCTAGATATTGGTCAAACACTATTCTAGATGTTTTTGTGAAGGTATTTTTTTGGACGGGGTTTATCAGTAGATTTTCAGTAAAGCAGATTGCCGTCCATAATACGGGAGGGTCTCATCCAATCAGTTGAAGGCCTTAAGAAAAAGACTGACCTCCCCCAAGGGAGAGGGAATTCTGCCAGCAAACTTCCACTGGGCTCAAACTGCAACTCTTCCCTGTATCTCCAGACTGCCAGCCTACCCTGCAGACTTTGGATTTGCCAGTCTCCACAATCATGTGAGCCAGTTCCTTATAATAAATCTCTCTCTCTCATACACACAGACACACACACACATCCTATTGGTTCTATTTCTTCGGAGAACCCTCACTCATGCAGGTCCACAACTCTCTTAATTCATTTTCCCACCATGTCAGCTGGGGTGAATCCTTTCCCAGCTCTCCTATCTTCATGCCAAGTAAAAGTTATCTAATCCCCCCAGATTAGCTTCATCTAAAATGACAGTTGATTAGGACTCACTCTACTTTGCTTAACACTGAGCTTCAGAAAGTTTCCACAGAATCACTTCTGTTCTAACTGCTTCTGCTTCCCTGCTGTGTTCTTCTGCCCCTTCCAGCCCTCTATCCCCACCCCAGATACAGCTGCAGTCTTACTTAGCAGACTGATGTCACTCATCAAATATGCAGATGGCACATGGCTGGAAGGGAGAGTTAACATGATAGGAGATGGGTCCAAAAGGTAAGGACACACTGCAGTGCTGTCTTGAAAACAAGTGGAAAGCTCAATGTTCTATCAAGTTTAACATAAAGTCCTGCTGACAGTTTTTCTTTAAAATCAATAACATAAACACAAGACTCTGGCAACAGTTTATATGATAAACATCTGAGGGTCTTAGTACATTTATTCATTCATTCAACAAGTATTGAAACTTCTGGAAGTAGAGCAGTGAACGAACAGACAAAAATTCCTGCCCTGCAGAGATTTCATTCTCCGAGCAGCTGGGGGGAAGTGGGGATTCATACTGAGACAGCATGTGAGCTACTAAAAATGTTATCCCAGCCCAGCTGTAGCCTTCACCCTGATCACTGCCTCAGATCTGTGCAGGCCATCAGGTGGCGTGGCGGCAGAGTGAACTGGTTTTGCTTCTAATAGTGGAATTACCTTATCAAGGTGGTAACCTTGATCAAGCTGCGTATGTTCCATGGTGTCAAAGTGCAAGCTTTTGTATGAGTGTGTATTTTTCCAGTGACAGAGTCTATAGCTTTACAAAATGTTTCAGAAGCATCTGTAACACCTTAAGAATTTCAAACCCTGACCCATCAGGTAGCAACCTTCACGTTGCTGGAGATAATCAGGTTCGGTCTGAAAGTCATCTCTCAGGGATACTGTAGAAGAGATTCCTATATGGAATTTAGCGAGTTTTGTTAGGCATGAAGGGAGGAAGGAAGGAGGGAGAATACGTTATCTGGGTCACAATACACTCGCATGATACTCAAAGATATGGAGAAATTGTAGCTCATTTATTTTGACTATAGTTAATCTGGTCATTTTATGAATAAAGAAAAACTAATAATAAATGCCTGATTCAGTTTAAATTTAACCCGATCTGATTGTTTATACTTAGGGATAATGCTGAGGCTCTCTGGGATAAAATGGCTGGCTCCTCAGATAAGCTCTCTGCCCCTGCCTCTCTCCTGAAGGTCCTGGGGTTATGGGAGAGGAAGGTAGGCACACATATACTCCTGATCTCTGGGAAGCATCCCCTGGTATCCTGATGGTTCTTGGGGGGAGGGTGCCCTGGCTGGGCTCATTGGGCTTCTGTCCCCCTGGCTGCTGCTTGCCCTGCCAGCCTTCCCAGGGCAGCCTGAGGGTGGAATAATTTATGAAATGTTCTTTCAACTGGTCAGAGCCCGATCACTGCCTGGAAGACTTGTCCTTGTCTTGGATCCTACCAGCTGCAGACCCCCGAGTGGCCACCAAGTCCTCCCTCCGGCTCACCTGTCCTCTGGTCCACACCCAGGCTTCACTGCAGAGCTGCCCACCTGCCTTGGCAGCCTAGGAGCCTCACCTGGTGTCAACATAGCATCCTGCCCCGGGGGTCCTGGAGACACCTCTCCATTCACTCCCACGAAGTAACTAACGTGATTTATAGGCTCTTATTTCCCCCAAAATTGCAGACTTGAGAGGTTCCCTGCTGCTAATATGGCCTAGTCTAAATATGAAATAAACTTTATTCAAAAAATTAAGTCTCTGCAAAATATTAACAATTCTTAAACTCAGATGATGGATATTCATTATATTATTCTAATTTTCTTCATGTTTGAAAATTTTAATAAGAAGTAAAATAAAGAAATAAAAAAGAATAAACACACACACGAAAATTAAGTCTTTGTTTTTTAAAATCACCAGAAAGAGCTGTAAGTATATAATTGGTATAAAGTAAAACCTCAGACTCAGAGCCCATTGAGATGGTTATATTTTTCCCACACTTAGAAAAAAAATTCACCAAACTCACTTCCTGCCTCACCAAACTCACTTAATGCTTCAAGGAGGTTCAACAGTGGCTGCAGGTCAAACACGGAAAACCTCTTAATATGCCTTAGGTGAGCCTGGCCCTTTCGAGGTTTCTATTTCCTCATTTTTTAAATGAGAAACTTATACTGCATGATAATGACCACTGTCTAGTGTGAGACAGGCATTTGACATACTTTGTCCCTAATTTTCAACACAATTATTCAAGATATATATTACTGTCTGTATCTTACAGATGGGCCATTTTAGGTTCAGAGAACATAAGTAACTTGCTCAGGCCACATTACTAATAAGCAATGGAGAAAGGAGTCAGCCCCCATCTATGTAATGTCAAGGTCACCATTTTCCCACTACAGGATTGTGCTTCTTGCAAGACTTCTAAGGCGCCTTCCCAGGGCTCCGGCAGATGGCTGTGCAGGTTGCACCTCACCCAAGGGATGGATAACAGCTCAAATCTAGCCCATCCTCCCCTGGCTTCTCATGGCCTGAATCCTCCGGATGCTTCCACCCAGAGAGGGTGCCTTTCCCTCATGCTCACCAAGGTGTCTGGTGGGCTCACAGTGCCTCACCCCAGTCCATGTAAAATCAAACTGTTAATCATAATATTATTTTATGACATTGTTTATCAGCTTGTGATAATGATGATTAATTTCCATATGTCCCTTAAAGGTAACTATCATATGCATACATTGTCAGATTATTACTAACACTAACTGTAGGGACCAAAGCCAAGGAAACTTAAACTGTAATTCAGAGAAGTAATTAGTTATCCATGAGACGAAGTCCTACTCTATGTTCACTCTGTGAAATCTGAGTAATATGTGATGTCTCAGCCCATTCAGGCAGCTCTAACAAATCACCATAGACTGAGTGGCTTAAACAACAGGAATTTATTTCTCACAGTTCTGGATGCTAGAAATCTGTAATCAACGTGCCAGCAGATCCCATGTCTGGTGAGGACCCTCTTCCTGGCTTGTAGACAGCTGCCTTCTCATGGTATCCTCACAAGGCAGAGAGCAGAGAGCTAGAGCAAGCTCTCATGTCTCTTTTGTAAGGGCACTAATCCCATTCATGAGGATGCCACCCTCATGACCTAACCTCTTATAGGCCTCACCCCTTAATACCATCACATTAGGGGTTAAGTTTTGGGGGGATACAAACAGTCCACATCACATTGGGGTATAGTTGTTTTACAATGTTGTATTAGTTTCTACTGTACAGAGAAGTGGAGTTCCCTGTGCTATATAGCAGGTTCTTATCAGTTATCTATTTTATACACATTAGTGCATATATGTCAATCCCAATCTCCCACTTCACATCACATTTTCATTAATAAAAATATACCAATAGGGCTTCCCTGGTGGCACAGTGGTTGAGAGTCTGCCTGCCAATGCAGGGGACACGGGTTCGAGCCCTGGTCTGGGAAGATCCCACATGCCACGGAGCAACTGGGCCCGTGAGCCACAATTGCTGAGCCTGTGCGTCTGGAGCCTGTGCTCCGCAACAAGAGAGGCCGCGATAGTGAGGGACCCGCGCACCGCGATGAAGAGTGGCCCCCGCTTGCCACAACTAGAGAAAGCCCTCGCACAGAAATGAAGACCCAACACAGCCATAAATAAATAAAATAAAATAAATAATAATAATAAAAAAATTTTTTTAAATATACCAATAAAATATACAATTAATATTGGGATATTAATTCTTGGGATAGCAAGAACCCTTCCATATCAAATCAGAGTAGACATATTACAATATGCTTCTTTCTCTTTTGAGAAAAATATGAAACACTATGAAAATTTAATTAAACAATTTTTCGTACTTCCAAAAGCATGTAATAAAAAATACTAGCTCTTCCATTCTAAATAAAATTCATTTTCTAAATCATAAGGGCACTTTGCAGTAGTTGATAAATGAACAGGGCTAATGGTTGCTTTAACAAAAGTCTACAACATAATCCTAATGACAATTGGATACGTTTCCTCTTCTGACTGTAGCAAATTACACAAACTTGATAGTTAAAAACAAGAATTTATTATCTTAAGAGTTTTGGAGGTCAGAAGTCCAAAATGTGCCACTGGGGTAAATAAATCTGTGGGCAAGTCTTTGTTCCTTCTGGAGGCTCTAAGGGAGAATTTGTTTCCTTGCTTTTCCAGCTTCTAGAGGCTGCCTGCATCTTTGGCTCCTGGCCCTTTCCCAGCAATCTCATCTCTCCACGCTCTGCTTCAGTCATAGGGTGATGATTCTGATAACTGCGACCCTCCTGTCTCCCTCTCATAATGATCCTTGTGATTCCATTGGACCCACCCAGATAATCCAGGACATCTTTTGGGGGGCATTTTTCCACCTACCACAACAGTGTTTCTCAAATTCAGTGTTTCTTGTTCTAACAATATTCCTGAAAATATAATGTTTAGTACAAAATAAAAGAACAAAATATTGTATTATTAATCATTACTAATAGGCACCACAATTTAGAAAATTCTTGCTGGGAGTGGAGTGTTTACCTATATCACCTACAAGAATTTCAAAAAGTTATATATTATGCCAGGTATATATTTGGAAATCATAAATGGGTAGAAGAAAGCTAGGCAAGACACAGGGAATCACAAAAGTGAAAAGCAATTTCAGGATACAATGCTGGAGAGGGACACAGCCACTCAGAGAGGTCCCTGTGCCTGTTTTAGACAAATTTCCAACACTGTCTATAAACACAGTATGATTCCAAATCAATCGAAATTGTAAGACTGACCTGTTTCTCTAGCAGACCAACTCTCTTAATTATCACCAATACCTAAAATAATAAATACGCACAGATTTTAAACCCCAAAATATCAATATCTCGATTTTGCTTCTTTTGAATATTAATTCAAAAGAATTAATTCTAAATTAATTCTGTGCTTAATTCTAAATCTTGTCAGACCAAAAGATGCTTACTCACCAAGTTAATAATTTACCACCTGTCACAATTTTAGGAATTGCCTTCCTGTAAATTTTGGGAATTGACTTCTCAGAAGACTTGAGGTCACATTATGACCTTAAGTCTCACCTCCAAGACTGTGTGCATGTACCCACAGTTTGTGGACACTAGTACGTAAACTGTCGTGTATATGATTGAGTACCCAAAGTTCCTTTGTGTACACATATTCTATACACAGTTGCAAACATAGGTGCTGCCCTGCTGCGGGTGGTGGGTGCTTGGGCTGATTCAATCAGCCCCTTGGAGAACATGACTCCTATTATTAAATCAGTCCCCATAAATCAGGTGACTCCCATTGATTCAATCAGCACCCTTTTATCACGTGACTCCCATGTATTAAACCAGCCCCCTAAATCAGGTGACTCCAATTGATTAAATCAGCCCCATTAAATATCCTGACCCCCGTTAAATCAGTCCTTCTTCTTAAATCTCCTGACACCCCTTTTACTAATTAAACCTCTTAAGTTTCCTAACCCACCCCAACAATCAATCTGCCTTCTTAACTCTCCAGACCTGCACTAAGTCATTCTGCCTTCCTAATTCTCCTGAACCCCGTTAAATTAATCGCCCTTCTTATTCTCCTGACCACCCTTAAAACAAAGGGCCCCCTTAACTCACGTGTTTGCCTTTGATTCAATCAGTCCCCTCAAATCATGGGCTGTAAATTATTCAATCAGCCCCCTAAATCACATGACTCCCATTGATTATATCAGCTCCCTTAAATATTGTTAACCCATTTAAATCAATTGGCCTTCTTAAATCTCCTGACTTTCATTAAAACAACCAAACACCTTAGGTTTCCTGACCCCAATTAAATCAATCAACCCCCTTAGGTTTCCTGACCCCATTAATACAATCTGGCTTCTTAAGTCTCCTGATACCCATTAAAAAGGATGATTGATTAGATTAGGGTCACCATATTTAAGAAGGCAGATTGAATCAATGGGTGTGATGTCTCCCATGGGGAGTGGCCATACACATGTACGGCCGTATACGTGTATTCCATATACATGTCTGGAATCTTTATCATGTACACTTATAACTAAGATGATGTTATATGTTAGTTATATCTCAATAAAAAAGAGAGAGCTACAGTATAAAAATGGTTTCCCCAAATAGTCACAGTATTCTAAATTATCTTTGTTTAAATTTTGCCATTTAGAAGAATACATAAAATAGAATTATAGTGAGAATATATGTAAGAGGCAGGGCTCATGGGAGGCAAAGTCTTAATTTTGACTGAGATGAAATCATACAATGGATAAAGTTTTTCATATGCATTGCATGTGTACCTCAAATCTTGGACCCAATCTAATGCCCAGCCATCTCTGATTGGATATATTACAATCTGCAACTCTTGGTTCACAGATGTTTTGCAGAGGAGATCTCTATCTGACTCTCATGAGTACAACAAGATAAGAGCAAAGAAAGTTCTCTTTAGGTTTTGACAGGTGAGCCCAGGCAAAATTATTCCTATGAGTGGCCAGAGTGATGAGACCTTCAGAATTTATCGGCTCACAGGCTGGCTAAAGAGATAAATTCATAAGGTCTATATTTATCACCTTTCTTCTGAATTTTGTTATGAGCTAATCACAAAAACTGATGAGGATGGACAGCATGATAAACAACTTACCTTCCCTATCACAGGTGGACAGCCCCCTGAGACAGAGCTGAAGCAGCCCCAGAGAAACTGCCCGATTCCAAGTCAAGGGCTTTGGTCAGAGGGTGAAGGTCATGACTGGATCTCAGGGAGGCCTGCAGGGGTGCTCAGAGCCGTCTCCACAAAGGAGCACTGGAATAATATATTGATCAGGCAAGCCTAGATTTATAAATCCTACAGGACCGCACTTTGACAGTCTTCATAACGTATCAGAAGTAGGAGCTCACACAGTGGTATTTATAAAATTTTGTAATCTGGACCCAAGTTATTTTAGGGAGATGTTTCTATTTCCCTTTTGCAAATATCACATTCTATTTTGAACTGTTGAGAAAATAAATATTTCATTGTTTTTCTTTACTGCCTACAGATATTTTCAGTTATGCCTAAACCACAGATAGTTATATAAATTTATATATTTTGACTTAATGTGTCATACCAATTGGCCTATTGACCTAATGTATAGAGTTTTATTGGTTAAAAAATGTTTTATTAATATACGCATCTATATAAAAATGTAATAACAAAAACAGCATGAAAAAAACTGGCAGTCAAGAGCACAGAAAGTAGGCTATGAAGCTTATCTGATGGGGTCTGAACAAAAATTCCACTTTCTTAGCTGCCCTACTAAGTAGCTGTGTGGCCTCAGGAAGATTCCTTAACCTCTCTGGCTCTCAGTTCCCTGATGTGCAAATGGTATACCATAGTGACTGCCCTAGGCCAAGTGGGGCACATTAAATGGGTGAGACAAATATATCCCATAGAACAGTGCCTGGTGCACAATAGGTGCCCCATCAAGTTTAGCTATGACAACAATGACTGCTTGGTGTTGGGCAGCGTCCCCTGGGAATGCCTTTCCCACTTGACATCAAATTGAGCCTGTGAAGCAGGTCCTGTCATCATCCCCTTTTACAGATGAGGAAACTGAGGCTCAGAGGGTCCTAAGTCTGACAGCAGATGAGTTGGGAGCCAGGATTCAGGCTGAGGTTTCTGTTCCCAGCATTGCAAAAGGAAAAGGAGGAGAGAGCTTGGTAGAACCTGGCGGCCCGCTTGCGTGAGGAACTGCATTTCAGGTGGGAGAGTCTGGGGGTGATCCGGGGTTGGGGAAGGAGCTGGTAGAGTGGGTGAGGACTTGGGGGGGCAGGGAAGGACTGAGCCGCGTCTGGGATGGCTGCCTGGCCCACTGCCTGGATGGAGACTGGCCTGGTTAGAGGTGGACACAAGTCCAGGGTGGTCCTAGGTACAGGGGCCAGACCCATCTCAGCAGTTCCTGGGCAGAGTTGAGGAACCAGGGCCTGAGACCCCCGACTTATCCAGGGCCAGAGGACGTACGGTGCCTGGAATCAGGTGGCCCATCACTTCACATTGTAAACCAGGATATCAGCATAGAATTCGATGTTACCCTGAGTGATGGATACATCCATTTTGGGGTACATCCCAACCCTGGGTGGATCTGTGAAGACAGGTTCTCCATCCTAGCAAAACCTTTCACTGAGAGAGGAAGGAGTGTTCGGGGGCCACCCTGCCGGGAGAGCAGGCAAGGCCCTGCGAGGCCACAGTGTATCTGAGACTGCAGACCCTGCTCGGGAACTCCGCCTCCCATCAGTTGGACAGACAGGTCAGTGGTGGGCAGATGAGAGCTTTGTGGACAGAAGGCACCACGTTTCAGCCCTCTGGGACCTCGGGCACATCACCCTGCCAGGCGCCCAGAACCTGGCAGTAAGTCCCCACCTGGCCTCTTCTCCCAGCTGCCCCTTCATCCTGCCTGTCAACCTGCCTTGTTCAAAGAGGGGCTCACCCCACTGCCTGCGGCCTCACAGGTACAAAGGGGCAGAAGGGGATGGAACCACGGGTCGTCCAACCAGACAGCCCGCAGGAGGGCTGTTCCCGAGACTCGAAGGCCTCGGAGCTGCTGCCTGAGCGCAGTGTTGCTCCCCCAAGTACCACGGGAACTTGGCTGGGTGTCTAGGCCTCAGCTGCTCTTTCTGTAAGATGGGTGCTCAGTGAGTCAACCTCAGGGGTGGCCATGAGCGCTGTGGCTGAGGTAATACAAAGAGAGTGCTTGGAACAGGGCCTGGCCCAAGGCAAGTGCTCACGAGCAATAGCTGTACTGGTCCAGGACGTGTGTGAAGATTTCCTGCTGTGCCAGCTGGGACCTGGACCATTGCCACACCAACTGCAGCGCCTGCAAACCTGGAGGGAACAGAGTGAGGGCCCAGGGGCAACACAGCTGCCCTGGCTCCCCTCCCTAGTCCCCACCTGAGTGTCGTGGCTGCCCGCACTCTGCTCTCTCTCACCGGTTCGTGGACAAGATCTCTCCCTGCGGGCTCCTCCTCAAGATTCCTCCTGACCTCCAAAAGCCACAGGGGGTTGAGTAATTTGCCTTCCAAGAGGCGCCTGCCTGCAGTCTCACCCCACTCCTCCTCAAGGCAGGACTCGGTCTGCCAGGGCCTGCCGGACATTCTCTCTCAAACTCTGCTTGAATGCCCCCAGACACGGGGAGCTCATCACCTAGCACTAAGGGTACAGTTCATTTTTCAAGTTCTGATGGTTAAAAAGTGCTCAGGGTTACAAAGCAGGGATAAAACCCTGTTTCTATGGGCACTAGCTCCTGCTCCATACATAGTTCATCTACTCCTCTGTGATTTGGTCTCTGCACATGAATTTCCAGAAGCCACACCCAGCTCACAGAACTATCTGCAGGAGAAACAAGCTGCCATAGGAAGTGTGAGCAATGTTCAGTGTGGTATTCAGAAGGGGCTCATTAAAAAGCTACTTTTCTTGTCTACCTAGAGCCCAGATCCTCTTTGATAACTCCGGCTGGCCATCCTACCACTGTTGTCCAGAAGTTTATTACCTGAGTGAGTGATCCTGCACAGAATCCCTAGGTTTGTGGCCTTATTTTCCCCATGTGTAAAATGAGATATTTATAGCACTACTTATCTGTTATGGGTTGAATGGTGTCCCCCAAAATATATATTTAATTCCTATTCTTAGTTCCTCATATGACATTATATGGAAATAAGGTCTTAACAGATGTAACACCCTCAGAAGGTGCATGGCCCTGTCCAGGATTGATCTTGGACTTCTGGCCTCCAGACCTGTGAACAGCACATTTCTATTGTTGGAAGCTCCCAGGTTCTGGTACCTTCTTAAGTCTGCCCCAGGAAACGAATTCACCATGTCTTAGGGTTGTTGTGAGGATTAAAGGAAACCAACAGGGCAGTGGCTCCCACCAGGCCTGGCACTTCGTAGGTGGGACAGGCAGCGTCTGCTGTGGTTTTTCAGTGTTACATTCATTCCTTACTAGCTGCCCACATGTGGGAAGAGTTATTATGTCCCAGGTACCTGAACCCCTGGCCACCTCCTCTCTGCACTGAGCATGGTTTCCTAAGTGCGGGTCTGCTCTAGTCCCTTTTGGAGACTCAAAGAAGGAAGCGGCCCCAGCCCAGCCCAGCTGAAGCAGAGAAGGGGACGCAGAGCAGCAGGCATCCGAGCTGGGCCTGCAGCTCAACCAGGAGCTAGACATGCAGGAAGAGAGGGCCACTCGTGCTGAGGGCACAGCAGAGCAGAGGATGGGCCTGGGACATCCAATGGCCTAGGTAGCCGCCAAGCATCCTGAATGCTCTGGAGAATGGCAGGGGCTCTAAGATGCAGTGGACAAAGGGGGAGAAGCATAGGCGAGTCGGCAGTAGTGGACGTGGCTCACCTGGTGCTTCTCCATGGCTTCCTTTAGATCATAGTCGCTCCAGGAGATGATGTGGGCACTGAAGCCCGCCAGGGCAAATAGGGCAGATGCGCCAAATGGGTCGACCTGCCAGGAGAACTGCGGCCAGATCCCCGATGTTTCCTAGAGAAACCCATGTCCTTCTGCAAAGAGATAAGCCTTGATGTTGACAGGAGGGTATCCCCTCACCCCCTCACTCCCTCAGGGACCCCTGCCCTTCTCCTGGGCTGGAGTGCTATCTACAAGGCAAAGAGGGTCTTGCTGCAATAGATACTGATACAAAGGACTCCATCCCAGCATCATCTAAATATTCATTCTTTATTCATGATTTATAAGCCACCACAATGAGCCAGAGGTCAGAGTGACTGCAGAAGGTCCCAGACTTGATAAACCATTGATTAAAGTTCCCCAAGGGCTTCCCCAAATATAATCTCTGAACACCCTGAGAGCTGGGTGCTGAAGTCTGTGTTGTAAGGAGAGAGAACTAAGACTCAGAGAGGTCGAGTGACTGGTGCTAAGTCAAACTGTCCCTCACTGATGAGCTCCCCAGGCTGAGACACTGGCTGTGGCCCAGAAGATTCCAGGGTTCTGGGACAGAGCCATGATCAGATCCATAAACAAGGCCCTTCCAGGAGGGAGGTGACTGCTGGGAGGCTAGGGTGGGCCTGAGGAAGATTCAGGGTCTGGTGCACAGACAATGGGGTTCAGCCAGGCAATTGGACTTGGGTGGGGCTCTGAGCCCTCAGGAACCAGTGGGAGCTGCAGAGGGAGTGCAGGAAGCAGAGGAGACCAAGAAGGAGCAGCTGGAGAGGAGGGAGAAGACCTGGGGGACGGTGGGTCCAGGATGAGGAAGGGGATCGTCAATAGCGTCACACTGAGTGGGGTAGTAAGCTGTAGAGGGCACACCCTCTCCCCAGATGGGCAGCCTGAGGATGGCAGGCCTGATGGGTGCCAAGTCAGTGGCCCAGAATTCCTCACTCACAGAATCCTCACTTTGTTCAGGGGACACTGACCCAGACCCAAGGGATGACATCACTGGTCTAACTAGTCATGACAAGATCATTCACCTCTGTCAGATATTTGTGTTCACAGCCCATGTGGAAGCTAGAGGTGAGCATGGGCTATGGTTACAGTTAAAAAGATGTGTGGGTTAAGCATACTTGGGTTTCAGGGCAGGATTTCCCACCTTTTTAATTTAAAAAAAGAGTCAGGAAGAAAATTCCCCTTGCAACCCATTCCTTCCTTGAATGTGGAAGTATGACCACATGATGACTGGAGCATTGGCAGCCATTCTGTGATCACGTGGGACAGGATATGAGAGTATGAGAAAAATCAATGGGCTGCAGAATCAATTCCTAAATCATCCCTCTTCTTTGAAAGCAAATAGTAAATATCCTAAAGATTCAAGTCACTGTTACTCAGGTTTTCTGGATTCCAAGAGGAAACGTTCCTGAGATGCAAATGAACAGGTGAGTGGCGCATAAAATAGCTAATCTTCCCCCAACATACATTCTCCCCTCTGCCTTTCAGTAACGTAACCACACAGTGCCTCTTAGGTCAGGACAATAGACTTCTACCTGGAGACTGCATTCCCCAGCCTCCCTTGGAAGACAGACCATGTGACTAGGTGCTGACTAATGGATGTGACTAGAAGTGATGAGGGTAAGTTCTGGGTCACCTCCACAAGGCTTCAGTCTGCCCTCTTCCCACCATTCCCTTTCCCCCTTCCCTGCTGGGATGACATTTCAGTGGGGTGAGCCACCTTCAGCCATGCAAGGAGAGCAGAGACGCCCTAGGGGATGGCAGAGAGAAAGGACACAAGCAGCTTAGATGCCTGGATCACTCTGTGGAGCAGAGCTACCTAATGGCCCAGAACAGCCGGCAGCCACAGACTTTTCTCCCTGAGAGAAGTAACCTTCCCTCTTGCTTGAACCACTGTCACTCAGTCACCTTCAATGCAGCTGAACCAGTGTCCAAATGAGCACAATGACCAGGTCAAGACCTACCTGGCCAGTGAATGGAGGGCAGGGCCAGAGTGCAGGGGCCGAGGTGACGGGGAGGACAAGAGGACATAGGAAATGTGGCTGCCACCTCAGCTGGAGAGACCTGCTTCCCTCCTTTTCAGGAGAACGTTCAGCACGTTTTAATACTGCTGGGGAAGAGACAGAGAGAAGGAGGGAGGTGGAACAGAGCGGAAAACCCAGGAAACAGGGGATTACTGGTACCCGGAGGGGGAGAGCGTTGGGGCACAGGCCCAGAGCTTGGGCTGGAATAACCCAGGACAGCAGGGCCCTCGCAGGACAGTCCCAGGTGTGTTCTTCCCTCTCTAGGACATTTCGATTCTGTCACTGCAGCTAGTGGAGCCCCAGGGCCTCTGAGGCCAGAGCTGGGCTCTCTCCCACAGGATGGGGTAGGTGGGGAGACCTCGCTCTGTGTCCTGCCACTCTTCCAGGCCTCTGCTGAGAATCCCAGCTGGGGAGCTGTCATCTCCCGGAGAGGATGAGCTCGCATCCCCAGGGGCTGCTGCCCACACTCAGCTTTTCCTATTCACTGAGCCATGGGGAAAAACTGCGTAGAAATGTCCTGTCCACAGTTAAGGTGGGTGTTGGCCTGATGCAAAGAGCAGGAGGTGGGGCAGGGAGAGGTGAGAAAATGAGCTCCAGGGCAAGCTGGACGGCGCCCTGGCCCTGGCGGGCAGTCACAGGGGTTTTGGTTGAAGAGATGCCTCAGAAGCCCAGCTACAGCAGCAGAAGTTCAGAGACCTCGACGTGCCTGCCCACTAAGACCCTGCCCACCCTAAGATCCACCTGCGAAACCATCTTGACCTGACCTCTGAGGCCATGGTGACCTCTTGATTCTTCCTTCCTGGGTCAGTGCAGGGGATCAACAAAGGTGAGGAGGAGGAAAAGGATCCAGGAGCAGTGAGGGCTGGTCCAGCACGTCCCACCCAACACATCTGAGAAACGGTGCCCACTGTGGACACAATCACAGGCAGTTGTCCAGGACATCAGAGATGAGTGGTTTGAAAAGGGCCCCCTGAGAGCCTGATGCACACCCCTCCTCCCCCTTACACACACCCTCCTGCACCTGGGGGCTCAAGTTAGAGACAGAGCAGGGCCAGGACAGACCTGGGTTGGAGTCCAGCTCTGCTACTGGCTGCATGCAAATACTTGCATCTGTCTATGCCTCAGTTTCCTCATCTGGAAAATGGGGCTGTGAACAATACCACCTGCCACCAGGCTGTTCTGAGGCAACCAGGAGAGAATAGATGGGAAAGCACTTGGTTCAGCCACCAGGGAGGGGGGCTGAGCTAACAAGCACCTCACTACTGGGCCAGGCTCGGGTCAGATCTGTGACCTTCACCTGAGGGCAACATCACTCAGGTGAGTTTCAGCAGAATTTGAGACTCAAATCCGACCTCTGTGAGTGGGCTGTCCTAAGAATCCCCATCTCTAGGACATCCCTGAGGGCTGAAGCCAGTAAGTGCACCTCTTGTTCTTAGAACAGGAGGTTATCGTGAGAGGAAATCAGTGTCCATCCTCTGAGGGCACTGCAAGCCTCACTGAATCCGCTGGGAAGAAACCACACTGCAGGGGTCCACAGCCCTTCCTGCCCCAATGATGGGAACCCGAGTTTGCTGGGATCTAGTTGTCATGCAGGTCAGGTTGAGGGTCAGCTCTGGGCTGTTCAGGGCGGTGGGCATGGTGGGCGGAGACCAGAGGCGAGGGATATCCCCACTGTGGGCACCCCCGAGGAGGGCAGGTCAACACCTATCCCCTCCCTCCATGCCCACCAGCACTTGTCTGGCCAGACCCTGGGCTGAGCCCTGGGGACCCAGAGAAGAATCAGACACCAGTCACTGCCAGAGGCAACCTGTAGTTTTGGGGTGAAGAGGGGAGGTGATAAGGTACTGTGGCCCCTGTGGAGGATTCCCGGACCACGAGACTCCTCAGCTGAGGCTGAGATGAGCTATTCAGGTGGAAACAACAGGAAACCTTGTGCCTGAAAGCACAGGAGGCGCTGTCATTGGAGCAGGTCAAGGGCAGCAGGAGGCAGAAGGACCAGGAGGAGGCCAGGAGGTGAGGCCTGAGGCTGCATTAAGTAGACTGGTAAATTCTTATGAAGATAACTAAAAGATTGCCACCACGTCCCCACTTACCTTGCTATGGCTTCAAACTGAAAGGCGCTTGCTCAGACTTTAACAGGAGAAATGAACAAGCCGCAGACTTTGGAGTCCGGGAACCAGGTTCAGTACCGATCCTGTGGCCCCGCCTGGTGGGAGAGGCTCACTCTCTCAGCCTCACCACCTTCACAGCCACAGGACCAGCTCCTGGCACACAGGAGGACTCTGTCTGTGGCAGTCATCGTGATCAAAAGAAAGGGATGTGAGGGTCTGAGAAGAAAGTGTTCTGTCGGCAACACCACCTTCTAGACAGAAGTGGCAAATCTCAGAGTTGGATGAGGTCTAGAAATAAGGCAGTAGAAACTCAGATGAGTGAGGGACCCCAGATTAAAGAGGGACAGGGAGAGAAAATGCTAAGAAGATCCTTAGACAACATCCAATGTTATTTTGTTGTTTTACATAGGCAGTAACTGCGATTCCTCATTTGTGGAGTGATGGTGGAACTAGAGCTTCAGTCACATCCTGGAGAAAATTCTGGCTCGTCCACTGAGTTTTGCCCTTTTTTGGTCTCAGTGTCTCTTCTGCAAAATGAGACTGAGAATCATGATGCCCCTCATCAGCCTACCATTAGGAGCGGGTGAAGTGCTGCTTGTGAAAATCACTGGGTAGTGGGAGAGGACTGTGTCCCAGGGCAAGTGTGCATGGAGATGGTGATGACAGAGGTGATGGTGGAGGTGGTGGTGGTGCTGCTGGTGGTAGTAGTGGTGTTGATAGTGGTAGTGTCAGTGGTGGTGCTGGAGGTAGTGGTGTTCATGGTCAGGGTCGTGGCCACGATGGTTATGGAGATGGTAGTAGTGGCGTTGAAAGTGATAATGGTGATGGTGATGGAGGTGCTGTTGAAATGGTGTTGGTGGTGATGATGGTGATAGTAGTGGTTGTGGTGTTGGACGAGGTGATGCTACTTAGGCTGTAGAAGAAGTTGGTGTGCTGGTGGTGGTCATAAAGGTCTAGGTGATGGAGGAAGTGGTGGTATTTTTTTTTTAATAGGTAACTGGAGACATTTAATTGAGCTTCCAAAGAGTGGTCTGAGCATTCAGAGGTTATTGGCAAGGCTCTTTTTTTTTTTCTTTTCTTCCCCAACAGTTTTTTTTTTTAACATCTTTATTGGAGTATAATTGCTTTACAATGGTGTGTTAGTTTCTGCTTTATAACAAAGTGCATCAGCTACACATATACATATATCCAGTGGTGGTATTTTTAATGATGATTGTGTTGGAGGTCATGGTGGTGTTGGAGATGGTTGGTGCAGTAGGTGGTGGGTGGGGTGATGGCATCTGACCTTTGCTGAGCATTCACTAGGGACCCACACACTGAACTCAATGTGCTCTATTTGAATTATCCTAGTTTAATCTTGACAACCCTTTGAGTTAGGTTTTACCTCATTATCAAACTCCTTTATGGAGGAGGAAACTGAGGCTTAATGCAGTTATATCTCTTGCCCTGGATCACAGGGTTGGGAATTAGCAGAGTTAGGATGCAGCCAGACCAGCTGGTCTAGAATCCACACTCTTATCCCCTGCACTCAAGGGCAGAGGCATGAATATGGCACCAGCTAATCCCAGTTTTTACTGGTCACAGTCTCCTGCTTAGAGGGGAAGCCCAGGACCAAGGCTCAGATACCCAGTCCCAGCCCAACAGGAGACCCAAGGAACCCTGGGTCTGGGGAAGGGTAATCAAACCTGTGAGTTATAGGATCTGGTCATCAAAGTGGGTCACGGCCTCATCGTGCATGACCTGGCCCCTGAGGACAAACTCCAGGCATCTTTGGGCCAGAAGCTGGCGGACCTTGGCATTGTGGGCAGAAGGAAAGCCAGGTTACAACCTCCAAGCTGAGCCTGGTTGTGTTTGCTGGGGACATGGCTACAGCGTCTCGCGGTCCTTCCTTCAAACTCCTCACCCTCATTTATTCTGCAAAAGCAGGACACTGTATATGTGTGTACATATATGCACACATACACACACATATGTATGTATACATGTGTGTGCATATATGCGTATATATGTATATATGTTTAAAATTTTTTCTTTTGAAATCATTTCAAACTTATGGAAAACTTGCTAGAATTGTACAGAGCCCCGTATATCCTTTCCCCAGGTTATCTCATTGCTAACGTTTTTTACATATTTGACTCAATACTCTTCCATCTCTTTACGTACATAGCATGCTTTTTCCCAAATCATCTGAAAGTACAAGTTAGCAACAGCATGCCTTTATCCTAATACTTCAGTATGTGTCTGGGAAGAACAACATAATTACAACTATTATGTAATTATCAAAATCAAGAAATTTAACATTAATAACACTACTAATGAACTTTACTCAAATTTTGCCACTTGATCTACTAATGTCCTTTCTCTGGTGCAGGATTCAATCTAGGACCTTGATTGCTTTTAATGTCAGTTTTCTTTATTATCCTGTAATTTACAAAAATTCGTAAGCCTTTGTTTTTAATTCCTGTAATTAATAATTTTGAAGATTACAGACTAGTTATTTTGTAGTGTTCTTCAATTTGCATTTGTCACATGACTGGATGACAAATTTTAAAATACATGAATGAAGGGAAGGATGGAAACATAAATAAGATAAATAAGATCAAAGACTGTGACAGTGAGGCCACCATGTCCTTGATAGACTGCAATTTTGATCTGATTTCTGAAGGTGCAGTATTTGTAGTTTATTCACTTGAGAAATATTGAATGATACCTACTATGTACTGTTAAATGAACACCTACTGCATACTGGGCACTGTGCAGGCACTGGGGATTCAGCCAAAACAAAGTAGAGAAAAAGTCTAGCTTCCAGGTCTATGCCAGTGAGTTGCCTGCCCAGTTCATAGCCAAGACATGCCTTACTCTGGGGGTAGGAGAAAGACAATTGGGTTTGGGGGTGTCCATGTAAAGGAGTGAGGACCTCCCACTGGACACCCTGGAGAGTTATGCTTTGAGTCAGGATACCTGACCCAGAATCCCGCCTGTTGGGTATAAGCTCTGTGACCACCACGAGCTAGTTTCCTGCCCTCTCTGAACCTGGACCAGCTCTGTACAGCGGGTAAGTATTCCTACCTTACTGGCTGTTGGGAGGAGTCAGTGAAGTAATGTGTAGGAAGTCCTAGCCCCGCACCTGGCAGGTGGCAGAGCCCATCTAATGGGAGGCACGTCCTCTTGGTTCCACAGGCTGCAGGTTCACATCCCCTCCAGGGCGACCTGGTTGATGCCTTGCTTCGCCTTCTGAGCTTTGCTACCTTGAGCAAGTCTCTGGGCCTCTGAGCCTCACCGTCAGTGACTGTTCTGAAGGACAGTGATTCCTGGAGGGGAACAAGCTCCAGAGAGCCATCCTAGGTGCTTACGTCATGCGCGTATTCTGGACACAGCCTCTCTGAGGGGGGAGGTCACTCCCACTTACAGATGTGGGACGTGCAGCTGCCAGAGGCCAGTCGCCACCTGTGATCACATGGGCAGGTCGGGGAGAGGACCTGGTCGCAGGCTGCCCCTCCGTGGAGCAGGGCCTCTGACTCCCTGTGATGTGTGAAGCTAATCCGCTGCTGGCCTTTAAACCACGAGACTGTTGCACCCCCGGCTGGGTCACCAGCTCCCGTGCCCATGGGGGCCATGTAGATGCGTAAATGAAGGAAGAGGGTGTGGGCACAGGGCCACCCAGGAGTGCCCAGTGTCAGAGGTGACCCCATTCATACCACCTGAGTGCCCAGCTGGGTTGCCAGAGCTGCAGTTTTTCATGAATAGCCAGAAGGGCACAATTAAAACACAAACCTGTCTCCTGGGCATGGGACTGACCACAAACCTGATCTAAACACACCCTGGGAACAGCCCAGTGGGGTTTAGGGCCTCCTGGTCTATGAAGGGCAGCCCTGGCCACAGGGAACACTGTCCCAGGAGTTTCCTGAAGGGTCGCCCCTGGGACACCCAGATAACTCCTCTCTTGGCTGTGTCTGTAAGCACCACCCTGGAGGGCAGCATGACCTGGTGTTTCTCTTTGTCAGAGGTGATGCCATCCCACCACAGCCAGAAAAACTCCTGCTCCACGACGATGAACCTGTGCTGCCTCTTACGGGTCAGCCCCTCCACCACTGAGGTGTAGACGTTGGTGACATAAGCTCCCATGCTCTCCTCGGGAGAGGGGTGACACCACCATTCCAACCCCATGGGGGTTCCCGGAGGGCTTGGCCCCAGGAACTAAGGAGGAAATTCCAGGGTGACAAAGTGTCTGGGGGCCCCTGGCACTCACACTGCATCTGCCCAGGGCCCTGCCGTCTGTTCCCCCACTGCTCTTCCAACAAGGGAGCACTGGTGCCCACTCTGTTCCAGATGCACGGTGAGTGCTGCACTGAGAGAAGGACATATGAGGACCCCCTTTGACGGGAAGATGCCCCCCTGAGGAGACACATGAGGAGACAGACCGTAGCACTCAAGAGACAGAGGGACATGCCAGCCCAGCCCAGGGTCAGGCACAGCTCCCCAGAGGGGCATGCTGGGTGGCCCTGAGGCTGCCATGGGGGGACAGCACAGTCAAGTCCAGGGGCCCCAGGGGATGAGGTGCAGGGACCCAGAGGGCCTGCTTGGGCTGAAATGATGGGGATGCATGTGTCGAGAGCTGAAGCTGAGAGGAATGACCTCCCGGCTTGTTCCTGCATATCTACCTGCCTCCCCCGAGGCTGGGAGCCCCCAGGGATGGAGCCGTGGCCGCTGCCCATCTGGGTCAGGCTGGCTCACTGTGGTGCCCAGAGATGCTCATTAAAGGAATGCGAAGAGTACTGGGCAGGGAGTCGGCAGGCATGACGGCTGCATCTGGTGACCTTGGGTAGCGCCGACCCTCTCTGGGCCTCAGTTTCCCCTTCTATAAACTGGGGGTGGCAAGCATGCTTCCCTACATGTCAGCAGCTCCACACACAGGTGGGTGGCCACCCACAGAGGCTGCCCAGTGCACCCAGGACCAGACTTAACACTCAGCCTCAAGGTCTCTTGCTGTCCCCTCCCCTTTATAATGAGCTACTCACTTATTAACGTCTCATGTAAAGTATTTTATACATCAACACAGAGAGGGTTCTTCATTTATTTATTTCCTTCCTCCTTCCATAAAAGAGCTTGAGGAAGCCTGGGTAATAATTTACAATCAACTGCCCCAGAAACTGAAGGATATCAGTCTTTCCCTCTTTTTCTTTCTGCCATTGTTCATTCATTCATTCTTTCGTTCATTCAACAAATACTCATGGAGCCTCTACTCTGTCCCTCCGTGGGTTGAGAATATGTCCGTGGACACAGTGGATGAAGCCCCTGCCCAGTGGAGCTGGTGCTCTAGTGGGAGAAACAGACATTGCACAAGCTGGTAAGTAAAACAGACTGAAGGGAGTAGGGGGAACGTGTATAGGAGAGTACGTAGGGGTGCCAGGAAGGCCTCACCAAGATGGTACTTTTAAAGGAACAACCAGGAGGAAGAGAGGGACCGAGTCCCACAGGCATCTGGGAGGAAAGCCTTTGGGGCAGAGGGAACAGCCAGTGCAAATGCTCTGAGGACCCCACCTGCCTACAGAAGTGGACATCAGGGTGCAGAGAGGGTCCCCGGATCAGGCCTGTGACCACGTCCTTACTCAGGCCCATGCACACTTGCACACTTCTTCTGATCTCTGCTGCCTTTAATTTTCCCTGGCACAGGTGGGGAAACTAAACATCAGAGACAGAAAGTGACCACCCCAAGGTCTGCAACACAGCCGGTCCATAGCAGAGGCAGAATCAGAACCCAGGCTGACTAACCCCAATGGTGCAGACCCAGGACACAAACTCACACTGGAATCCAGCAAGAAAAAGGAAGCTGTAGCTTCAAGAGGTGTGCAGGGATCACTCAGGGCACCTACCTCTACCCTGTGGAGCCAGCCCACGTCCATGTGGCCGTGGGGCACCACGAAGACCCTGATTGGGGGTGTGGGCAGAGCCCCCTGGGGCCACAGCAGCACCAGCTGGGTGAACAGAGGCAGCCAGCTGAGCGGCTCCATCCCCCCAGCCAGCAGGCAGGGGCTGGAGGACTTCAGTCTGCCTACAGGGCCTGGCCTCTAGGGAGCCGACTGGGCCACCACCGCTTGGGGGAGGGAGTGGGAAGGAAAACAGGAGGAGTGACACCCACATAGATGCTGTCACCTGAGCAGTGCAGGCCGGTGGCGCTTGCTCACTGCCTTTCAGAACTGTGCTCCCATCTGCAGTTTCCTGGCCATCCCTGTCCACCTTTAGCCAAATCCCAAATACCGTCTCCCCATGGAAGCCTGCCAGATTCCCTCTGGCCAGGAATGGCTCTCCTCACCCCAATGCTCACACCCCTCCCTTAGACCTCTCCCAGCTTTTCCTACTGGGTATCGTGCCCATCGCCACCCCACCCCTCTGGACTGGCTCCTCAACTCAGAGGCTGCCCTGCAAAACTCAACAGTTAGTGTGGGGCATGCCACCACCAGGAAGCCTGCCCTGATAAACTCTCCCCCACAAGAAACCCCCAGTCTGGGCCATGCAACAGGGATTGTTGTCTCCCTTTCAAGGAGGAAACCTGGCTTTCACAAATAGTACCTGATTTACCCAAGGTCACAAAGCTATTGGAGGAGCAAGACGGCCTGAAACCTACAGAATTAGATCTGGGCCACCGATAGTGACCTTGGCAAGAGGCCTAACCTCTCTGGGTCTCAGCAGCCCATCAGTAAAATGGGAGGGCCATAGGGGAGCCGGGGATCAGTGAGAGAAATGCACATGAGACGACAACCTCAGTGTCTCCTTCCTGGAGGGTGGATGGTCACTGTGGTGCAGCCTGGAGGGGCCAGAGTGTTGCCTGACGTTATCTCTGTGCCCCCTGACCCAGGAACAGGGGATCTGTGGTGTAGGCTCTCTGCCTGAGATCCAACTGCCTGACTGGCACTTTCTATCGTGGCCAGAGCTGTGACTCACTCCCCTTCCGGCCACCTTGTCCACTCATTCAGCAAATACAACTGGAGAATATGATCTCCAAGCAAGTCTCCACCTTCTTTGTCCCATGCCTGTCCCTGGGACCCACCTAGACATGACTTGACCTTGATGTTCCTCCCATTGAGAACAGGGTCTATGTCTTCTCCCTTTGTAGCTGGTGGGCTTGTGAATCACTAGTAACCAACAGAATGTAGAAAAGATGCCCTATGTGATTGGAGGCTGTCAGAAATGGCAAGGCAGACTTTTCCTTGGTCACTGGAGCACTCACATGTGGAGCTCAGAGCCTCCAGGCTGTGAGGAAGCCCAAACCAGCCCACGTGGGAAGGAGACATGGAGACGCCCTGAGAGCGCTTCAAGGGAGAGAGGCAGGCCAGCCCCAGCTGCTCCAGCTCCTGCCGTCCCAGCTCCAGCCCCACCTGACTGCACCCACATGGAGACCTCACGCCACGTCACGTAGGTGTCCATTCTTGTCCTTTCCTCCAGGCCTTTGCATTAGCTGGTCTTGCTATATCTCTCCTCGGGGCTGTATCTGATACTTATAACCCCCGCCCTCCCACCTCCCACCCATTCCATGCCTTTCAACTCCGACGAGCATCTGTGCTGGACATGATTGCTGACCTGGTGGGGTACCCAGAGCCTCATTCCTGAGGGCCCTGACCCCTGGCCAGCATGCCTTCCTGAGCCACAGTACTCACCTGTCCATTCAGATCAGGATAAGAAGTCCAGAGATGCCCACATGAGCTCCAAACCGAGTCTTCTCTGCCTCCTTGTGTTCAGCCCACTGGACCTACTTCCTCCCATGGTCTGGGTCAGTGATCTTTTCTAGACTGCTGACTCTTCCAGTTGTCTGCTGATCTCACGGCACGAGTAGCCCAAAGTGACCAGGACAAGCAATAGCTCGTTACCTGGTGGAAGTATCCCCCCTTTGGATGCCCAAACCTCTGAACCTGCAGAGTCCAGACTTGTGTATATGAGACTCCAAATCCCAAGTAGGTCACTGGGAGTGATGATAAATGAGGTCCCTCCTTTTCCCATCTCACATGTTTTACCCACTGGGTACATCATGCATTGGCCATTGATTTGGGGTGTATAAGCCTCCTAGAGGACGGTCCCCCAATGTCACAGGTGTCATGTCCAAGCCCCTGCTCAAATGAGCTTTCCACTGGCTGTTCCATTCCTCTCTCTGGCCAGCAGCTTCTGGTTGTTGGGTTCACAATAGGAGGAGCAGACCCCATGGTCATGTGCCCACTGTCACACCTCCTTACTAAAGTGAATGCCTTGGCCTGGTGTCATTACGCCCTCTCCTGGAGTACTCGCTCTGGAGGAACCAGCAGTCACGTCAGGGGACATTCAGGTACCCCGTGGAGACGCCACGTAGAGAGCAGCTGAGGCGTCCTCCCCACAGCCTGCACTAACTCTCCAGACACATGCAGGCACCTGGCCTCTCCTTTCTGCATCATATGACTTCCAGTGCCACCAGGGAGCCCCCTTCTGTAATGGTATCGCTCCCATCAACCCCGTCCTACAGGGACAGCCCCAGCGCTGAGCTGGTTGTTGATGCCGGTGCTTCGTAAATGGAGTGTCCTCCGGGCCTCCTTGCCTCACCTACCACCTTCACTCCAGCTCATTCTTACTCCTCTGCATCTTTAATCCCTTCCCCCTCCACCTGCCATGGTAGAGCTGGCATCTCTTCTTCACTCAGTGTGGACCAACACTGTCCAACTTTAGAGCCTCTCTGCAGCCCGTTAGTCTATCTCCTGATGCGAAATCCTTTGTAACTGGCGTTTACTCTACTTCAGCTGTCCTAACAGGGCACCACAGATGGGGCTTAAAGAGCAGACATGTATTTTCTCATAGTTCTGGAGGCCAAAGTCCCCTGGGGAGGGCAGGAGAGAGGGCAGCTTCAGTGACAACCTCCGAGGCTCGCTGTCTGTCACTAGGAGGTGGCGTTTCCCTGTGGGGACAGGCTAGAGCACAGGAGCAGATTTTTCTAGGACAGGCTTACCATGCCCAGCCTGAACACACTACTTGAAGTTCTAGGTTCCGTGACCTTGGTTACTGGCAAAAAATTGTTGTCAAGCAAAAGGGCCAGTGCCGCATGTTTTGGCTGCTCCAATGAGATGCACCACAAACGCCACATTGAACCCGAGCACTGTGAGAAGAACACAGGGTACTGGCACCTCTCCCTCAGCAATGCCAACTTGTCACCAGTGTCACATGTGGGCGCGTGGCATGTGACCTTTTCTTGCTCTGGGCCATAGCTGCACGTGAGAGTGTGAAGCATGACTTGTTCTGGGTATCCTAGAGAAAGAACAGCCTGACCCTGCTTTGTGGTGTGTGGGAGTTTGTAAGATGGACACACTGGCACTATTTCTATTTACTCTTTGTGACATCAGAGTTCTCTGTCCTCTAGGGAAAGTGACCGGCCTGGGGGATCAGGCTTGCCTTGATGGGCAGATTGCCTGGCGCTCCACCCAGTACCAAGAACGTCCCCACATCAGCATGGACCCCGGCATCCTCTTGCTTCCAACCTTCCGTAGCTCCCACTGTCTGCCCTCCAGGTGTCTGACCCTCAACCTTGCAGCCCAGAGCCTTCAGGATTTGTCCCACCTGCCTTTCTGGCCTCACTTCCTACACCCTCTTCTGCTCCATTCCATCCAGAAGATGCTGGCCAGCCCCCTGCCCAAAGTCCTCATGACCCGTGCCCTCTGCTGTGTCCTGGCTGCTGTTTCTCCTCCGCCTGGAAGGAGCCACTTCCTCCTGGCACCACCGCTGCAGGGTCAAGTCCCCCCTACAGGTCAAGCCCTTCGTGACCTCAGGACCTTTGCACGTGCTGTTCCCTCTACTGGGAAGCACCTTCCTCCAATTTCTGTTGGGCAGGCTGCTATTCCTCCGTTATGTCTTCCCCCCTCTGAGAGGCCTTCCATGGACCTCCCACTCCCTCCTCCATAGCATTTACTGATGAGCATAATTGTATATTAATCTGTGCGGTTGGCTAACACCCTCCTCACCCGCCAGACAGGCTTCCTGAGGCTCCACTTTGTTCTCTGCTGTATCAGCACCTGGGACAGAGCAGGAGCTCTTTATCTTCTGTGTGGAAAGAACACAAGCGTGTAACTGTTATGGACATGACTGTCTCCTTCTACCTTGGGCGACATGGGTGATATCCACGGTGCAGCCTATAAAGCTCAGCTCAGCAACTCATCCCAACTCCAACTCTACCTGCTGTGTGAGCAAGTCCATTAACCCTGGAGCAGGGCAACGCACAACTCCTGGCAGCCTGACTCAGAGCCCCGGGCTTCGGATCTGTACAAAGGGGAGACGTAGGTCCGTCCACAGGGTGGTTTGGAAATTAAGCCGCTGGGGGTGTAAGGTGGCCGTCCAATGCCTGACCACAGACAGCGTTCTGCTCATACACAGCAGGCCCGCCCCACCCCACGCTGCAAGTCTGCCCTGGGTCCTGTTCTCCAGTTTTTACCAGTAAACAACCACTGAACCCTGACTCTGTGCCAGGCTCTGTGCTGGGAGGTGAGAGAACAGGAGATAACCTGCCCCCAGGAAAGCCTTGCTAGGCAGACAGGCCTTGGCCCTGGTGGGCTCTGCCCACAGGAAAAGCTGCTCTGGTGGTCTGGGGGCTCCTGGAGGACCCGGGAGGCCTTCCTGGAGGAGGGGTGAGGGGACAGGGTGCTGGGGAGTTGGCTGGCAGCCAGTAGTCCTGGGCCATGGTTGGGAAGGAGAGCCAGGGCGAGGCCATGAGTTTGCAGGCTCTTTCTGCTGCTCCAACCTCTCGTTTCACAGCTCAAGCTGGCTCCTCTCCTTGGCCATCTCCCCTCCCCTCTGTTCCTGGGGCTGGAGGGAGGGGCAGGCTGGTTATTCAAGTCCATCCACCCCTACACTTCAGGAACTTCAGCTTCCTGAGGGGGGATCTTGTGTCCATATTAAGCAAGGCGGCTGGGACCAGGAGAGGTTCAGTTCTTCCTCAGTCTGTCAGGATAACACCTGGGGGCACCTCTCTTCTCCCTCCTTGGTAATGGCTTCCAGGGCCCTGCCCCGCCCTATAGGTCATCCATGGGGGCTGGGGGAGGGCAGTCATCCCTGCCACTATCAGGGGGCTCGTTGGGGAAAGAGGAGACAGAAAAGTGTCTCAGGGCAGCGTCAAACAGTCCAGAGTTTGAGATCCTTCCTCTCTCACAGCCTTGGTATCTCCTGTTTAAAAGGGCCTCGTACAAAGGCAGGTGACCCCAGTAGGGTAACTGGATGCAGAGGACACAGCAGCGTGGTGTCCACACCCTGCAGCCCGAGAGCTTTCTCCCTGCTCTGAGCCCTGCACTCCACACCCCTCAAGCAAACACTTCACTCAGCTCCAGCACCCATGCCCGTACCTCCTACTCTGTGCTTGCACCCTGCACCCAGCATCTCATGACCACGCACTGGGCAGTGCCACCCCCATCTGGGCGGGGAGCCAGAACCTGGGAGAGCGAGGAGGAGGAGGAGGGGGAGGGGGAGGAAAATGACGAGGCAGGAGGGAAGAGCAGCCCTGGTCCAGGTTGGGGCACAGGGCGGGGTCGCCTCCCCTGGGTTAAGAAATACCCAGGTCCCTCCAGAGCCCCTGCTCTCCAGGTCATGACGCGACCCCACAGAACAGGCGTGGATCCTGCTGGCCGTGGAACCTGAGCACGCCGTCCACCTCTCTGAGCCACAGTCTCTGAGAGCAGGTGGGGGAGCCCACCTCTCTGCGTGGCATAATGTGCAGCCTAAAGAGTTTAATGAGTGCAGGTGGGTCCCCCATCCAGCCTGTCTCCGGGGCTCCTGCAGAAGCCAGCACTGCAGGGAGAAGAGTCACCCCACTCCTGATCCTGTTTGGAGAAGCTTTGCTGGCAAGTGACAGCCCCATGGCAGTGCCAGGCCCAGAGGGGCCAAATGAGTGTCCCAGGGACAAAAGGGTGACTGGACGTGCCCCAGAGGCCAATAGGGCCATAATCACAGGTGTGGCCTCTTTGCTCAGGTTCCCCTGGGCCAAGGGCCTCTGTGCAGCCAGAGCCGCCGACAGGTGTCTTTCTAGCTGGAAAAGGAGCAGCAAATGGCCATACCTACCTCCTGGACTGAGTCCTGGCTTCACCCTGACTGGCCCCCTGGCCATAGGCAAGTCACTCTTGGCCCCAGATTTTCTCTGTACGATGGGGTGGCCTTGCCTGGCTGGCAGGTCATGCAGAGGTGGATGGAAATGCCTGCCAGGCACATGTTAGGCGCCCAGGCCTTCGTTTCTGCTTCCCCTTCCTTCCTCTCCTCCAGGGGCCTAGTGAGGTGTGTGACCCAAATCACAGAAGGTGCTTGGGCAGGGCACACAGGGGGTGGGGAGGCGGCCTCGTCACTGTGACAAGCACACCTGGCCCCGTGTGTTCCAAGTACCGGCAACACCCACCCATTCGGTCCTAACCGCAGCCTGCCAGGAAGCACCACCGCCTCCCCATTTCCAGATAAGGGTACCGAGGCACAGAGAAGTTAAGTAGCTGTCAGAGGCCACACAGCTGTCAGTAGCAGAGCTCCTGAGTCTCCGTCCTTCTCAGGCAGCCTTCCATCTGCCTCAGTTTGCTCTGGGCCAGGCAAACTGTTCTGCGAGGCCAGCACGTGGAGGTGAGAGGTCGGTGCAGGGAAGGGCTCCCTGTGGACCTCAGGCAAGCCCCTTAGGCTGGTTCTCGGAGCCCAGAACTAACCAGCCACCTCTGCATGCCCATGGTCCCTCCAGCCTCAGTGTCCCCACCGGGCCCCACCCTGTCCTGTCTGCTGCTCACACTACAATCCCTGCTGTTTCCTGAACACATCCGTCTGTTTCCAAATTTCCCATTTTATAGGGACATGATTCATATTAGGTTAGGACTCTCCTTAATGACCTCATTTCAACTGGATTATCTTGGTAAAGACCCTCTCTCCAAACAAGGTCCCGTTCTTAGGATGAGGGTGTATGACATCGATAAAGGGATTTGGGTGAACACAGTTCAATCCATAATCCTCACCCTCATAATTACTCCTGGAAGGTTTTTGCTTCCTGTCTTCTGAGGGCAGTGCGCTTGCCTGCTTTGGTGCCACAGTTCTGGGCTGGAAGCTGAAGAAGCACCAGAGCTGGTGGTTTAACTCACTCCAAGGCCAAAGGCCTGGGAATTGCCAGGTAATTGTGTAAGTTCCGATCTGAGTCCAAAAGCCTGAGAAGCAGGAACAGGGATGTTGGAGGGCAGGAGAGGACAGAGAACTCCAGGGGACAGAGAATTCGCCCTCCCCCACTTTTTGTTCTATTGGACCCTCAACAGATTGCATGATGCCCACCCACACTGGGAGGACATCTACTGCCCTGACTTTTCTGATTCAAATTCTAGTCTCATCAGAAACTCCAGGCAGGAATGGGTGGATACACATAAACTTACAGGATATCAGCGTAGAAAATTAGACCTTGGGGCTTCCCTGGTGGCACAGTGGTTAAGAATCTGCCTGCCAATGCAGGGGACACGGGTTTGAGCCCTGGTCTGGGAAGATCCCACATGCCGCGGAGCAACTAGGCCCGTGAGCCACAACTACTGAGCCTGCGCATCTGGAGCCTGTGCTCCGCAACAAGAGAGGCCGCGATAGTGAGAGACCCGCGCACCGCGATGAAGAGTGGCCCCTGCTTGCCGCAACTGGAGAAAGCCCTCGCACAGAAACGAAGACCCAACACAGCCAAAAATAAATATAAATAAATAAATAAATTTATAAAAAAAAAAAAAGAAAGAAAATTAGACCTTGGACTCTACCAGCTGATTCTAAGGAACTGTTTTTATTTTGTCAGATATGATAATGGCGTTGTGTGTGTAAGAAAGACACATGCTGAAGTGAAGGGGAGATTTCAATTAAAACCCTGCAGTCTAGGGCTTCCCTGGTGGCGCAGTGGTTGAGAATCTGCCTGCTAATGCAGGGGACACGGGTTCGAGCCCTGGTCTGGGAGGATCCCATGTGACACGGAGCAACTAGGCCCGTGAGCCACAACTACTGAGCCTGTGCGTCTGGAGCCTGTGCTCCGTAACAAAAGAGGCCACGATAGTGAGAGGCCCGTGCACCGCGATGAAGAGCGGCCCCCGCTTGCAGCAACTGGAGAAAGCCCTCACACAGAAACGAAGACCCAACACAGCCAAAAAATAAATTAAAAATAAATAAATAAATAAATAAATAAATAAATAAACCCTCCAGTCTAGGGAAAACAACAAGAGGAAGAAGGGAAGGATGAAGCTGGTGCGGCAAAATCTTGATAATTTTTGAATCTGAGTGATGCCATGGCTGAGTATGAACAAGTATTTTCATAATCCAAGGTCTGGGTCCCCTACCCCGGTTCTCAGACGAAGTGAGTCCTTGCAAACATTTGGAGTGACAGCCTACCTGTGGTGGAGACCATTGTTATGCCCTCCTCCCATCTCTCCTTCTCCCCGCTCCTATGCCACCCTACCCTTTTCCAGGAGGGTGCTGATGAGCTTGAGAACCCCTGTCATGTCCTGCTCTTTCTCATCACGGCCACCGGGGGGCCCGGGGCTCTGAAGCAGCTGCTGTTCTTGGTCCTGAAATTATGACCCCTGGTGGAGCTCCTTAAGGTTCCATGAGTCTTGGGGGCTGCAGCCATGTTAGCTGTTCCTTTGAAAGACTTACATATTTAAGTCCTATAAACATATGACTTTAGCTTCCCACACTTTGACCCTTGACCTTTGCATCTTTGAGGTTACAAATGAAAGGGACCTTGTAAATCCACAGTGATTACCATGGCCGCCTCCACCTCTGGGGACCCTCAATGACCCCACCTCCTTCTTGGCTGTTCCTGGTTCCTTACCTCACTGGATTCTCAGTCAACATCTGAGGCAGGTACGTGGGACAGGCAGAGCCCAAGTCGCATGCCTGCGCCAAAGCAGTACAGGGAAAAAGAATGTCTAGCATTTTCTACTCCATTTGTACAGTGGGAAGAGAGCTTGGCTTCATAAGATGGAGGATTTCCCAAAAAAAGAGTGTTAGATGTTGGTCATTCACAAGAGTGGCAACCATCTCCTCTACCCATAGGAGGTAGAGGAGAATAGATGCCTCAAGAGGCTTAGATAGTGCCGGGGGCGGGGCTGCCACGGGGACTTTGTTAATTGCTGACTCTGAGTTGTGATGGTCATTCTCTGGCCTCATGGAATCCTCGCAGCAATCCTGGGAGGCAGGAATCATCCCCTTTTCACACATTAGGAAACTGAGGTGATGCATCTGCAGGGCATGAGCTGGAGGCAGAGGCACAGGCCAGGGTGCATGGCAAATATTTTCTGACGCACATCAGCATCAGTCAGAGTTCTCCCCAGGAAACGTCAACAACCTCATGGCTTTTTGTCTTTGAAGCCCCTGGCTCTTTGTCTTCCCCAAACACTCTTTCAGGGTTACTGCGATCTGCATCTCCCTAATTGCAATTCTTAAGACCACAAATAACTTTCTTATTTGCAGCCACCTGCGTTAATTTTCTGAGTTGATATGAGAAGGGGAGAGGAAAGGGTGGAAGGAAGATGGGGATGGCAGGAGACGGGAGAGAGGCAGGAAGGACACCAGAGGACTGGCCCAGCATGAGCTGTTGAGCAGTGTGAGGCCCTCTCAGTGGGTGCTGCTAAAATGGCCCTTGGACCCCATCCCCCTCTGATGGCAGCCTTCTGGGGTCTTCCCAGCTCACACTGAGTTGGAGCCAAAGTCCTTCCAATGACTGACAGGACTCTGCATGTTCCATAGAGCATAACTGGGTCCCTCTGCCTCAGGACCTTGGCACTGGCAAGGCCTCTCCCTAGATTCCCACTGTCCCCATATGTCTCCACAGGGCTCACTCCTGATGTCCCTCAGGAGCCTTCCCTGACCCTCTAATTCATAGCCCAGGGTGCCACCATCTAGAGCTCCCATTCCCTTTCCAGATCTGTATTCTCTGCCAGCCCATCACCATCCAATCTGTAATCTGTTTCATGGATTTATTCTGTTTATTGTCTAGGTCCCCCACTCAGCCAGAATCTCCAGGAGGCAGGGGTCCTGGTCATCTTGCTCACTGCCACAATCATCATTTTGGGCACGGTGATGGCCACGGGGAGATCTCT
This sequence comes from Eschrichtius robustus, assembly GCF_028021215.1. Classification (NCBI taxonomy): domain Eukaryota; kingdom Metazoa; phylum Chordata; class Mammalia; order Artiodactyla; family Eschrichtiidae; genus Eschrichtius; species Eschrichtius robustus. Next base: position 107,610,612 of record NC_090827.1, on the reverse strand, counting down.
AAGCTGTGTATCAAATGAGTAAATGAGGGCTCTCAGTTTACAACTCAGCTGGCACGTCAAGTGAGACCATGCCCCAAAGGCAGCAGAGAGGGGGGACATGGCAGGGCCCAGGATGGGGTCAGGCCAGCCTACCAGACTGCTGGTCTTTCTGAGGCTGGGCAGGAGGAGGAGACTTCCAAGTGGGACCCACAGGAAGAGGGCAGGAGGTGGGCCTGAGGAGGAAGGTGAGGCAGGGAGGAGAGTTTGTTCACACACTCAGGGGGCTGTCAGATTGAAGCAGGTCTGCTGTGTCCAGAAACTGAGACTACCGGCCCTGGTCCCTGAGCATGGAGTCTGCTGTTTAGCGGGTACAGAGTTTCTTTCCAGAAATGGGTACAGAAGATTGCACAACATTGTGAATGTATTTAATGTCACTGGATTGTTCACTTAAAAAGTTAAAATAAGTTTCGTGTCATATATATTTTACCACAATTAAAAGAAGACATTTTCACATCCATCATCCAATTGAATACTCCCAAGGGCCCAGGGAGTGGGCAGCCATGAGCACACTTTACAGAGAGGACACTGAAGCAGACAGAGGCGAAACAGCTTGAACCAAGTCTCACCATGGGGACATCAGATTTGGGAATTCATCCCAAGTTTCCCTGCTACTGAAAGGAGGGTGATCATCAGTTAGATGCATTACACCTGTCATCTACCCTCACCATCAAGCTCACTTTAGTTTTTGCTACAAAAGACTTGCATAGCCTCCAAATGTTAGACTATATAGTAAGATGTTTGCCTAAGTAGTTTTTCAGGAACTTGAAGTCAGCTGGGTCCAGTGAATGCTCCAGCCAATTAAGACTGGTTATGACCATCAACCCCTTACCTGGGCATGTGAGAGTGTCCAGTCAATGACTTTTGACATCAGGGGGGCTAAAATTCCACCTTTACAGCATGCTAACCCTGCCAGTTTCTGAACATGAAGAACCTGTAGCTTAGCTGCACCTGCCCAGAATGACAATGACCTCATCTGTTTCTTATTTCTGATCACCATTCCCCATGCTCCCCACTGGTCAGACCACCCTGCTTCTTTATCCCATAAATACGCTGAGCCCCTGCCTTCAGGGAGGTGGATTAGAGATTTGTTTTCCATCTCCTTCCTTAGTTGCATCACGAATAAACCCTTTCTCTGCTCCAAACCTCGATGCCTCAGCATTTGGCTTGTTCTGCGTTGGGTGATCCAACCTGTTTCTGTAACACTCCCAACTCTTCTCCCATCATGTCTGCTCTCTGGGGTAGAGATACCTGCATTGAGAGGTCCTGTTACTGAACCAAACTTGGGTCTGCTCGCCTGATGAACAGAAAAGCCAATCTACTAGGTACATGTAAAAGTATGAAATTAGAACACTCCCTAACACCATACACAAAAATAAACTCAAAATGGATTAAAGACCTAAATGTAAGGCCAGACACTATCAAACTCTTAGAGGAAAACATAGGCAGAACACTCTATGACATAAATCACAGCAAGATCCTTTTTGACCCAGCTCCTAGAGAAATGGAAATAAAAACAAAAATAAAGAAATGGGACCTAATGAAACTTAAAAGCTTTTGCACAGTAAAGGAAACCATAAACAAGACCAAAAGACAACCCTCAGAATGGGAGAAAATATTTGCAAATGAAACAACTGACAAAGGATTAATCTCCAAAATTTACAAGCAGCTCATGCAGCTCAATAACAAAAAAACAAACAACCCAATCCAAAAATGGGCAGAAGACCTAAATAGACATTTCTCCAAAGAAGATATACAGATTGCCAACAAACACATGAAAGAATGCTCAGCATCATTAATCATTAGAGAAATGCAAATCAAAACTACAAAGAGATATCATCTCGCACCGGTCAGAATGGCTATCATCAAAAAATCTAGAAACAATAAACGCTGGAGAGGGTGTGGAGGAAAGGGAACCCTCTTGCACTGTTGGTGGGAATGTAAATTGATACAGCCACTATGGAGAACAGTATGGAGGTTCCTGAAAAACTAAAAATAGAACTACCATATGACCCAGCAATCCCACTACTGGGCATATACCCTGAGAAAACCATAATTCAAAAAGAGTCATGTACCAAAATGTTCATTGCAGCTCTATTTACAATAGCCAGGACATGGAAGCAACCTAAGTGTCCATCATCGGATGAATGGATAAAGAAGATGTGGCACATATATATAATGGAATATTACTCAGCCATAAAAAGAAACAAAATTGAGTTATTTGTAGTGAGGTGGATGGAGTTAGAGTCTGTCATACAGAGTGAAGTAAGTCAGAAAGAGAAAAACAAATACAGTATGCTAACACATATATATGGAATCTAAGGGGGGAAAAAAGGTCATGAAGAACCTAGTGGCAAGACGGGAATAAAGACACAGACCTACTAGAGAATGGACTTGAGGATAAGGGGAGGGGGAAGGGTAAGCTGTGACAAAGTGAGAGAGTGGCATGGACATATATACACTACCAAACGTAAAATAGATAGCTAGTGGGAAGCAACCACATAGCACAGGGAGATCAGCTCTGTGCTTTGTGACCACCTAGAGGGGTGGGATAGGGAGGGTGGGAGGGAGGGAGATGCAAGAGGGAAGAGATATGGGGACATATGTATATGTATAACTGATTCACTTTGTTATAAAGCAGAAACTAACACACCATTGTAAAGCAATTATACTCCAATAAAGATGTTTAAAAAAAAAGAAAATAAATATAAAATATTGGCTGTATATTTATATCTAAAAAAAAAAAAACACTAATCAACCACAGCAGACTCTGCCTGTCCTGCCTACAAAGTGCCAGGCCTGGTGGGAGCCACTGCCCTCTTTATTTCCTTTAATCCTCACAACAACCCTATGACATGGTAAATGGGCTGTCCCCCATGGGGGGTGGCCGGGTCCCCCAGAGGGGAACAGCCGGGGAGGGGTGCTGTCCCCCGTGGGGACATGTGTGTGCATTGTGTGTGTTCATAATTTTTGCTGAACCATTTGAGAGTAAGTTGCAGACAACTTAGCATTTTACCTCTTTAATGTGTATTTCCTTTAAAATAAAATGTTAAGGCATTCTCTTACATAACTACAATGCAATGATCAAATCAAGAAATTGACACTGTTCTGTTATCTAATCTACAGATCTTATTCCAATTTTGTCAATCATTCCCCTTATGTCCTTTATAGTTCTTTTTTGTTTTAAACTTGATATAGGGTCCAGGTTGCATTTAGTCATCATGTTTCTCTAGTGTCCTTTAAACTGGAACAGTCCTTTTTGGCTTTCATGACCTTGATTTTTTTGAAGAACAGAGGACATTTACTTTACAGAATGTCTCTCCATTTAAGTTTGCCTGATGTTTCCTCAAGATGGCAGGAATACCTCCAAAGTGCTGTTGGGAACATCCCAGAGAATCGTGTAGGAGGCACTTGATATCTTTTTGTCCTATTACTGGTGGTATTAACTTTGACCACTTGGAGAGTGGTATTGACAGGTTTCTCCACTGTAGTTACTACTTTGCATGTTCTAATTAGTCTGTCTCTGGATGAGAGATACCTTGAGACTATGCAAATATCTTATCTCCCATCAAATTCTCACCCACTAGTTTTAACATCCATTGATGGTTCTTGCCTGAAACCATTGTTGCCATGGTGGTTACAAAATGTTTTTTTTTTCTAATTCCATTATTCCCTCTGCGCTTATTAGTTGGCATTGCAATGTTAAGGAAGAATTTATTTGTGTGTTTATTCATATATTTATATCAGTATAGCGTCATGGATTCCTAGTTTACTCCAGGGTTTATTAATCATTACTATTTCATTATTTATTTTGATGCTCAATTGTCCCAAACGTGGCCAGTGAGAGGGCCTCCTGACTAGCTCCTCTTCCTTTGACATGTCCACACTGTTCTCTGAGCCCTTCTTTACGGCACAGCAAGATCTCATCTTGTAGTACTTTCCCCACCCCACCCCTGGAATCAGTACGGCTCTGTTTTGAGGGAGATACTACCATTGTACCTATTTTATAGGTGAGACACAGAAGCTCAAGAAGGTGGATAGGCGGTCATAGGTATCAGGAGAACGAAGGCAATTCAGCAACATTTTGCCGCCAGACAAAACCTCAAGGGAACAGCTATTACAATAATGACTGGCTGCCGTGGTGATTTGGGGAAACCGACTTAACTCCCATCTGGGATGAGGGACTGATCACCACCCTGGAGGACCGCCTAGCATGAGAACTCCACTTGCCAACCTCTTCCTTGACAAAGCAACAGAGGAAAGAGAAGGTGGCTTCAGCAGACCGTACAGCGTCTGCTAGAAAACCAAACACAAGAGCTGCGAGAGACGGGTCTGCACCCGGCTGCTCCGAGCTTTTCTGGCATTTGAAGCTTGTGCTGGGAGCCAGCTGTGACCAGAGGAATAGCTCCAGCCATCCAGGTAAGTTGGATGGCAGCTGTGCCCACATCACTTGCTCCTGCATGGATTAGCACAGAGTCTCCAGGCTGAACAATTCCTGTGGCAGAAAGTACAGGAACCACTTTCTTTACGTTGCAGCTGCTACACTTTCTCCACATAGGCTTATTCTACCATGATCACCTGACCCTGGGACCACCAAATGTCAAATCTCTTGCTGTTTTAAGAGAACATATTGACTTTTTGTCTTATTGCCTCTGGTGAAAGTGGGAAACAACTTTTGGAAACAGAGTTATTAGCAGCCACATTCATAATCTCTGTTTTACCTATGAAATAATACCAAAACATATCTCTGACCTATACCTGAGCGAGTAAGAATAACCACCATTCCTGCTGTCACCACCTGAAGCCAGCCCCTCTTCAGTCTGAAACTGGCCTCCAGCTGGTCTCACAAATCCAGGCACTACACCCAGCCACCGGGCTCCTCCTGAAATGGAGATTTCATTATGTCACTTTCTCCTCAACATGTCAACTGGTTCTTGATTGGCTTTTGTGTCAAGTCCAGATAGCCTGCCATTCAAGGCCACCACAACCTAGTCCCAGTCTCATCTTTCACAAATTATAATTGATATCCTTCACTTCCGAGTGAAGCAGCCAATCTCAGCTTGACCCTCTTAGGCCACCTTGGTATGCCATCTGTCCATCACAGCTCTACCACCCTTCAAGTCCTTCTATTCCAGAAAGCCTTCTCTGACCACCTTTGCCCACACCAACTTTTCCCATCTTGAGCTTCTGCTGTAGTTAGAGACAGGGCCGCCCTTCCAAACACTATGGTTGTCTCGCCAGTTAGGCTGAGTTCCCCAAAGCCAGGGACCCTCATGTAAGCTCTTGGCTGGCTTCAGTGGGATTGGGGAGGAATTAAAGAGTTGATTGAATGGCTCCTTCTGCTGCGCTAGGGCTCCCAGAGAGAAGCTTAGCATGACTGAGAAGCTGGGACTACTGCTGGGCTTACGGTGTGACGACGCTCACAGGTCTTCTATCCAGCACTTTCCAGGTTTTCTATCTGCTAACCATGATTTTCAGCCTCAGAATTGCTACATAGTATGAGGACCTGATACTACTGGTGGTACAGTAGGTGGAGATGCTGGAGTTGAGTGTGGCTCAGTGGCCAGATCAAAGCTGCCCTGCAAGGGCTTCCCTGGTGGCGCAGTGGTTGAGAATCTGCCTGCCAATGCAGGGGACACGGGTTCGGGCCCTGGTCTGGGAGGATCCCACATGCCGCGGAACAACTGGGCCTGTGATCCACAATTACTGAGCCTGCGCGTCTGGAGCCTGTGCTCCGCAACAAGAGAGGCCGCGATAATGAGAGGCCCGCGCACCGCAATGAAGAAGGGCCCCCTCACAAGCACTGAAATTGAAACTGTGATTAAAAACCTTCCAACAAACAAAAGCCCAGGACCAGATGGCTTCACAGGTGAATTCTATCAAACATTTAGAGAAGAGCTAACACCTATCCTTCTCAAACTCTTCCAAAATATTGCAGAGGGAGGAACACTCCCAAACTCATTCTACGAGGCCACCATCACCCTGATACCAAAACCAGACAAAGATGTCACAAAGAAAGAAAACTACAGGCCAATATCACTGATGAACATAGATGCAAAAATCCTCAACAAAATACTAGCCAACAGAATCCAACAGCACATTAAAAGGATCATACACCATGATCAAGTGGGGTTTATCCCAGGAATGCAAGGATTCTTCAATATACGCAAATCAATCAATGTGATACACCATATTAACAAATTGAAGGAGAAAAACCATATGATCATCTCAATAGATGCAGAGAAAGCTTTCGACAAAATTCAACACCCATTTATGATAAAAGCCCTGCAGAAAGTAGGCATAGAGGGAACTTTCCTCAACATAATAAAGGCCATATATGACAAACCCACAGCCAACATTGTCCTCAATGGTGAAAAACTGAAACCATTTCCACTAAGATCAGGAACAAGACAAGGTTGCCCACTCTCACCACTATTATTCAACATAGTTTTGGAAGTGTTAGCCACAGCAATCAGAGAAGACAAAGAAATAAAAGGAATCCAAATCGGAAAAGAAGAAGTAAAGCTGTCACTATTTGCAGATGACATGATACTATACATAGAGAATCCTAAAGATGCTACCAGAAAACTCCTAGAGCTAATCAATGAATTTGGTAAAGTAGCAGGATACAAAATTAATGCACAGAAATCTCTTGCATTTCTATACACTAATGATGAAAAATCTGAAAGTGAAATTAAGAAAACACTCCCGTTTACCATTGCAACAAAAAGAATAAAATATCTAGGAATAAACCTACCTAAGGAGACAAAAGACCTGTATGCAGAAAATTATAAGACACTGATGAAAGAAATTAAAGATGATACAAATAGATGGAGAGATATACCATGTTCCTGGATTGGAAGAATCAACATTGTGAAAATGACTCTACTACCCAAAGCAATCTACAGATTCAATGCAATCCCTATCAAACTACCACTGGCATTTTTCACAGAACTAGAACAAAAAATTTCACAATTTGTATGGAAACACAAAAGACCCCGAATAGTCAAAGCAATCTTGAGAACGAAAAATGGAGCTGGGGGAATCAGGCTCCCTGACTTCAGACTATATTACAAAGCTTCAGTAATCAAGACAGTTTGGTACTGGCACAAAAACAGAAATATAGATCAATGGAACAGGATAGAAAGCCCAGAGATAAACCCACGCACATATGGTCACCTTATCTTTGATAAAGGAGGCAAGAATATACAGTGGAGAAAAGACAGCCTCTTCAATAAGTGGTGCTGGGAAAATTGGACAGATACATGTAAAAGTATGAAATTAGAACACTCCCTGACACCATGCACAAAAATAAACTCAAAATGGATTAAAGACCTAAGTGTAAGGCCAGACACTATCAAACTCTTAGAGGAAAACATAGGCAGAACACTCTATGACATAAATCACAGCAAGATTCTTTTTGACCCAGCTCCCAGAGAAATGGAAATAAGAACACAAATAAACAAATGGGACCTAATGAAACTTAAAAGCTTTTGCACAGCAAAGGAAACCATAAACAAGACCAAAAGACAACCCTCAGAATGGGAGAAAATATTTGCAAATGAAACAACTGACAAAGGATTAATCTCCAAGATTTACAAGCAGCCCATGCAGCTCAATAACAAAAAAACGAACAACCCAATCCAAAAATGGGCAGAAGACCTAAATAGACATTTCTCCAAAGAAGATATACAGATTGCCAACAGACACATGAAAGAATGCTCAACATCATTAATCATTAGAGAAATGCAAATCAAAACTACAAAGAGATATCATCTCACACCGATCAGAATGGCCATCATCAAAAAATCTAGAAACAATAAATGCTGGAGAGGGTGTGGAGGAAAGGGAACACTCTTGCACTGTTGGTGGGAATGTAAATTGATACAGCCACTATGGAGAACAGTATGGAGGTTCCTTAAAAAACTACAAATAGAACTACCATATGACCCAGCAATCCCACTACTGGGCATATACCCTGAGAAAACCATAATTCAAAAAGAGTCATGTACCAAAATGTTCATTGCAGCTCTATTTACAATAGCCAGGACATGGAAGCAACCTAAATGTCCATCGACAGATGAATGGATAAAGAAGATGTGGCACATATATACAATGGAATATTACTCAGCCATAAAAAGAAATGAAATGGAGGTATTTGTAATGAGGTGGATGGAGTTAGAGTCTGTCATACAGAGTGAAGTAAGTCAGAAAGAGAAAAACAAATACAGTATGCTAACACATATATACGGAATCTAAGGAAAAAAAAAAAAAAGGCCATGAAGAACCTAGTGGCAAGACGGGAATAAAGACACAGACCTACTAGAGAATGGACTTGAGGATATGGGGAGGGGGTGGGGTGAGATGTGACAGGGTAAGAGAGTGTCATGGACATATATACACTACCAAATGTAAAATAGATAGCTAGTGGGAAGCAGCCACATAGCACAGGGAGATCAGCTCGGTGCTTTGTGACCACCTAGAGGGGTGGGATGGGGAGGGTGGGAGGGAGGGAGATGCAAGAGGGAAGAGATATGGGAACATATTGTATGTGTATAACTGATTCACTTTGTTATAAAGCAGAAGCTAACACACCATTGTAAGGCAATTATACTTCAATAAAGATGTTAAAAAAAAAAAAAAACAAAAAAACGAGGGGCCCCCGCTTGCCACAACTAGAGAAAGCCCTCGCACAGAAACGAAGACCAACACAGCCAAAAATAATTAATTAATTAATTAATTAATTAATTAATTAAAAAAAAAAAAAGCTGCCCTGCAGGACTGCTGGGTTTTGAGGTGGCTGAGTGATGAAGAAATTGAACCATGCTGTATGGAGTGAGCATAGGGTGGGGTGGGGTGGCCCTCACCCAAGAGATATGACAGCTGGAAGGCGGTGAGCCAGGCCTCTGGGATGGCTGCAGCCTGGGGCATGGTCAGTCCTGCCGGGATGGGCATGAGGAGCCCTCCAGGGACAGGGACATACTGAGCTTGGCCCCCACTAGGCAGCAGAACCATGGCTGGGTTCCCGATCTTCAGTGTCCCTGGCAGCCAGGCCCCAGCTCTGCCACGTGTCCGGATGCCTCGAGTCCCAAAATGTTGCTGGCTCCTGGGGGAGGGGCATACTGGCCTTGTCTCTGCAGGGAAAGAGTGCACTAAGTAGTAAACATGATCAGAAATCTGTGTGTCACCGTCCCTGGCCCTCTTCCCAGAGCCCCTTTCTTTTTCAAGACAAAGTTCAGGGTAAATTTAGGTTTTTTACTTAAAGAAAAAAGAGAGGAGAGGTAATTTGTTTCATGCAAGTAAGAGACTGTAGGTCCCATAATCAGTGGATGTCTAACTGGTAGAGTCCTTAGCTATTTCTCTCATCTAAACCCCTTGTTTTACAAATGAAGAAACTGAGACTTGGGCAGGGAAATGCCTTGTCCAAGGTGGCAAAGCAAATTAATAGCAAGACTGGGAATAAAACCGTGGACTCCTTTTTTGTTGTTGTTGTTGTTGTTTTTGAATTTTGTTTTGTTTATGTTTTTTTATACAGCAGGTCCTTGTTGGTTGTCTATTTTATACATATTGGTGTGTGTGTGTTGGTCCCGGTCTCCCATTTCATCACACGACCACCCACCCACCACCCCTCCCTCGCTTCCCCCCTTGGTGTCCATGCGTTTGTTCTCTACATCTGTGTCTCTATTTCTGCCTTGCAAACCAAACCGTGGACTCCTTAATGATAGTTCTCATATATCAAGTGCCAGGCTCTGAATTCACTCATCACAGTCCTCAGAAGCCTCCAACCAGAGGCTTGAGACCCGGGGGACTGAACCAGGCGTGTGCATCTGAACCATTGAGGGGCTTTTTCAACCTACACATGCCTGGGTCCTGGTCCTATTTATTTTGAATAAGTGCCCCCTGTGATTCTGGTGTACACTTCTTAATTACTTCAAAAAATGCAGCTGGTCCAGTTTAGTGCTTCAAAAAGAAGTCAGAAGAAAATTCTTAGAGTACTGTCCCCTGCCAGCTATGGAACCCTCAAAGTGTAAAGAATACAGACATTGGAGCCTTAAGACAAAGACCTCAGTTTGAATCACAGCTCCCCTGGTTACTAGAGCGTGGCATTGGGGGGCTTCCCTGGTGGCACATTGGTTAAGAATCCGCCTGCCAATGCGGGAGACACGGGTTCTATCCGTGGTCCAGGAATATCCCACATGCCGCGGAGCAACTAAGCCCATGCGCCACAACTACTGAGCCTGCGCTCTAGAGCCCGCAAGCCACAACTGCTGAGCCCGCGAGCCACAACTACTGAAGCCCACGCGCCTAGAGCCCGTGCTCCGCAACAAGAGAAGCCACCGCAGTGAGAAGCCCGCGCACTGCAACAAAGAGCAGCCCCGCTCGCCACAACTAGAGAAAGCCCGCACGCAGCAGCAAAGACCCAACGCAGCCATTAATTAATTAATTAAAAATAAAATCTTTCTTTAAAAAAAATAAAGTGTATGACTCAATGGTTTTTAGTGAATTTACAGAATTGTACAAACATCACCACAATTTTAGAACATTTTCATTACCCCCAAAGGAAACCTCGTACCCGTTAGCAGTCAGTCGCCCATTGTCTTCCCAGACTAACCCTAGGCAACCGCTAATCTACTTTCTGTCTTATGGATTTACCTATTCTGGGCATTTTATATAAATGGAACTATACTATATGTGGGTTTCGTGACTGGTTTCTTTCACTTATCCTAATGTTTTCAAGGTTCATCCATGTTGTAACATAATGTCCCAACCTTGGAATTTTTGTATGTCATCATGTACTTATTTTCATCCCCCTTTCTTCACATAGAAATGTCAAATCTCTTCTTTTATTTCTATGCCACTTTCTTCTTTGTGACTTCTAATGAATATATCAATGTCAAGTCTCACAGCATCCCCCTGCAATGAGAGATACCAGTCCTGACATTTCAGACAATCCCACCAGTTCCTGTAATCTTCCACTCACGCCTTCATTAAAAATGAAGCTGCTTACAAAATCTGAGCCAATAACAGCGATCACTTTATTACCCAACTGTTCCCTTCTACAGCTAAATGTGGGTTTTATTCTCAGGAATCAGCAACACCACCTCAAGGGCTGACTAGCCACACAAGTGACATCCTGATGTGGCTTCTCCCCAGAAGAGATGGAAGTCACTGCCTTGTTCCTCAACTAAGGACCATTATGACAAATCCAAAAAAGAAAAAGAAAAAAAGCTTTCTTTCTCATGCTTATTTATAAACAAACAGGTCTTTCTTGGGTGTTTTTTTTTTTTCTGGTTTTCTTTTTTAGGGAAAATTTCAAATATATTCAAAAGCAGAGAGACTACTATAATGCAGTCCCATTACCCAGCATCAATGACGATCAATTCCTAGCTAATCTTGTTCGATTTGTACCCTCACCTCCACTCCCCACCTCCTTTACCAAAAGCTTCTCACTAAAACTCCTTGGAAATATTTATTTGGACACCCCTGTTCTCCCATGGTTCTGGTTATGTTAACCTTATTTGCAGTAGATATTTGGGGAACATTACTCTGTGTCCAGCGCTGGGTCCTGAGGACACAAAGATGAATAGGACATTGTCTGGGCAGTTTACACACCAGGAACACGAAACACAAATATTCCATTTAATTACAGCACGAGGCTGGGGGATGGACAAAGTTGGTTCCTGACACAGCTTCACGCGGGTGGTAGCGGGGTTTGTAAATAAAATCATTAATAGTAATCACATGCCGGAGAGGGGGTAACGTTTCCGATAAAGTTGCTGGTGTGGAAGTGCTTACATGATATTATTTTAAAGGTTATATGGGGTTAAAGGAGCTACTACAGTGAGCTAGGAGTTGGTTAAAATGTGAAGGCAGAGCCATTTCTCTGATGGAATGCTTGGGCATGATTCACGGCCTGGAAAGCCACCCTGATAACCCTCCTGTGTTCCATGTGTCACGATCCTCCCCTGAAGCCAGGAGATCTGGGGCCTGCGATCGGCTGGAAAGGGCAAAGAGAAAGGGTTGGGGAAAAAGAAATATAAATTAATATCTCCACAAATGAGTACCAACCTCACAGGTATGAGTCTAAGTTAAAATGTATATAAAATAGAAATACATATGTAGCCAGCCATAAATGGGAAGAAACTGTGGTGTCTGTGTGAAACCATGAAGAAGCCTCACTTGCCCAGGAGCTCATACAAGCCACCTGATTCCAGGGCAGCTGTCACCTCCAGAAGTGAGGGGGACAGCTCTTTGGGGCAGTGAGTTCCCAGTGTCAGACCTGGATCATCATTTCCTTAACAAACTGTTCCAACAATCAGTGTTATTGATCGTCCCCTATTCAGTCACTCATAATGCACCAAGGTGCACTCATGCCCACAGGTTGCTCTGGGGGCCAGAGCTTTAATCGGCCTGAAGGAACCAGAAGAAGCTTCCATTTTCTGTCCATTTTGAAGAATGAGGAAGAGGCAGGCAGGTGAAGAAAAAGGTCTTAGGGTAAGGGCATAAATATAAGCCAAGGCATTGAGGCACGAAGCAGCATGGCCTGGTCACGAAGCATTTTAGCATCAGTGGAGGTCAAGTGTGAGACAAGAGGTGTGGAGAGAAAAGAGGCAGGTGAGAAAGGCAGGGCCAGGTCCAAGAGGTCTTCTCTTGTCCTGTGAAAGAATGGGGCTCGGTTGAAGGATTACAAGCAGGGGAACTTGCAGGATCAGACCTGTATATTGGATTGATCCCTGTGGACAGTGAATTGGGGCAGAGGACCCAGGTGGGAACACGTTGCATAGTGCAGGGATGAAGGGAGGCATCCCTCAGCCAGTCCAGAGCTGTAACAGGGTCGTTAGGGGCTGAGCTGCACCCCTCCCCCAATTTCTTATGGTGAAGTCCTGACCCTCAGGATGTGACCATACGTGGAGATGGGTCTTTAAGGAGGTAATTAAGTTAAAATGAGGTCATTAAGGTGGCCCCTAATCCAATATGCCTGAAGTCCTTTTAAGAAGAGGAGATTAATGCCGGGGGCCAGGGTTCGATCCCTGGTCAGGGAACTAGATCTCACATGCATGCCGCAACTAAGGAGCCGGCGAGCCGCAACTAAGGAGCATGCCTGCCGCAACCAAGACCCAGCACAACCAAATAAATAAAATAAAAAAAAAAAAATAAGAAGAGGAGATTAGGACACAAACACCTATGGAGGGAAGACCACGTGGAGAATCAGTGAGAAGATGGCCGTCCACAAGCCAAGGAGAAAAAACCAACCCTGCTGACACCTCAATCTCAGACTTCCAGCCTCTAGAACTGTGAAAAATAGATTTCTGGTGTCTAAGCCACCCAGTCTGTGGAACTTTGCTATGGCAGCTCTAGGACAGTAACATGAAGGTGAAACAGGATGTGGAGGAGGGTCACGAAACTCAGCAAGACTTGTTGATTACAAGTGGGGACGGAAGAGGAAGAAGGCCAGGAGGCCTGCCAGACTTCTTCTTTGATGAGATTAGTGGAGGCAAGGCCACTCAGTGTGACAGAGATCCTGGAGAAGGAGCTGCTCAGGCTAAGTTACATTTGAGTGCATGTGAATGGACGTCCAAATAAAAATGCACAGCCGAACACTGAATGTTGAGTCTGAAGCATCTCACAAAGAGTGGGACAACCATGTTTCTTATTCTAGTCCCATTTCTGAGACTGTTTTGTTGTGTGGTCTCTGAGCCTCAGTTTCCTCAACCATTAAAAAAAATAAGGTAGAATAATAATACCTTCCCTTCTACGTTGGAGAGTTGTAGAGAGTTCAGATGAAAAGGACATCACCGTAGGCTAACACATATATATGGAATCTAAAAAAAAAAAAAAAAAAATGGTTCTGAAGAACCTAGGGGCAGGACGGGAATAAAGATGCAGATGTAGAGAATGGACTTGAGGACACGGGGAGGGGGAAGGGTAAGCTGGGACAAAGTGAGAGAGTGGCATGGACATATATACACTACCAAGTGTAAAACAGATAGCTAGTGGGAAGCAGCCGCATAGCACAGGGAGATCAGCTCGGTGCTTTGTGACCACCTAGAGGGTTGGGACAGGGAAGGTGGGAGGGAGATGCAAGAGGGAGGGGATATGGGGATATATGTATATGTATAGCTGATTCACTTTGTTATAAAGCAGAAACTAACACACACCACTGTAAAGCAATTATACTCCAATAAAGATGTTAAAAAAAAAAAGAAGAAAAAAAGAAAAGGATATCAAAGGATGATTTAGAAACCTTACTGAGTTCATTGAGTTTCTTAAGAGCAATTTGTCTCAAAGTGACAAAGTGTTTTCTAGGCATGAATTGTTTATCAAATCCTGGATCTGGTAGTAAACTGTCCCAATCCTTCTTTTGTTTTGTTCTGTTTGTCACCAAAGGCTATAACCACATGATGGCAATTTGTGTTTCTAGAAACTTAATCATACTGACTTATAATGCTGTCTATTGATAAGGGCTGACTTAGAACAATTACATGCATTTATGTAAGATTTCTTAATAGTAGGAGTATTATAAATCAGAGATAAGTTGTTTCATTTGAAACAATTAGTGAGTCAGAAAGAAAATAGAGAACAGGCTACGACTTCTTAGATGTTGTTGCTTTGGTTGTTAAAATCATGAGCTAATGGTTTTAGCATAGATATTATGTGATATTATCACAAAAGCATAGATTGCAATCATTGTAATCAAAGAAATCCATGGTGTAAAATAATTTATAAACTATGTGAGACTAAAACTTTAACACTAAATTTGAAGTGGTATGACCACCTTTCACCACTAGAGAGAAGCAATCCACTGAAATAAATAAATTGTGCCCTTGGGGTGTTACTACTGGTTGGGCAGGGAGCCTTAAATCGTTCTTCCAACACAGATTTTAATATGCTAGATTACAATTTCAAATTCCAATGTTTTATATAACATTGCTGGCTGAGGATAATATGCATCATTCCTCCAGGGGTGTTGCGGAACCCTAAAGAACAGAAAATGTTAGCACTTCAGAGGTCTTCTGCCTTACCAGGAATCTGTAAAGGAACAGGTGTGAAAGTTTTCCTTTCTAGTCCTCTGGGGAACAGACAGCCCTAAAAATTAAAATACTTGGTTAACTGACAACTCACTAAGTATAAATTAGTACACAAGCAGGGCAACCCTGATAAGTAACTGGATCAATTTTTTAATCCATAAAAAATTCAGTCTTTTTAAAAGTTACTATCGCTATAATAATACATGGCAAGAAAATTTGGAAAACATAAAACTATGAGAAAGTAGATAAAGATTAAACTATTATTGATCTTTTTATCTATTTTCTTAAATGGTTACTTTCCTATGTGACTATATTAATTAAGACAGTACCTTAAATCTTTTTTAGAATAAGGAAAGGAGGATAATGGATGGATAGATAGAGAGATAGATACACAAGAAACCATCTCAATAGTTTCCAAAGCTAGCTGATAGTCAAAATTACTTAGTGAGCTTTTAAAAACCAAATCAGAATTTATTGAGGGAAAGGGAAAAGAATAGGACAGTGGATCCCTGAGTGTGTATGTGTGTGTGTGTGTGCATGTTTGTTCTGAGTTCCCCAGTTGATACTTTAGAGTCGACATGTGGGTGATGCCATGGAAAATATAGAGTATCTGAATGGTTAAGAACTTAAATTTAATTAACCCAACTTGTGGAAACCAAATTGGAATTAAACTACTTTTCAAAAAAATCATTTTGCAATAAGAAAAATTGTGAAAGGCATACAGTTGACACATTGACAACTCTAATAATACATTTAAATCTATGATATTTTAAAGAAAAAAGTTTATCTGAAACTACTCAACTACTCAGAACAGTTTGTCTCTGGAAGTATATAAAGATGAACAAACTATTGAACAAAGAAATGAGAGTTCTCATTCACTAAAGACCCTCACAGTAAAAACAAACAAACAAAAAAAGGCACCTTACAGCATCTCACAGGACTGTCACTTATATTACAAAGGAAGATTATTCTCCAAGAAATAAAGTTCTGGGGTTACTGAAGGAAGATCTCAGACCTGATAGATATGAGAATAAGAGAAAAGGATTAATCGTCTTTACTCTTAGCTCATGGAGGCAGAACAATGCAAGGAAGTTATTTTTTTTTAATTAATTTATTTATTTTATTCATTTTATTTATTTTATTTATTTATTTTTGGCTGTGTTGGGTCTTCGTTGCTGCACGCGGGCTTTCTCTAGTTTCAGTGAGCAGGAGCTACTCTTCGTTGCGGTGCGCAGGCTTCTCATTGTGGTGGCTTCTCTTGTTGCAGAGCACGGGCTCTAGGTGCGTGGGTCTCAGTAGTTGTGGCTCGTGGGCTCTAGAGCACAGGCTCAGTAGTTGTGGTGCACGGGCTAAGTTGCTCCGCGACATGTGGGATCTTCCTGGACCAGGGCTCGAACCCACGTCCCTTGCATTGACAGGCGGATTCTTAACCACTGCGCCACCAGGGAAGTCCCAAGGAAGTTCTTTAAAAGACATGTGGACACACGTTCAAGTATAGAGAACTTGGGATTTGGTTCTTATAAACAAACCATAGGACTGGATTCCCTGCTAAGGCTGAATGACAGGGGCCATGGAAGGGAGGCCAGTTGCCCAGGTGAGAGTCCTGGCAAAATAGATAATTTAAACCAGAGTTGTCTGAGGCATAGAAAGCTCATTAGGACTGAAAGCTGAGGCAAGAATTGGAAAATAAACAACCAGAAAACAACTAACAAAATGGCAATAAGTACATACTTATTGATAATTACTTTAAATGTAACTGGACTAAATGCTCCAATCAAAAGACATACAGTGGCTAAATGGATTTTTTAAAAAAGAGGAAGAAGAAGAAGAAGAAGAAGACCCATATATGTGTTGCCTACAAGAGACTCACTTCAAATCTAAAGACACACAGACTGAAAGCGAGGGATGGAGAAAGCTATTTCATGTAAATAGAAATGAAAAGAAAGCAGGGTTAGCAATACTTACATCAGACAAAATAGACTTTAAAACAAAGACTGTAACAAGAGACAAAGAGGACATTATATAATGATAAAAATCCAACAGGAAAATGTAACAATTGTAAATATAAATGCACCCAACATAGGAGCACCTAAATACATAAAGCAAATATTAACAGGTAAAAAGCAAAAATTTGACAGTAACACAACAAAGTAAGGGCTTTAACACCCCACTTACATCAATGGACAGATAATCTGAACAGAAAATCAATAAGGAAACACTGGCTTTAAATGACACATTAGACTAGATAGACTTAGTAGATATACAGTAAGTCTCCTATATACGAACCTTCAAGTTGCAAACTTTCAAAGATGCAAACGTGTGTTCTCATGTCCAATCACATAAGGAGTGAGTGAAATTGCAGCTTGCCCTCCATCTCCTACTGCTGATGATCCTTCAGCTCTACCATCTCCCACCTCCTCTCCCTCCTCCAGCAAGTAACTCTTCTTGCCTGTTCACTCGATGCCAGCCCCTGTATGCCAGCTGTTATACTGTACTACTGTACTTTTCAAGGTACTGTACTGTAAGAGTAAAAATGTTTATTTTTTGTATTTGTTTGTTTTTTATGTATTTTTTGTGTGAAAAGTATTATAAACCTATTACAGTACAGTACTATATAGCGGATTGTGTTAGTTGGGTACCTAGGCTAACTTTGCTGGACTTACAAACAAATTGGACTTACGAACATGCTCTCAAAATGGAACTCGTTCATATGTAGGGAACTTAATATATATAGAATATTCCATCCAAAAGCAGAGAAATACACATTATTTTCAAGTGCACATGGAACATTCTCCAGGATAGACCACATGCTAGGCCACAAAATGAGTCTCAGTAAATTTAAGAAGATTGAAATCATATTAAGCAGCTTTTCCAATCACAGTGCTATGAGACTAGAAATCAACTACAAGAAAAAAATACAAAAAACACAAACACATGGAGGCTAAACAACAAGCTACTAAATAACCAATGGTTCACCAAAGAAATCAAAAAGAAAATTTTAAAATACCTGGAGACAAATGAAAATGGAAACAGAATGATCCAAAATCTATGGGACACAGCAAAAGCAGATCTAAGAGGGAAGTTTGTAGTGATACAAGCCTACCTGAGGAAACAAGAAAAATCTCAAATAAACAATGTAAATTTACACCTAAAGGAACTAGAAAAAAAGAACAGATAAAACCCAAACTTAGTAGAAGAAAAGAAATAATCAAGACTAGAACAGAAATGGAATTGAACTTTAAAAACAATAAAAAGAGCAAGGAATCTAAGAATTGGTTCTTCGAAAAGATAAACAAAATTGATAAATTTTAGCCAGACTCATTGAGGAAAGAGAGAGTGCTCAAATAAATAAAATTAGAAATGAAAGAGGAGGGTTACAACCAACACTACAGAAATACAAAGGACCATAAGAGATTACTACAAGCAAGTATACATTAATAAAATGGACAACTTAGAAGAAATAGATAAATTCCTCAAAAGGTACAATCTCCCAAGACTGAGGAAAGAAAAAATATGAGCAGACAAATTACCAGTAATGAAATTGAATCAGTAACAAAAAAACTTCCTACAAACAAAAGTCCAGGATCAGATGCCTTCAGAGGTGAATGCTGCCAAACGTTAAAAGAAGAGTTAACATCTATTCTTCTCAAACTATTCCAAATAATGAAGAGGAAACAATGCTCTGAACACATTCCATGAGGCCAGCATCACTCTGATACCAAAACCAAAGACACCATAAAAAAAGGAAATTACCAGCCAATATCTCTGATAAACATAGATGCAAAAATCCTTAACAAAATATTAGCAAACCAAATTCAACAATACATTAAAAGGATCATATATCATGATCAAGTGAGATTTATCCCAGAGATGCAAGGATGGCTCAATATCTGCAAATCAATGTAATACTCCACATTAACAAACTGAAGAATAAAATTCATATGATCATCTCATAATGTAGAAAAGGCTTTTGACAAAATTCAACATCCATTTATGATAAAAACTCTCAACAAAGTGAGATTAGAGGAAACATAACTCAACATAATAAGATTATATATGACAAACCTACAACTAACCTCATACTCAAGGGTGAAAAGCTGAAAGTGTCTCTTCTAAGATCAGAAACAAGACAAGGATACCCACTTTTGCCACTTTTATTCATATTTGAAGTCCTAGCCCCAGCAATCAGACAAGAAAAAGAAATGTCATCCAAATTGGTAGGAAGAAGTAAAACTGTCACTGTTTGCAGATGATGTGATACTACATATATATAGAAAGTCTTAAAGATATCACCAAAAAACTATTAAAACTGATAAATAAATTCAGTAAAGTCACAAGATACAAAATTAATATACAGAAATTTGTTGCATTTTTATACACTAACAACATATTATGAGGAAGAGAAATTTTTTAAAAAATGTCATTTACAATTGCATCAAGAAGAATAAAATGCCTAGAAATAAATCTAACCAAAGGGGTAAAAGACCTATACTTGCAAAACTATAAGAGACTTATAAAAGAAATTGAAGATGATACAAACAAATGGAAAGATATACCATGCTCATGGATTGGAAGAACTAATATTGTTAAAATGACTGTACTCCCCAAGACAAGCTACAGATTCAATGCAATCCCTATCAAAATACCAATGGCATTTTTCACAAAGCAAGAACAAATAATGCTAAAATTTGTATGGAAACACAAAAGACCCCAAATAGCCAAAGCAATCTTGGGAAAGAAGAACAAAGCTGAAGGTATCGTGTGCCCTGATTTCAAGCTATACTACGAAGCTACAGTCATCAAAACAGTATGCTACTGGCACAAAAAAAGGCACATAGATCATTGGAACAGAAGAGAGAGGCTGGAAACAAACCCATAGTCATATGGTCAATTAATCTGCAAAAAAAGATTCAAGATATCCAATAGGGAAAAGACAGCCTCTTCAATAAATTATGCTGAGAAAACTGGACAGCCACATGCAAAAGAATAAAACTGTACTACTTTCTCACACCATATACAAAAATAAACTCAAAATGGATTAAAGACTTAAATATAAGGCTTAAAACCATAAAACTCCCAGAAGGAAACATAGGCAGTTTTCTCTTTTAAATAAGTCTTAACAGTGTTTTTTTGGATATGTCTCTTCAGGCAAGGGAAACAAAAGCAAAAATAAAGAAATGGGATTCTATCAAACTAAAAAGCTTTTGCACAGCAAAGGAAACTATCAACAAAATGAAAAGGCTGCCTACTGAATGGGAGAAGATATTTCCTATAAGGGGTTAATATCTAAAATATACAAAGAACTCATACAACTCAACATCAAAAGAAAAAATAACCCAATTCAAAAATGGGCAGAGGACCTGAATAGACATTTTCCAAAGAAGACATACTGATGGTCAGCAGACACATGAAAAGATGCTCAATATCACAAATCATCAGGCAAATACAAATCAAAGCAACAAGATACCACCTCACACCTCTCAGAATGGCTATTATCAAAAAGACAACAAATAACAAGTGTTGGTGAAGATGTGGAGAAAAGGGAACCCTCGTGTACTGTTGGTGGGATTGTAAATTGGCACAGCCACTATGCAGGTTCCTCAAACAATTAAAAATAAAACTACCATAAGATCCAGAAATTCTACTTCAGAGTCTTTTTCTGAAAAAACAAAGACACCAATTCAAAAAGATATATGCACCCCTACATTCATTGCAGCATTATTCACATTAGCCAAGATATGGAATTGACCCATATCTTGCCCACTGATAAATGAATGAATAAAGAAGATGTATATATAAAGATATAGATAGATACATACATACCTACATACATATATACATACAATGCAATAGTACTCAGTCATAACAAAGAATGAAATCTTGCCATTTGAGATACCATGGATGGAACCAGAGGGTCTTATGCTAAGTGAAATAAGTCAGACATAGAAAGACAAATACTGTATGATTTCACTTATATGTGGAATCTAACAGACAAAATGCATGAATAAACATAAAACACAAACAGACTCATAGATACAGAGAACAAACTGGTGGTTGCCAGAGACAAGAGATGGGGGGATGAGTGAAATAGGTGAGGGAAATTAAGAGCTACAAACTTCCAGTTATAAAATAAATGAATCATGGGAATGTAGTATACAGCATATGAAATATAGTCAATAATTAGGTAATATCTTTGTATGGTGACAGATGGTAACTAGACTTATCATGTTGATCATTTTGTGATGTATAAAGGTATCGAATCACTATGATGTATACTGAAACTAACATAATATTGTAAGTCAATTATACTTTAATCTTTTTTTTAAAAATGGAAAATAGAAACAACTACGGTGGGATTCAGACACCACTGAGCCATTGAAGGCTTAAGAGATATTTAAGGGCAGTCATGGTCATTATCAACAGTTCGGGAGATGTGTGGAGGCAGACAGGCCAGAATCCCAAATTTATGCTCCCAGAGAAAGAACTAGCTGGTTTAAAAGATTCATAGTTGAGACCTGGATCAGGTATGAAAGGGAGAGGATTTCATCATTCATCAGCAGCCAACACAGCATTCATGTCAGGAGCTGCTGAGAGCAAAGTCCAGTGCTGCATTGCCCATATGGAATCTTCACCTCCTCCACCAGCAGTCCAGCTGAGAGATATCCAGGGACCAGAGGGTCTCAAAAAAGTCTTTCTGGAGGCCAGAAAGAAGACAGTGCTTCTTAAACAAGCAATGCTGCCATCAGTGTTGTCCATGGTCCAGCATCATCACCATCACCTAAGAACTTGTTAGAAATGCAGAATTTCAGGTCTCACCCAAGACCCGTTAAATCCTATACTGCATGTTACAAGACACCCCCAGGCAGTGAATGTACTTGTAGTGAGGTCTCCTAGACCACCTAACCGGTAGTTAGATGAGTGAACGGTGAGTGAATGGCGAGTGAATGGCAACAAGAATGACCAAGACAGACTTGTTAGTTCATAAGCTTAGGAGGACCTTCAGCCTGGGGGCTCAGATGCAAGAGCAGAATTCCCTGAATCTATACATTTATCACATGCTCCTAAGAGATAAGAAGAGTACCAGATCTTAAACAAAGTGCGATACAGAAACAGTCATATTTTTATTCATTTTTGGAATTGATAAAGATGAAATAAATCGATTTTTTTGAGTAATTCATTTCTCAGAGGCAAATTAAAATACTCCCTCAGCTCTAAGAAAATCATGACTACAGCATGTGCAGTGCTCACGGTGTTCTGGGCACTCTTCCACCCTCTTCACACATCCCTTCTTCCTCGAAGTTAATCTTTACATAGATTCAACCAGTGTCCATTTTCACAGCTTGTATTTTGCTGTATCCTACTGGAGTTGTTGGGCATTCATATTCTAATTCTAGAACCAGATTCTGTGGGACTCAGTAATATACGTTTTGTTAATTCTCAAATTTTAGACTCACTTAGAAAGCTTTTTTTTTTTAATGTAAACTTTCAATTGACAGTCCCAGAGACTCTGATTCCGAAGGTCTGGGATGAGACCTGGAAATCTGCATTTTTAGCAAGTATCCCAGGTGAATCTTATGAACTTGAACCACAAGCACACTTTGAGAATCATGGGTCTGGTTGTTAATGATCACTTCATACTCATACACAGACCACCTCCCAAGGAGTTATGATGGGTTAATTAGAACAGCACCAGAGATGTGCTGGCTTTACAAGTGCTTCTGGTACCAGTGAAATCCAGTTGAGCTAGGGCACAACTTAGAGAAAACTGCCTAGTGAACCACAGCCAAGGAAGATGCTTCCCTGGCAGGAGGTGCCTTGAACTTAACTCTCTGCCACCCAGAGGGGAGAACAGTGACTCACAGGACCACCCATTTGGAAATGATAAAATTGAGGAAAGCGTTTTATTTAAGACAGAGAAACATCTGTACAAATGTAAACTCATAACAAGGTAACGTTAGGCCTGAAATGTAAGAGATTTTATATTCTCCAGTAATTATGTATGTATCTGTAAGAAAACTGTCCAAATATAATACTGGTAGAAGCAGTCACAATTATTGGGTGAAGGAGAACACAGCCAATCTCATTGCAGGTGCATGGTGGTTAAACCAGAATGCCTCTCAGTTACTATGGAAGGGGTGGGTGACATTTAATGGCATTACACCTCACTCGTGTGCACATGCATGCACACATGGCTGCTGTGTAACAAGAAATGTGATGGCGCAACATGTCAGGGACATCAGTGATACTCACTCTGATGATGAAAGCACACTAAATACTAAATTCGCTGCATCAGGCTTCACCTTTCTTTGAAAACACAGAAGACACATGATAATTGCTAACTTCAATTGGGCCCTTTTAATGTGCAAAACTGTACTCAAAGTGTTTTATCTGTATTGATTAATTTAATTATCACAACAACTGTAGGAGGTGGGTATACTCTTATTCCCATTTACAGTGATGAAATGGAGGCAAAAAAGCATTGAATAATGTGTCCAAAGTCGCACCAGGTAGTAGCTATAGGCAGTCTTGTTAAGGGAAGAACCAAATCTCGTTACATGTTGGATCTGTTTCTTTTACTTTAGCCTTTGCTTCCCGTTGCTTTTGTTCACTAAAAGGATACTGTCTATACATAATGGCCTGCCTCCGGGAACACTGCCCCCCTGCCTGAATGGTAAACCAAAGTGCCTTTGTTCAGGGAAGCATCCTGACCCTGTCCACCTGTGAATGGCTGGAGAAAAGAAGAAATTAACACATCCCCTCCCTGAGGCTGGCCATTCCAGGAGGTATTTGCAAGACTTAGGGCCTTTTTACTTTATTTCTCCACCTCCTCCCTCTCCCTGTTCTATAAAAGAAACTGGCCTCCAAACCCCTATAAGATGGTTCTTTTGAGACACTAGTCTGCCATCTTCTTGGTCCTCTTGCTTTCCGAATAAAGTCTCTGTTCCTTGCCTCAACACCTCCTCTCCCGATTTATTGGCCTGTCGTGCGGCAAGCAGAGTAAACTTGGACTTAGTAACAGTCTAGCTCTATAGTCCAGTTTTCATTTTGCACTGTCTGTCTATAACTGGTTTATAGTATTTATTTATTCTAGATACAAATCCTTTGCTGATTACATGGATAGCAAATGTCTTTTCCTGTAATATGGTTTGTCTTTTCACTCTCTTAATGTCTTTCTGCTGAACAAGAGTTCTTAATTTTAATGTAATTGAATTCATCAACCATTTCCTTTATTGTTAGTGTTCTTTGTACTCTATTTAAGAAATCTTGGGGCTTCCCTGGTGGCGCAGTGGTTGAGAATCTGCCTGCTAATGCAGGGGACACGGGTTCGAGCCCTGGTCTAGGAAGATCCCACATGCCGTGGAGCGACTAGGCCCGTGAGCCACAACTACTGAGCCTGCGTGTCTGGAGCCTGTGCTCCGCAACAAGGGAGGCCACGATAATGAGAGGCCCGTGCACCGCGATGAAGAGTGGCCCCCGCTTGCCGCAACTAGAGAAAGCCCTCGTACAGAAATGAAGACCCAACACAGCCAAAAATTAATTAATTAATTAATTAATTAATTAATTAATTTTAAAAAAAAGAAATCTTTGCTTACCTTCAAATTCATCAAAATAGTCTCCGATGTTATCTCCTACAAGTTCTATTGTTTTACTTCTCACATTTACTTGGAAATGATTTTTGTGTTTGAAATGAGGTAAGAGTCAAAACTCACTTTTTCCCATATGGATATCCAGCTTCATTTATTGAAATCAAAGGACTTTGTTTATTTAAAAGATTGCTCTTTCTCCATTTCTCCACTGTTCTACTTTTATAATAAATCAAGCGTTCATCTAAGAACCTTAATTCATTTTTAAATATCAGCTTGGCATAATTAGTGCAACAACTAAATTATACTGGAATAGTTTTTACATATTAGAAGATTTTACTTAAAATCTGATCATTATATTCTGATCCCACACATATTTAAATTTGGACGTATGCCTCTCGTGAAGAGGGTGAAATTCCATGTATTGCATGGAATACATGCAATGTTCCATTGTGGCTATATTCTATTCCAGAGCTTTCCAAATTGGTGTCAAGAGAAAATTGTTCTTCGGGGGTTGGGGTGGGGGAAGTGAGAGGAGGGTTTAGAAATACATGTGGAGAGCAAAAAAAATTAATTCTTCACCACATAAATTCATTTGTTCAAGCCACAGAGTATGACTGGTCTCTTTTCTACCCTAGGAGTTTTCTAAGCTTTTAATGTGCTAATAAGTAGGCTGTGACATTAAGAAGCATTTCCCAACCTAGTGTGACCACAAAGCCCTTTGATGTCAAAACACTTCACTCTCAGCATGGCCTTCATTCACTGTTTAATCAGGAGAAGAGAAGCCATTAAGTTCCTGCCATCAAACCCATAAAACCACCCGCATCGGACCTCGCTCCTTCTTCAGCAGGTAACTAGTGCACACCCTCCAGAGGAAGGAGCATCTCTTTACCTCGCTCCATGTTCACTTGCTTCCTCTGGACTCGGCTCTCTCCTCTGCATCCTTCCCCTTCCTGGGGGCTGGCTCCTCCCCAGAACACCCAAACAGGCTTTACATCGCCCCACCCTTTAAAAAAAAGACCATGAGGAATTTAAAATAGTACAGCTAGACTTCCCTGGTGGCGCAGTGGTTAAGAATCTGCCTGCCAATGCAGGGGACATGGGTTCGATCCCTGGTCCAGGAAGATCCCACACATCGTGGAGCAACTAAGCCCGTGTGCCACAACTACTGAGTCTGTGCTCTACAGACTGTGAGCCACAACTACTGAGCCCGTGCGCCACAACTACTGAAGCCCACATGCCTAGAGCCCGTGCGCCGTAACAAGAGAAGCCACCACAATGAGAAGCCCGCACCCTGCAACGAAGTATAGCCAAAGGGAACTTGATCTAAGGAGGGGCATCAAGAAAGAATGCCTTTTGGGACTTCCCTGGTGGTCCAGTGGTTAAGACTCTGCCTTTCCACTGCAGGGGACGTGGGTTCGATCCCCAGTCAGGAAACTAAGATCCCAAATGCCACGCTGCCAAAAAACAAAAAACAAAAAAAGAATGTCTTTGGGAAATGAACTTTGCGCTGGGACCTGAGGGGTAGCAATTACTACGTGGGCAGACATTGCTTGTTGCCCACAACATCCAAGCTCCCTTTCTTTGTTAGTTTTAGAACTCAGATCTTATCCTGGGTATCAGCCCTGCTTACAGATAGGGATGGACAATGGAATTAAGCAAAACGTTGAGTGGAGCTTCCAAAGCATTCTTCAAAGGGGATGACTCAGCTGGAAGGGAGGGTGGTTTGACCTTTGTCTTAACCCATCTTCTTATCTGGAAGGTAGAGGTGATGGCTGACATTTCAGTAGCCAGATGACCTCAAGGATGAAAACTCTGCACTAAACATTGGGAAAGGCAATCCTGTACATGCATTGTTTCAACCCAAGCTTGACCACGTAAGAATGGGCCTTGGGCTTGGAACACTTCCTAACCTAGAGATAAAGAACCCACATGGGCCTGTGGTGGACTTATCACCTTATGTGGAAATATTTTTCTGTCTCAGGCTCAGTATGTATTCCTTTGTTTTACTGGAGCATGTGTGTCAACAGTCCTCAGGCATGTCACCAGCTTTCAGAATTTCAGACTCTACTGAAATTCTGAGTCTGAAATTCTGACTCCACTCCCACATCTGTTCATCAAAAAGATGAAAGGGAGAAAACAAGCCACAAACTGGAGGGGGGATATTTACAACAAATGTAACTGGCAAAGAATAGTGCCCAATATATATAAAGAACTATAAACCAATTTTAAGAGACAAACTACCAAATGATAAATGGGTAAAAGGCACTAGCATTTCACAGAAGAGTAAATGGAAATTGTGAATAAATCTATGTAAAGATGCTCACCTCATTTGAAATTAAAATCACAATGAGATACTACTTCACATGCATCCAATTAGATTGGCAAAAAAATCTAGCAAAATCAAGGGATGAGAAGAATGTGGTAAAATTAGGACTCATACACTGCTGGCAAAAGGAAAACAATTTGATATTGTCTCACAAATTTAAGCATTTATACCCTACCTCCCAGCAGTTCTACTCCTACTTTTCTTTCTAAAGGAATTTTTGAATTCGTCATTCAGGAGACATGCTTAAATTTTTTTCACAGCACCATTGTTTGTAATAGATGCTAGAAGCAAGCCAAATGTCGACTGATGGGAGGATGGATAAATACATTCTGGTAGTCACATGATAATTACATATTAAGGAAATTGATCCAACTGTACATACATAGAGTAATATGGATGAATCTTAGAAATACAATATTAAGGGAATAACATCACAGAAAGCTATATCTAGTATAAATACCCTTTAACAAAGCTCAGAAACAAGATGAGGAAGAAGTGCAGCAATAACTTCAATGGAGCTGGAAATTTCTAGTCTGAGGTTAAGTATTGGGTTCACAGGTGTCTGATTTATTGCTGTGCTTTATAGGTAGCATATACATTATAATTATTCTTCTGATGTATGAAATGACGCATTTAAAATAATTTCTAACCGTAAAAAAAAACCCAACTATTTGTGCCTCTGGCCTCTTTCAGCTACCTTCCTGTTTGTCTCCTTTGTGTGGCTGTTAAATGTCTCATCTAGAAGTACTGGTGGTGGACATCTCTCGTGTTTGCTGGTTTCCCAGCACCTCTTACCCACTCCTCTTCTGTTTAGGGAATGGCCCACCTCGGGAACCCCTCTCCCTCAGGAGCAGCCCGATGCCTGGCTCTCCCAGCACGGGGGCCAGCACACACCCAGGTCTGCCAGTCAGTCAGCGGCACCCTCAGCAGATTCCAATTCAGAGGAGAGAAACCTGAGGAGGGAGGCTCCCGTGGCATCAGAGTTGCTGGTGGTTTGGAAGCAGAGGCACCTGATGTTCGGAGGTAGCAGTGGCTGCAAGATGGGATTCATGGTGCAGGGGTGCCAGGAGTATCAACCGTGGTGGTGGGGCCTGAGTGGGGAAGATGGGGCAGTTGTCTCGTCACAACAGGCCTGTGGCAGGTCTAGGGCACTGTTTCTGGAAGCTCTGCCCCTCGGGTCTTTTCTCCAGCCCTCAAGCTTCCCTTTCAATAAACTCCTCTGCTGAATCAGTCAGGGTTGCTTCTGTTGTCTGCATGGAGCCACCATCAGTGCTATTTTTCTCCTGTAACTCCTTTCTGATAGATCTCACTCCCAATATTTTATGTTCCATAAACCAACATGTTCTTGGCACTAGGAATACAAAAAATAAAATTAGATAGATAGATATATGACAAATAAATAGTGCATTGATAAATAGATAAACATATAGATAGATAGGTAGATAGATAGATAGATAGATGATAGAATTCACACCGTCAAGGAGCTCAAAGTCTTGTCAAGAAGGGGGTATTAAACACCAGTGGTTGGTTATCACAACATCCATTCCCATCCCCCACCCCTCTTCTCTGCTTCTGCTATAGAAAGTGGGAAAGATCCAGCAATTCCACTTCTGGGTATATATCAGGAGGGAATGAAATCATTGTGTTGAAGAGATACCTCCATATTCATTGCAGCATTATTTATGATAGCCAAGATACGGAAACAACCTAAGTGTCCATCAACAGATAAATGGATAAAGAAGATGTGAATTTTATGTATATATAAATGTGTATATATATATAGAGAGAGAGAGAGTCATAAAAAAGAAGGAATCCTGACATTTGCAACAACATGGATGGACTTTGAAGGCTTATGCTAAGTGAAATAAGTCAGAGAACAACAAATAATGTATGATCTCACATGTCTTAAAAAAAAAACAACAACCCACTAAACTCATAGAAAAAGAGATCAGATTTGTGGTTACCAGAGTAGGGGATGAAGGGTGGGGGAATTGGATGAAGATCGTCAAAAGGTACAATACAGGGCTTCCCTGGTGGCGCAGTGGTTGAGAATCTGCCTGCCAATGCAGGGGACACGGGTTCGAGCCCTGGTCTGGGAAGATCCCACATGCCGCGGAGCAACTAGGCCCGTGAGCCACAACTACTGAGGCTGCGCGTCTGGAGCCTGTGCTCCACAACAAGAGAGGCCGCGACAGTGAGAGGCCCACGCACCGCGATGAAGAGTGGCCCCCGCTTGCCGCAACTGGAGAAAGCCCTGGCACAGAAACGAAGACCCAGCACAGCCAAAAATAAATAAATAAATAAAATTTATAAATAAAATAAAAGGCAACTGTTTAAAAAAAAAAAAGGTACAATGCAAACTTCCATGTATAAGACTTGGGGATGTAATGCACAAAGTGACTATAGTTAACACTGCTGTATGGTATATTTGAAAGTCGCTAAGAGAATAAATCCTAAAAGTTTGTATCAGAAGGATAAAACTTTATTTTTCTTTTTCTTTTTTTGTATCTATACAAGATGATGGATGTTAACTAAACTTATTGTGGTAATTATTTCACAATACATGTAAGTCAATTCATTAAATTCATTTAAACTTATATGGTGCTGTATGTCATTTATATCTCAATAAAACTGAAAGAAAAAATAAAGAAGCTGGGAAAAATAAATACTTCCCATCTCTTGCATCTTGGAGTAGCCATGTGACACAGTACCAGCCAATGACAAGTAAGTGGAAGTCTACTTTGGGCTTCTGGGAAAGTTTTTGCTCTTCAGACAAAAGACAGATGTGGCTGGTGCCACTCTTCCGGCTTCCTGTTGCCCTGAGTGTGGATACAATGCCTGAACCCACATGCAACCATGAACATAAGCCAAGCAAAGAGCAAGAACAGCAGAGGCATCAGTAAGCAGCTAAACTAACACCTGGAAAAATCTCTCTCTGCTCTTGTTGTTAGATGAGAAAAACAAACCGCTATTTGTTTATGCCACTGTTAGTCAAATATTCTGCTGCTTGCAGCTGAAAGCATTCCTAATTTAAACAGAGCAAAATTGCAGACAAGGAGTGGTAAGTGTTGTCATAGAGATGTTAATGAAAGTCTCTTTCTTTACAAATACAATGGAATATCCTCTATTTATTGTACTTCTTAATCTCAGGAGCATTTGAAACTCTTGAGCATACAATCAGTAGTCAAGCTCCTTCCTCCTTTGGCTTTGGTGACATTCACCATTAATGTTACAAAGTGAGCACCGTGACCAATGCCATGCAAGAGTTGTCCAGCCAGGAAGCTCTCAGCACACCGATTTATACTATAGGGGGCAGGCCAGCCTCAAGTGTGTGTGATCTGTGTGGCCACACAAGTCCCACCTTTAGCAGGACCCCATGCTTGGTTTAATGCTTTGCTGTCACCATCTTGTAATTCTTAATAAGTCTGAACAAGGGACCTCACATTTGCATTCTACACTGGGCCCTGAAAATTATGTAGCCTGACCTGGTAAGAGCCTCTAAAATACTAATGGACAAAGTCAGAAATATGGTGTCAATTAACTCAAATTCCCCCACCTTGATTCTCATATATCCAGTGAAATATAAATAGACTTCTTCCTACTTAAGTACATAATACTTTCAAATGAATATTAAACCCTCTTCATGACGCTCCTCTTCTCTGTGGATTCCTTTTTTGGGGGGGGTAATACAAATGTGCAAGTTTTTTTTTTTTTAATTTATTTATTCATTTATTTATTTATTTATGGCTGTGTTGGGTCTTCATTTCTGTGCGAGGGCTTTCTTTAGTTGCAGCAAGCAGGGGCCACTCTTCATCGCGGTGCGCGGGCCTCTCACTGTCGTGGCCTCTCTTGTTGCGGAGCACAGGCTCCAGATGCGCAGGCTCAGTAGTTGTGGCTCACGGGCCTAGTTGCTCCGCGGCATGTGGGATCTTCCCAGACCAGGGCTCGAACCCGTGTCCCCCGCATTGGCAGGGAGATTCTCAACCACTGCGCCACCAGGGAAGCCCCAAATGTGCAAGTTTTAAGGAACAGAGACAGACCGTGCCCCCTACCTTGAGACCAGCCTGTTTGACAATTTCTTAGTCTATGGTCACCATCAAAAGAAATCAAACAATGCTGTGGCATAGTGATTTGCTTTACTATCTAAATTTTAATACTTCCAATATACCCCACAAGAATTTGTTCAATTTGGAAAACAAAGAAGAAAACCAAAGGGAGAATGAGAACAAATAAGAAGTGCAAAACAGTTCACTAGCTTGAAACCAGGGTTGGGGAATTAAATACATGTCTTGAGCAAAACTTTGTGATGTTATCTGTGTGTATTAGTTAGAATTCAAGGTCAGCTGCTCTAACAAAGGTCAAAATAACAGTGGCCTAAAGAAAGTCACAGTCAGGATGTTAATAATCCAGAAATGATTCACTGGCCTCATGCTGTTGGTGACCCAGCTTCCTCATGTCTTATGGGTTAAAATAATGCTGCTCTGGCTCCTACCATTGTGGCTGCATTCCAGTGAGAGAGAAGGGAAGAAGGGGGAGAAGTAGGTTCACCATTCCATTTTATAGAAATCTTAAGGCTTTTTTTCTCAAAGAACTACTCTTTTGGTTTTCCTCCTGCCCCACTGGTTGATACATTTCATTCTCTGTGCTGGTTCTTTTCCTTTGTTCCAACATCTTTGTGTTGGAGGAAACTGCAGCTTAGTCTTTGGCCCTTTACTTTTTTTTTTTTTTTCTTAGCTGCATTCTTTCTTTTCATGGACCCATGGCTTTAGGTACCATCTTCATACCAATGACTCCCAAATTTATACCTCCAGCCCAGAACTTTCTCCTGAACTCCAGACTCATAGATCATGCTACTTCCTCCACCTCTCCACTTGGAGGTCTAATGGATGTCTCACACCCCCGACCACTCTCTGCAAAGCTGCTCCACCCACAGTCTTCCTAGCTGATGGCATCCTAGTTCCCATGCTTGTTGATGGTAACTTCCTTACAGCTGCTCAGGCCAAAACTTAGGGTCATGTTTGACTCTTCTTTCTCTCACATCCAACCACCCAAACTCCAGTCCATGAAAAAGTTCTAATGGCCCTCCTTTAAAAATACACCCAGGGCTTCCTTGGTGGCGCAGTGGTTGAAAGTCTGCCTGTCAATGCAGGGGACGCGGGTTCGAGCTCTGGTCTGGGAAGATCCCACATGCCGCGGAGCAACTAGGCCCGTGAGCCACAACTACTGAGGCTGCGCGTCTGGAGCCTGTGCTCCGCAACAAGAGAGGCCACGACAGTGAGAGGCCCGCGCACCGCGATGAAGAGTGGCCCCCGCTCACCGCAACTAGAGAAAGCCCTCGCACAGAAACGAAGACCCAACACAGCCAAATAAATAAATAAATAAAATAAATTAAAAAAAAAAAATACACCCAGAGTCTGACAACGTCTCAACACCTCCACTTAGCACCCTAGTCTGAGCCACTGTCAACTCTTCCCTACATTATTGCAATAGCCTAACTGGTCTCACTGTTTCCATCTTGCTCCCTACAGACTGTTCTTAACCCAGAGACCAGAGTAATACTTTTCGAGTTAGGCCATTGTCCCACTCTGCTCAGATCCTCCCAGGGCTACCACTACCCTCAGAATAAAAGCCCTTAATGTGGCCCATGGGTGCTACATGGTCAGCCCTCGCTGTCCCCATCCATCCATGAGCTCATCTTCTGCTCTCCCTCTCACTCGCTCCACTCCTGCCACACTGGCTTCCTCGCATGCTCTAGCCTCAGAGCCTTTGCAATGGCTGTTCTCTAGGCCAGGAAATCTTTTTCCCCTGATATCCACAGAGCTCATCCCCTCACTCAGTTCCTTCAAGGCTGCGCTCAGGTAATTTTCTCAATGAGACCTACTTGACCACCCTATGGAACAGTACTACACATCCGCTCCCTCACTGCTCTCAAGCCCCTTACCCTTCCCCACCTTTGCTTTTTTCTACACCACTTATCTTCTAACATACTATATAATTTAGCTATTCATTACATTTATTGTTTGACGCCTCCCACTAGAATATAAGCTCCACAGAAGCAAGGATCGTTATCTCTTTTATACACTGATGGATTCCCAAGTGCCTAGAACATTGGCTGGTACTTAGTAGATGCTCTACAATTATTTTTAAATGAATGTAGGCATGAAGAAGGGCCATGCTTTGGAAGTTACACATTCACATTTCACTTCCACTCCCTCCCATTAGCTGGAAGCTAGTCACACAACCACCCTACCAGCAAAAGAGACTGGAAAATATAGTTTTATTTTGATGGTGACGTGCCTGACTAAAGCTGTCAATACTAGAGAAAAAGGGGGAGAACAATACTGGGGGACAACTCACAGACTCCACCATGGTGTGGAGGTTACCTCTATCTTCAGTGACTGCGAGTGATGAACATTCTTCAGTTATGATTTGGGGGAAAAAAGTATAAAATTATTTCAAGCAAGTTAAGATGTTATTTTATGGTTAATACGTGTAGCAACTCCCTTAATTTGAACATAGCAAGAGATAAACAATTTTTATCACTAGAAACTGTTCCTTCCTTCCCTCTCAAATGTTGATATTTTCAACAAATCAGCTAGAAGCAGTGTTGAATTATTAGCCTGCCCAGGGTGACCCTGGAAGTGCTGAATAACAGTTACTCATGAATGTTGATAAGATTAATCTTTTCTTGCCTCTCCCCAACCACTCCCTACTTTTCCTCTTTCCAGGGTTCTTGCATCTCCTGACAGAGGGCATCTTCCACAGACTCTGTCCTTTCCCTTCGCTTGTTTTGTTCTGTGATGGCTCCTTTAGGGAAATCGCCAGACTCCTGCTGTTCAGCTCACCCCGGGAGCATCTGCGTCATCATCTTAAGCTCCCACTGGACTTTTTTCCATCTGTTTTCCCCTCCAGTGTCCCACTGTCACTTAAGAGTCAGCATTTATAATTAAACTCCCCATCACCTTCACAGCTTCTTTCTTCCTAAGCAAGTGGGAAGTGTTAGCGCCCTAAACAGGCTAGGGGTGTATGTTTTGCCAGTTTCATAAGCTGTATCTAGCTGATTCTGTGGTCCAGTTCCCAAATGGAGTCATCTGGCAAGTTCCATCAAAAACCCATGTCTCCATCTCTTCAATAAGTGCTGCTGAGAAAACTGGACAGCTACATATAAAAGAATGAAATTAGAACACTCTCTAACACCATACACAAAAATAAACTCAAAATGGATTAAAGACCTAAATGTAAGACCAGACACTATAAAACTCTTAGAGGAAAACATAGGAAGAACACTCTTTGACATAAATCACAGCAAGATCTTTTTTGACCCACCTCCTAGAGTAATGGAAATAAAAACAAAAATAAATAAATGGGACCTAATGAAACTTAAAAGCTTTTGCATAGCAAAGGAAACTATAAACAAGATGAAAAGACAACCCTCAGAATGGGAGAAAATATTTGCAAACAAATCAAAGGACAAAGGATTCATCTCCAAAATATATAAACAGCTCATGCAGCTCAGTATTAAAAAAACAACCCAATCCAAAAATGGGCAGAAGACCTAAATAGACATTTCTCCAAAGACATACAGGTGGCCAAGAGGCACATGAAAAGCTGCTCAACATCACTAATTATTAGAGAAATCCAAATCAAAACTACAATGAGGTATCTCCTCACACTGGTTAGAATGGGCATCATCAGAAAAATCTACAAACAACAAATGCTGGAGAGGGTGTGGAGAAAAGGGAACCCTCTTGCACTGTTGGTGGGAATGTAATTGATACAGCCACTATGGAGAACAGTGTGGAGGTTCCTTAAAAAACTAAAAATAGAATTACCATATGACCCAGCAATCCCACTACTGGGCATATACCCAGAGAAAACCATAATTCAAAAAAGACACATGCACCCCAATGCTCATTGCAGCACTATTTACAATAGCCAGGACATGGAAGCAACCTAAATGCCCATCGACAGACGAATGGATAAAGAAGATGTGGTATATATATACAGTGGAATATTACTCAGCCATAGAAAGGAATGAAATTGGGTCATTTGTAGAGACATGGATGGACCTAGAGACTGTCATACAGAGTGAAGTAAGTCAGAAAGAGAAAAACAAATATCATATATTAACGCATATATGTGGAATCTAGAAATATGGTACAGATGAACCAGTTTGCTAGGCAGAAATAGAGACACAGATGCAGAGAACAAACGTATGGACACCAAAGGGGGAAAGCAGAGCGGGGGTGGGGGGGGGCGGTGATGGTGGTGGGATGAATTGGGAGATTGGGATTGACATGTATACACTAATATGTATAAAATAGATAACTAATAAGAACCTGCTGTATAAAAAATAAATAAATAAGGAAAAAACAAACAAACAAGCAAAAACTCATGTCTCCAGCCAGCTTACCTGCTATTAAAAGATAATTTTCCAAAAAAGTTAAAATCAAGACTCATACAGATATAAAAATGAACACATGTTAAAGATTTTCTTTAGCTCATGGAGGAAACAATTGTTATAACTGGTTCAAAAGAGAATTCTGAGAACTGATACATTTACAGATCAGGAATATTGAAATGAATGTGCAAATGGAGACAAGACTGGTCCCCCCTCCCCGCCACACACACACACACACACACACACACACACACACACTTCTACTAGACAGGATATAATCTACATATCTACAGACAAGACTTGTGTTGCAATGCACAACAATTTACAGAGTTGTGAAATAATTTCGGAGAATCTGAATCAGTTTACCCACAGGAGTCATCTCAAATCTCTCTGGACAGTACATGGTTTTCCACCAAACCACAACTCTCCCTATACTGCTTGGTCTTTCTTCATCCTTGACTCCAACCTCTATCAACTGTACTAAAACATAGATTTTACCTCTCCCAGCTTCTACAAAAAACATTGTTGAGTCCATGTTGACTCCCATATCAATAATAAACTCTTCTAGCCTTTCAAAATCCTCTTTAATCTAGCATCACTCTCTTTTATAACCTTTTAATCCAGGCAAGCCTGATCCCTACATCGTAAGCCAAGCCAACGCCCTCCCACACACTCCTCCATATCCTGATGTCCTCCTCAACCATCTATATCCTTTTCATTCTACTGGCTCCTTTCAAGCTTTTTCTGTTTTTGTATTTATTATTTGAAGGCCACAATCGGGAACTATTCTGTTCTTTAATTAACCCTGCCACATCCAGTAGACCCTGATCATGCATTCATTCAAATATTTTATGAACACCTCATATGTGTGGCAGTCACAGTCTAAACTCTAGATCTAGGCACTGGGAGCTCAGAGATGAAAGCCGTGGCTCCCAAGATGCCTAGGGGAAACAGGGAGAATACAGCGGATCAGCACTTTGAGACAGGCTGCTTTGGGAGCAAAGGGAGGGCACATAACCCAGATGTGGAATGTCAGTGAAGGTTTCCTGGAGGACATGGCACCAGACAAAGTCTCGGTCAAGCAAAGAAGGGGACAGAAGGAACTGAAGCATATGCACTTATAACTGTATGAAAGAGTGTCTTTTTATCTCTTTACAGTCATGATATATCTTACCTCTACTAGATAATAAAGTCTTTGAGGCCAGGGACCCTTTTAAATTCTGTTGCACCCCATGGTTTCTAACAGAAAAACATACTAAACACTTTGTAAACTCAGCGTTTGATGGATGGCTAAATCTTGCATCCCAAAGTAGTCAAAAATATTGTTCAGTAAGGACAAAAGTTATTTGGGGGCTTTGACATTTATTTCTCCCTTATTCTCTTAGGCATGTGAAAATGTAAATGGTGTGGTCCTTGAAGCAAAGAGAAAAGTAAATGAGGCTATGTCAGGAAGCAAATTCTCCCTGGCAGGAGCAGCAAATAAATAAAATGAAGGGAACAGACTTTGCTAAAAGGAGATAGTCACAAATGTAACCTGTGGCTCTGCAGCACTGTCACCTCTGAAGCTCACACAGCCCTCCTCCTCTCCACTCACACAGAAGGTTGGGGGACAGTTTTAGCGAATTTCTGGTTATGGAAACTGCAGCATGAGTTCGTTGGAACGAGAAAACAGCTATAACGTGAATACAAAATTTCTCTTAAATGAACATAGGTGAATTTTGTTGAGTTTATGATGCAATTCCTCTTCAACTATCTAAAGGAAGTCAAAGAGGACCTACCACCCCCAACTTGCCCAACCTTCAGGAATGGACAGTCAAATCTCTACTGCGTCCAGCCCTTGCTCAGTGAAATAGACATTCTCTCCTTCCTGCGACTGAGACCAGGACTTGACTCACTTCAGTTGGGGGACCCCGCCTACCCCGCGCCCCTAGCTAAAATCAAAGATCCAGCTAAAATTGGATTCAGACACTGGTGTAACATTAAGGACGGCTTTCGTATCCCTCTTTGTACTTCATCGTGTTCTCCAAGTTCCATTCAACCGTGTATCTTTTTACAATAAAAAATGTAAGACCCCTTTTAAAAATATATATTAAAACATTGAGCGCTATTCGCAAAGCTTCTCTTTTCAAAAAACAGTATTTGGGCTAACTGCCTTACCATGTTGAACCCTTGGACCAGACGGAAGTTCAAAAAAAGTTCAAGAAAAGGAAAGTAATAAAAATTACTCAGCAGAGGGGTCTTCGCTACCCAGTTAGAGCTCTGCTATAAAGCTGCTTCTACCCTCTTTCTCCCCGGTGCCCCGCCTCCATCCCCGCCCCTCGTGGTACAGCATAACAGCGACTCCGCCCCTCTCTAGAGTGTTCCTCCAAGAGCCCCGCCTCTTCGTCTCAGTCCGCACGTGCACGCCCTGAGCGCCTGCCACAGTCTCGCATCTATCCCAGTACCGCCCAGTCGGTCCGCCCCGCCCCTTGGACGCACGCATGCTCGTCCGCGCCCGCGCCGGCCCTCACCCGACAGCCCCGCCCCCCGACGCCCTCCCGCCACGCCCCTGGCGCACGCCCGGCACGCCCCCTGGCACCTTCCCCGCCCCCTAGGCGCGCGCCCTCTGCCCACCTTCCCCCCCTTTTCCCCGCCCCGGAAAGCTGGGCTCCCAGGCGCGCACTCGCCCTCCTTGCGCCACGTGCTCGGTGGAGGGCGGTGCGGGGGGGCCGAGCCGAAAAGATGTTCTTGCTGCCTCTTCCGGCTGCCGCGAGACTCGCCGTCCGACATCTGAGCGTGAAGCATTTCTGGGGACCCGGTCCAGCCGCCGCAGACATGACGAAGGTGAGAGGCCGCGGCTCGCTCCGGGGCCGCCGCCAGAGTCCTGCCCGCGGGCCACGGGGACTTTGGGGCAGGTCAAGGCCGCGTTGTTCCGGGCTTCTGAGCCGAGTTACAGACGTTGGCTAGAAAGAAACGTTTCTTGTCTTTGCGGAGCTCGGCGTTGGCAGCGGGCTGCGCGGGGCTGCAGACCCCCCAGTATTCTCCAGCCGGCTAGTGCCGAGGATGCGCTCTTTCTTCTCTTGCTTGAAAGTGCTAGGACCCGAACTCTGCGCGCGAGGGAATGATAGCCGTAGCTCCCGTTTCCTGAGCTCCCACTCTGTGCCGTGCCCTTATTTCATTATTTTGGGCGCCAGGATTGTTCCCACCTTAGCTAGGAGGATGCCCAAGTTTGGTGAGGTGAAATGCCCTCTAGGAGCCCAGAGTCGGCCAATCACTGGCCCCGGGTTCCACACCAAGACCTCCCTCCCCCGCTGAAATTAAAGGCCAGAAAAACACAGGCTCTCAGGGAGTAAACTGACTAGAAGCGTTTCTGGAGAAAAATGTCTCTCTAGGGAAAAGGGCTTTGCAGGGAGACCCATCTGTTCGTGAGATTAGAAGTGTCCTGCAGAAGAAGCGCCTCCTCCAACTGAGCTCCAAAACATTGTGAAGAGGGTCACTATTCGGTCGTGGGGGATCTGGAAAAGGGGAACGGCTTGGCGGGAGGAGCACATGTGTGGGAGTCACGCTTGAGGACCAGAAGGACTGTGCCTGGCTAGGGGTATTCTAGGTGGGGCTTGAGCTCAGGCCTCTCCCTGAATCACAGATGGCCGAGGGACCAGAAGCTTGTCCCCTAGTCTGTTCAACACTATGGAAATAGATCCTACTCAGGTAACATCCGTTTTCTGTCTGATCAGTTCCCGATTTGGTTCCCTGGAATCCCAGACAGTGGGCAATCTAGGTAAGTTTGAACCTGGGAAGGTTACCAACCCCGAGGAAGCCTATTTTCTTTGATGGAAAGGACAGGACATGATTTGGTCTAAGTACTAGTGTGATTCTGTAGAAAGGACAGAGGACCTGAGAGAAGGCATCCGGATTCTTGACCAGTTCTGTTGCACACGGGCTAGTATGTGAAACCAGGTTTCAGTTTCCTTATCCATCAGATGCGAAGAAGACTACTTGTTCTTTCCACCTCACAGAGGTGCCCTAAGTCAGAACACATTTTTAAAGTCATAAATTGCTGTGCAAAGGCGAATAGTGATTCCTAGGTTTACTTCCTTATTTCAGTTGTTTGGGGCCTGGAGCTTAAGGAGATGAAAGGATAAGCCACTAAGTGCTGGACAGAATGCTCTGGCCCGACCCTCCCGGTGAAGGTGCATCCTTTTCCTTTCTTCCAGCCTATGAGTTGGCCAGAGTACTTGTTAGTATTGGCAAGTGCAGCCATTGACTTTATTAGGATGACATCCCAGAGTATTGCAGATTTGCATTTGAAACTTGTAGGGGAGGAAAAACTTACTTCTACTCTCCAAGATTCTAGGGCTGCACCTAAGAATGAAATGGACATAAAACAGATTAACAGGAGAAAGGCATACAAGTTTTATTTCATATTTTTATGTGTACATGGGAATCTTCAAAAGGGAAATGAAGACCCGAAGAAGCCTATAGACCCGAAAGCTTATATACCTTTTTAAACAGAGACGGGGGAATTGTGGGGATGTGATAAGGCAAAGGAGCCTGGGGGCAGTAAGTTGAGAGACAGGGACTGGGAAATATATGGGGGAAACGAAGGGGGGATAAGGGTTATTTTAGTAGGTTTGTTTGGTGTTGACTCCCAGTCTATGATGATAAGAATATTCTCTTCCTGGTACAGGGAGAGAAGCTTTCTCATGGGAAATTTTATGACCAGCTTTTAGATAGGAAGGGCGGGGTGGTGGGCCGTCAGAGAGCCCTTCCTGCATCTGCTTTTTCTCAGCTGCCTGCACCTCAAAGTAATCAATATGCCAGAGTGGCATATTTTGGGGTGGCATGTTCTGAACCCCTTCCAGATCTGACTTTGTTACAAATGGAATTGTTCTCTTAAAGCACCTCTCTGCTCTTCTTTATTTGAAAGTGAAGGAAGCCCTCTATGTTGTGAAAGCTCTTGGGAGGGACCATCAAGACCAGGACAGGTAGTAATTGCGCTCTTGCATCGGCAGGAGTTTGAAACATTTAGGCAGGATGTGAGTATAGCTGACTGCCCAGCACCTGCTGCTGTTTTGGCCTTGTTCTTCTGTCCTTGAGGGGGACACGGTTTTGTTGAAATGATTAGCTCTTTCTGGAATTTGGGAACCCTTGAGTCCCTCTCAGGGATCTACTCTAATTATATTCACCTTTTCTCTTGTTTTCAGGGCCTTGTTTTAGGAATCTATAGCAAAGAAAAAGAAGATGATGTGCCCCAGTTTACAAGCGCAGGAGAGAATTTTAATAAATTGGTGTCTGGAAAGCTGAGAGAAATCTTGAACATGTAAGTATTCATCTGTGGGTTCCAGTTTTTAAAAATGCCCTGAAAGTGAAAGAGAATATCTTTTCTGTGCTTTATTATTAGTGGATGAACATGCACGGAAGTGCACTGGCTGGGATCTTCTCAGTGGAAGTGAAAGTATGTGTCTGTGGCATGCACATTGGTACTTCAGGTTCAGTATTGGGTGGGTCCACAGTTCTGGGAAGTCAGGCTGCTTCAGCCAAATCACAAACTTATGTGAGAGGCTGACCCAGTAGGATCTGGAAAGTACCCTATTTCCTCAGCCCACCCTCCTGGCTCCAGTTTGTTTCTCCCCACCCCCTTCCCACCTTTCTTCTCTCTACCTGTGTAACTCCCCTTCACTTGGGGGGAACAGCCTGGGCTGGTTCAGAATAGCCTGAGGAGGCTGCAAGCCTTGAGTTTCAAGGGCTTCTCAGATCTTAAAAGACACGCGAATCGCCTGGGGGTGTAGTTAGAATGCACATTCCAGTCCAGTAAATCTGGGTGGGGCCTGAGATTCTAACCACTCTTGATTAGCCAGGGTCTGGGGAAGGTAGGAAAACATTGGGGTTTCCAAGTCCTTCTGAGCTGCGGGCCACGTTTAACAGAAACAGAGGTGACAGCATAGGCCACTGCAACTGTATATTATTTGGATTACAGATAGCCTATTAGCATCTGATAGGTGTAGTCTAATAGTTAGAGTAATTGTCTAATTATTGAATGACAGAATTTGCATCGCCTGTCAATTTACCAGTCCTTCACCAGTAGGCAGCTCTCTCAACTGCCTTGATTAATTCATTAACCCCAAAGCTAACCTGTACGAGTACAGAACAGCCTGGCCTTCCTGACTGCGAGGTACCAGGGCATCCAGTCCTCAGGCTGTAATTGTGCGTTGCCACCTGCTTTGTTTTTAAATTGCCCGGTATCCCATCTGTAGATAAATCACAAAAAACCTCCAGGTTGAACACACTGCAGTCAAGTCAGCCACTTAGGTTGGTGTCTTGCGTCTTTTATGAGGTTTAAGATCGAGGTCAGCCTCCATCCAGTGCTCAGCTCTCCCCTACATTACCCATCCACGGCATCGCTTTCTGTAGTTGGCATTAAATCTAATCTGGAAGTTTTTGAGATAGAATTAGAAGTGCTGCATCTGAGAAATCTGGCCTGAGAGAATTCTGTATTTGATAAAAACATAAGTGTAGCAAATTTGCAGAAGCATCAGAGCATACGGTAATAATGCTAAAGGTTTGTTTATGTCACTTCTCAATGGAGCAGAGCAAACTAT
The DNA here is from genome assembly GCF_028021215.1 of Eschrichtius robustus. NCBI lineage: Eukaryota > Metazoa > Chordata > Mammalia > Artiodactyla > Eschrichtiidae > Eschrichtius > Eschrichtius robustus. The sequence continues at coordinate 107,568,655 of NC_090827.1, read as the reverse complement.
AATTTTTAAAACAACTGTTTCTTCTTGTTGCAGATCTGGACCACCCCTGAAGGCAGGCAAAACCCGAACCTTTTATGGTCTGCATGAGGTATGAGGTGAAAATAAGGTTTATGTGGCAAACCCTGAGTTAGCACCTATATGTGCCAAGTACTGTGACTGACCAGTCGGGCAGAAAATTTTGTATCGGATTATGTGTTCGTTTTATCCCAGGATTAAGCCGCAAGTATTAGTTAACATTGTAAAGAGGCGAGTTGTTGTCAAAAAGTACTGCATCTCTTGTATTCCTCAGTCTGCAGGCTTTCTTGGTTCAGTGGCCCTGTCTTACATAGCAGAGTTATTTGCAGGATTATCCTCGCCCTCCCTTTGCAACACACAGTTATAAAATTTAACCAAGATAACAGGGCTTACAAAAATAAAGCAAGCAAACTTCGTGGAGGGTTTTGTCCCATGCAGCGCTTTAGGGGGTTGTGTGCAAGCTCCTGTGCTATTTCGTGCTGGAAGTGGATGCTTTAAAGACGTGAAGCAGCTGATTTCATGTATCTTTTGGAACAGGACTTCTCCAGCGTGGTGGTGGTTGGCCTCGGCAAAAGGACGGCCGGAGTCGACGAACAGGAAAACTGGCACGGAGGCAAGGAGAACATCAGGGCCGCTGCAGCAGGTTCTTTAACTTTTGAACTTTAATGTTGGTAAAGCTTCCTAAGGATCACTCGGTCAGATTATGTCTCCCCTCTTTCCATCACCACCCCCTCACGTTCACACAAATAACTCTCAACAGATATTCAGTTTCCCTTACCTAACATGCTTGGCTTTACTTTAGATACAGAAGGTTAGCTTGTGGAATTTTATTTTTATATTTCTTTAGCTTGTGTCTGGGGGTTTCAGGACCACTTGTTCCCTCTTGCAGTATCGGCCTTAGAGCTCTGTTTTGCCAGAAAATCCTGGTAGGTGATTTTTTTCCTTTTTTGTAATGCAGCCCTTGTGTTGCCCAAATTTTATTTTATTTTATTATTTTTATTTATTTTTAATTTATTTTTGGCTGTGTTGGGTCTTCGTTGCTGCACACAGGCTTTCTCTAGTTGCAGCGAGCAGGGGCTACTCTTCATTGCAGTGCGCGGCCTCCTCACTGCGGTGGCTTCAGTAGTTGTGGCGCTCGGGCTCAGTAGTTGTGGCTCGCGGGCTCTAGAGCGCAGGCTCAGTAGTTGTGGCGCACGGGCTTAGTTGCTCTGCGGCATGTGGGATCTTCCTGGACCAGGGCTCGAACCCGTGTCCCCTGCATTGGCAGGCAGATTCTTCACCACTGTGCGTACAGGGAAGTCCGTTGCCCAAATTTTAAATCATGTGGAGTCATCATATTTACAAATCAGAGAAAATGGATGCCAAGGGCAGGATGCTTGTTTATCACTAGTTACCAAAGGTGCATGCCTATCCCAGTTTGTCACGTGGACAGTTCAAAAGTTGAGGTAGGTGCCATTGGGCCTCTTCAGAGCTGAGCGGCAGGGCAAGGCCTTCACCGCGGAGACTGTGGTTAAAGATGCTTTCAAAAACATTGCTGAGGTGGTGATAATTAGCTTGATTGATCTCTGACCCCGTGTATATCATATGTGACTGTTAAATGTACTTTCAAAGTTCATGTTCGGAGATTATTTCATAACTTTTATTTGGGAGATTTTGCTGACCTGATCTTAATAAACGCTGTGTTAATAATGGACTTTGCTCAGTTCCTTGGGTGTAATTTCAGTGTTATCACTTCTATGTCATTTTTAATCTGGCAAGCTCCTGGTGATTGGGACGCTTCATCAGGAAACCCTAGTGTTTCAGAAGTGATACTAGTAATAGCAGCCACTTCTTGGGGGCCCGCTTTGTGAGGTGCTAGACTAGTCATTTTGTCCATCAGTCTGTCCTCCCACCCTCTGTGAGGTGTGTGCTCGTCCTTACTGTACAGAAGGGGAAGTGGAGGCTCAGAAAAGTCAAGTGTCAGGGCCAGGATTTGAACCCCAATCCTGATGTTGTCTCAGGACCCCACCCCAGGCCTCTGCCTTCTGCCCTCAGAGGTGTCCCTCACTGACTCTGGTTTTCTGGTTCCTCTGTCCCTGTGAAGCGGGGTGCAGACAGATTCAGGACCTGGAGATCCTGTCTGTGGAGGTGGACCCCTGCGGAGACGCCCAGGCGGCTGCGGAAGGAGCGGTGCTTGGGCTTTATGAGTATGATGACCTGAAGCAGAAAAAGAAGGTGGCCGTGTCAGTGAAGCTCCATGGAAGGTGATGGAACAAAACCAGGACCAGGCCCCTTCCCTGCGTGCTGATGGCAGGGCCTTTTGGACATGAGCTGCCTGCCTTTCGCATTGGGCACTGCCATGCAGCTTGTCTGTGGCTCTCCCATGGCCTTAGCCATTTTAGGAGTTTGGTGACTGTGCCTCCATTCTGCTCCTGGCTTTCATCCTGTGCGTGTTTCCCCCCTGACTCTCTAGACCCCTCCGTGCTTGCTGGTTCCTAGGAAACCATACCTGGTTGGCTCCCTGAGGAGGGAGGGAACAAGATGACAGACGGGTCCCAGCAGGTTTTGATGCAGATCATTTCCATCTACCCAGCGCCTGCGGGCCCTGTACTAAACGCCAGAGATACGCAGATGCAGGGATCTGGCCCTTGCCCTCCTGGTCTAGTGGGGAGACTCATCTTTGAGCAGATTTATTGAGCACCAGCTACACTCCAGCCCTATTCTGTGTTCAGGAGCAGACAGTGTGAGACCCTCAGGAGACGGTGCTGGGAGGACAGCGGGGGTCCTCCCGGTGGTTGGCAGCTGTGGTGTAGTGGGTAAGAATGAGGGCCCTGCGACCAGTCAGCCGGGCTTTGAATCTGGCTCCCACTTCCTGGCTGGGTGACCTCAGCGAAGTGACTGAAGTCTCTCTGTGCCTCATTTTCCTCATTGGTTGAGTAGAGTTGTGGCTTGGATTTCATGGGGCTTTTATGGTCGCAAGACAAAACCCATCAGGGGTGTGGCACACGGTGAACCCCGTAAGTGATGAGTGTTGTTCTGCCTCTCCACGCGCTTTGTTAATTCCTGTCGTGCACAAGAAGAGCCAGGGTCGTGGAGAGCTCACCCACGTCCTTTGTCTTCTGAAGCCGGCCCTGCCCTCCGGTGGGTTGGAGTTCAGGGTCCCGACCCAGGCAGGGGGAAGGCGGGAGGCCTTCAGTTCCCCGGCAGGACTGAGCAAGGGAAGCTTGCTCTGTAGTCACACTCTGGAGGAGTGTAAAACAGGCCTTTCTGTGGAAGCCTCTGCCGTCAAGATTTGGGGGGTAGACTGAGGGCTCCAGAGGTCCCTCAGGCCGACAGGTGAGGTGAGGATTCTAGGTTTCCTCTAGCTCAGCTCAGTGGGGGTCGTGTTTTCCAGCACTTTATAAACCATAACAGCTGCCCCCCTGGATCAGGTCACAAAGAATAAATCCGGGTCCCTGTGTCCATCACGTTTCACTTGTCATCTTCGGCAGGAGCCCTCCTAGCTGGGCTGTGGAGAGGTCAGTGTTCTGGAGAGGCTGTCTGACGATGACCTTGTGCTTGCTTTTGCCAGTGGGGATCAGGAGGCCTGGCAAAGGGGAGTCCTCTTTGCTTCTGGGCAGAACCTGGCACGCCACTTGATGGAGACGCCTGCCAATGAGATGACGCCAACCAGATTTGCGGAAATTATCGAGAAGAATCTCAAAAGTGCTAGTAGTAAAACAGGCGTCCACATCAGGTAATTCAGGATTATGTCATAGACTCCTATGCTAGAGCCCGACGGAGCCTCAGAGATCCTAAAAACCAGCTCTCTCACTATTCGGAGACTTAACTTGAGACTAGAGAGGTGAGGTCACCCACCAGCAGCCACATACAAGTGGGCGTAAGGGCTCAGTTTGAGGTTTCTCCCATCATATCTTACCTTGCCTTTGAGAGTGTTGTGACTGCACACTGCACATGTGTGTGTGTTTTGTAGCAGCTTTATTGAAATATAATTCATGTAATGTACAATTCACTCATGTAAAGTATGCAATTCAGTAATTTCTAGTATATTCACAGAGTTGTGCTACCACCACCACAGCTAATTTTAGAACATTTTCATTACCCCGTAAAAGGAACCTTGTACCCATTAACAGTCACTCCTCATTTTCCTCTCCCCCTGGCCATCAGTTCATAGACATATGGGTTGTTTATACCTTTTGGACTCTGAATAATGCTGTTGTGAGCATTTGTGTATAAGGTTTTACGTGGACGTATGTTTTCCGATCTCTTGGGCATGTGCCTAGGAGTTGAATTATTGGATTGAATGATAACTCTTCCCCTTTTTGAGGAGTGTGCACATTGTATTTTGTTTTGGTGAATCCTTTCTGTCTTTTCTCTTTTTGACATAAGTGAAGAACAGAGCACGCCCTCCTTGGCATGGAATGAGAATCTCTACCTGGTAGATTCCATTAGGTAGATCAAATACTAGAACTGGTGTTCCCAGGCCGTCCTGAGGTCCATGGTCAGCAGCCAGGCTGTTAGATGTAAAAGGCTGCCCCTCTAGGCTCCCCGTCACCCTTTAAGCAAACCAAGTCTGAGTATTTGGGGATTTATGATTAAAGTAAACCCACAGATATTTGCTTTACCTAAAGAATCCTTTACTATCAAAGTTGCTTCTCAAGGGCACTTCCATTTAAAAGGATTCTTCACTATTTAATTGTGAGTAGAGTTCGCATTTTTCAGGAAAACCCCTGTGGTCTAGATAGAGTGAAGAAAATGTATAATCTATAGAAAATGTAGTGTTGGAGCTTGATAAAATTTCTGGAATGGTTGCTATATATTCTGTAGCAATGCTTAGTCTCTACAAAGGTGTCTTGGTAAAGACTATTCGCTGTTTTGTTTAAGGAGACACCAGAGCTATGTTGTGTCAGCAGATTGTGGCTGTGTGGCCTCACATTATCAGTAAGGGCACCTCCTGTGTGCCTGGGAACTTAGCATACAAAGGTGGGTGGCGATGGTTCTTGTGCTTAGACAGCTGAGGACCTTGCAGGAAGGAATAGGCAGGGAAATGGCTGTGCAGGGGACGCTACAGGAGCAGAGAGCCAGGGAGGACTGTGGAAGAGTCGAAACGGCTTGCCAGCAAAAGCGGTGCCTGAGCAGAGTCAGGGAGGTGGCTTAGACGTGAACAGACAGGAGAGCGGGGCAGGAGCACCTATGCAGTGGCCTTGGGAAGCTGCATGGCTTGCGGTGGAGCAAAGGGAAGTCGGCCAGAGATGAGGCAGGTCAGGCGGGCGGAACGTAACCCTTAAACTGAGGCAGCTGCGTCACACGTGCTCTAGCGTAGGTGGGTGTAAATCAAAGAAATACAGACTGTACTTCCAGAAGGGCAGGACTTTAATAAAACATCAAGTACTGGGTTTGTGAATAAAAAAATGCCCACATTATACGGCCTCGCTGCTTTTGAAGTGTTTTTTTTTTTTAATTGTCATACCTTCCATTTTTATAGTCTTTTCCCTCTGAAGTTGGGTGGCCCTCTCTCTACAATGACATCCTAGATTAATAGTTTCAACAAGTGGCTAGGCAGGTGCGGGAGGAGCGTTCCTTGAATAAGGTCGTTTCTGGTCTGTCTGTAGGAGGGTAGGATTTCTCCCCTGGCCTAGTTACTGTGGCCAGAAAGCAATACAAAGCCCTTTTGGACCTCCAGCCTAGGAGGAATAGCGATGTGGCATCTGTCTTCTGGTTGGCACTAAGGACTATTCCCATTAAATTACCCCCATTGATCCCGTGTTTATTAAGTAATAACTAGTTTTCCCACTTCAATCAGACATCTCAAACTGTGAGAAATAGTCTGACAACATTAAAAAGATTGAATTCCAGCAATTCTGTAAAAGCAAAGAAATAGGTAGTTTAGTCTAATCAATGGAGTGTAGTTTTGTTGGTTCTTTGTTGATTGGTTGTTTGGTTGTTGCTTTGTCTTTTTCAGAAGTGCCAAAAATAAATCAGTGGACTCCTCAGCTATCTTTAAGTACCCTTTATGGTCTCAGAGCCTTGCTAATTTCATCTTTAAATTAAAACTTTAGAAATATGTGAGTGGGTTGGGAAAAAAGATCAAGTAATAATTGTTTATTGACTATGCACTATTAGCTGACATTGTATTGCATACCATACATGAATTCTCTTAGTAATTCTATAGCTAATTTTTTGATGGAGGTGTCATTGATCTCATTTTGTAGATGAGGAAACAGACTCAGAATCAAGTGACTCACCCAAGAATATACAGAAAGCAGATAGGAGGTGATAATTGAAGCATTAACGTGTCTTTATTAAGAGCTCGTATGTTATACTTTTTTACACACGGATGAGTTATTCTAAGTTATTGAAATGGAGATAGCAACATGTATTTACTTTTTCCCTTTTCTGCTCTATAGACCCAAGCCTTGGATTGAGGAACAGGAAATGGGATCATTCCTCAGTGTGGCCAAGGGGTCCGAAGAGCCTCCAGTCTTCCTGGAAATTCACTACAAAGGCAGCCCCAATGCAAGTGAACCTCCCTTGGTGTTTGTTGGGAAGGGGATTACCTTTGACAGGTACTTCTTTACTGCATCCGTGGTTTGTATTTTGGTGAATGCTTTGTATGCCGTTGTATTATTTGGTGTGCAATTTGGTTCAGAAGCATGGTGTTTGGTCAGATCTTATGTGTAACTTTAAATATATTAGGCTGCCACTTATACAACGCCTACTGTGTGTCAGAGGCTCTACTAAGCATTTTACATATATTAGCCCTGATCTTAACGCCTAGGAGCTAGGCGTTGCAGACATTCTTCAGGTAAGGAAACCATGACTCAGGTTAAATAATTTGTTCAAAGCCCCATAACTAACAGAATCGGAAGTCAAACTCAGCTGTGTGTTTAAAATGTCTTAAAATATTTCCATCATACACTTTGATTCTCCTGTATGGATATTAAGGATTTCCAAGTAGATAATGGTGAGGCAGCTTTCCAAGTAGATCGTGCTGTCTTCCCTTTGCTTACTTGAGATTACTTTTTTTGCTGACCAGTCTAGCTTTCATTAATCTCCTTAAACCATAAGTGTTCCTTAGAATTGGAAGCTCTCTCTGGTTATTTCAACCAGGGAGAAGCTGAGTTGAAAAAGATGATCTGAGTCAGTATTTCCCATGGAAAGCATTTGCTACTGAATACTAGTTTCTGGGTTGCTAATTAAATGTGAGACTTGAAAAGGATTACTTGATCAAAAAACTAGGTTAGGTAAAACAAATTGTTTTTTATTTTGTTTGAACTACAGGACTTCTTGGGGGTACAAAATACAGCATTTTCTAAATTTCCTTTTTTTTTTTATTGAAATATAAATATAGTTGACATCTTAATTTCCTTTTGAAGGGAACGTTTATCTTAGGAAATCATGGTCCATAGAAACTGCTTTGGAAAATGCTGCTAGAGATTCCATAAAATCTTGATGTCCCCTAGTATGTTTTTACACCCATTCAGGAACTCCATCTGAAACGTGAATGAATCCCACCCTTACAGGAGTGTTTCTAGGCACTGTGATGCCTCTGTCCTGGGCAGATCTGGCCTCCAGGCTGGTCTTCCTTGTACTAGCAGATTGTAATGCCTCCTGTGTTTTCCATCCACTGGTTCACGTTCTCTCCTTTAAAGCATTGGTCTCCAAACGATCTTCGTTATGTAGCCCATCAGTAAAAGATTCGAGCTCATACCACTCAAAATACGCATATTTATTTATGTCACATTCATATACTGTTGTATTAAAGTGTGTATTATAAAACACTATAGTAGGGAATTCCCTGGTGGTCCAGTGGTTAGGACTCGGCACTTTCACTGCTGGGGCCTGGGTTCGACGCCCGGTTGGGGAACCAAGATTCCATAAGCCGCGTGATGCAACCAAAAAAATAAAAAAACAAAATAAAAATAAATAGAACACTACAGCAGATAAAAATTAGAGAATGAAAGTTGTTTTTAAACGTCTTGCTGATTGTGATGGTTTTATACTATCATGGGCTAATGTCTTAATTGAAACATTTATGCTAAGGGTGAAGTTTATTGTTCATTTAAACCTGTACTTGACTTTTTTGCTATGGGAATATTAAGCAAGGAGGCCTGACCTAGTCTTCTCGGTTTAGAGAAGGCTTTCTAGAAGGAGTGACAGTTTTAGCTTAAGATGTGAAGGATAAGGGAGTTAGTTCTGCGGGGGGTAGGGCAGGGAAAGAGCCGGGTGAAGGCTGTGGGTAGGAAGGAAGAGGGGAAATTCCTGGTACTGAAAGAATGCCAGAGTGGCCATGACAGAACGTGACTGGGGGAAGGGACGAGGCACAGCCGGAGAGATAGGCAGAAGCTGGGTTGTTCTGGGCCCGGTTAGATGTTGGACTTTGAACAGTTGGAAGTAACTGAAGGGTGTCTAGCAGAGGGAAAGAATGACGTGAGAGTTACACATACAGTGAAGTCCACCCATTTACATGTTCAGTTCAGTGAGCTTACCAACCGTGTGCGCCCATGCAGCAAAACACCTCTGCCATGAAAACAGAACATTTCCCTGACACCCCAAAAGCTCCCTTGGGGAATTGTGGGGGATGCTCTTTTGCAGTCATCCTCTCCCCTACCCCACCTCAGACAGCCAGTCATCTTTCTGTTATTGTAGATTAGTTTTGCCTCTTCCAGAAATTCACTTACGTGGAATTTTTTATGCCTGGCCTCTTTCCCAGCATATTATCTTTGAGATTTAACCATGTTGTGGTCATATCAGTAATCTGTTCCTTTATATCACTGAGTCATATTCCGTTGTATGGACATACCAAAATTCGTTTATCCAGTCATTGCTGAGGGAAATTTGGGTTGTTCCAGTTTTGAGTTATTAGTAATAAAGCCGGTATCATCTAGAAGCCTTTGTGTGCATATATGTTTATCTTTCTCTTAGTTAAATACCTAGGAAAGGAGAGTTGAGTTGTGTAATAACTGCATGTTTAACTTTATAAGAAACTACCAAAGTTTTCCAAGGTTCTTATACCATTTTGCATTCCCACCACCAGTGTACAAGGTTCTAGTTGTTCTCCATCCTCCCCAGCGTTTTATGGTGTCCGTCTTTCTAGTTCTAGCCACTCAGGGAGTGTGTAGCGGTATTTCTTTGAGGTTTACTTTGCATTTCTCTGACTAATGATGTTTAGCATTTTTATGTGCTTATTAGCCATTGGTACATCTTCTTTCGTGACGTGTCTGTTCAGATCTTTTGCCCTTTATTATAGGAGTGTTTGTCTTACTGAGTTATACGTTTTTTAAAAATATATTCTAGATACAAGTCCTTTTTTTCAGACAAATGTGTTGAAAAATTTTTTTTTCCACTGTGAGGCTTGCCTTTTCATTTTTTGAAGTGGTGCCTTTCGAAGAGCAGTTTTTAATTTTAATGAGGTATAATTATCAGTTTTTAATTTTATAGTTCGTACTTTTTTTGCCCTGTTTAAGAAATTATTGCCTATGCCAAGTCTGTGTTTTCTTTGATAAGTCTATGGTTTTAGCTTTTAAGGCTATGGTCCATTTTGAATTTTTGTATATGCTTATAAAAAGCATTGAGGTTCTTTTGTTTGTCTTGTTTTGTTTTTTTCATCTATTTGTAAAAGTTTGGTAGCTGTGTGGGTAATGAAGTGAAGGGGTAAGACTGCTATAGGGACACCTGAATATATATAGGAGCCAGGCAAACATCTGAATGACTGATGGTGGTAGCCTCAACTTGGATGGACACAGGAGAAAAGAAATGGATGGATTGGAGGGGAATCTAAAAGGTGAGCAGAGATAACTGCTGACCTTTGACTGGTGGTTATTTAGAACGATAGTCCTATACACAGAGTGGAACCCCCTGAGCAGAAGTGGCCTAGAAGTAGATAGAAGGACAAACCTCACGCACCAGCTTGCTCTCCTTGCCCCCATGGGGTTATGTCTGGACTTCTTGGACCAGGAGTGTACTTCTTTTCTTATTCTGAGCCAGTGGATAATCCTTAATTCTAGGTGTAAATGACAACCATCTAAATATCAAGTGCAGTGCTTCCCTGGTGGCGCAGTGGTTAAGAATCCACCTGCCAATGCAGGGGACATGGGTGCAAGCCCTGGTCCGGGAAGATCCCACATGCCACGGAGCAACTGAGCCCGTGCGTCACAGCTACTGAGCCTGCGCTCTAGAGCCCGCGAGCCACAACTACTGAGCCCACGTGCCACAACTACTGAAACCCACACTCCTAGAGCCCGTGCTCCGCAACAAGAGAAGCCACCACAATGAGAAGCCCGTGCACCACAACGAAGAGTAGCCCCCGCTCACCGCAACTAGAGAAAGCCCGTGCACAGCAACGAAGACCCAGTGCAGCCAAAAATAAATAAATAAATAAATGAAAAAAAAATAGATTTAAATATCAAGTGCTTTGGAGGTGAATGAGAATTAGGATCTGATTTCTAAGGTGAGCAGATGTCAGAGCAAGGAGTTGACTCTCTCACCAAGGCAAGTCAGTAGCAGAATCCAGTTAGAACTCAGAGTAGAAACCCCTGGCTCATTGCCCAGCCTGCAGAGCCAGTGGCTCTGGATTCTTATAAACCAGAAGCAGAAAAGTCACTAGTTAGTTCAAGAAGTCTGGGGCAGTGGCTTGGGTTTCTTGGTAATTGAAACCTTTCTCAGCTCTTGTGTTTGGGCACTGTCTTGAGGCTTCGGGCTAGCATCTTCCTCGTGCCTGGGTTGTATTTTGCCGTCTGCAGGATCTAGCACACCTTGGGGGTGTCAGAACGAGTTCTCTCCTGTCTTCCTAGGAGTTGAAAGGGGTTCTCCTGGTCTTCTGTGAGCTTGTCAGCTTTCCCCCAACAGCTTGTGACCTTCAGTTTCAACAAGTTGATCAATTCATAAAATTTGCTGAAAAGACAAATCTACATGGGTGTCAGGAGTTCAGATGGGGTTTGAGCAGTGTTGACTGCATGATGTAGTAATGTTTCCAGTGGCACTGCTTAAATTTCATTCATACAGAAATAAAATGAGCTAACATACCCGCCTGTATTTCTGGAATTATTTTGTGTCTTTTATAAAAACCACAATATTATCTTTTTAAATGCTGAAATCATTGATTCCCAATTTGGAAATTTCTTGGTGTTTGTATGTGGTAGTTTACCCTCAGCTTACATGTTCTTTTTAGGGAAATGGTTCTGGCCCCCTTCTTTGCTATTAACATGGTACATTGTCCTTTTCCCCCCAGTGGTGGCATCTCCATCAAGGCGGCTGCAAACATGGACCTCATGAGGGCTGACATGGGAGGAGCCGCCACTATCTGTTCAGCCATCGTGTCTGCTGCCAAGCTTGACCTGCCCATCAACATCGTAGGTGCGCGGGAGAGGGAGGGTGTCTTGGAGAGCTTCTGGAATCCTGTCAAATGGTAGAACGGAGACAACAAACATGGTTTTCTCTAATCTGAAAAGATCAAGAAATGGTTTTTAAATAGGTTTTCATCAAGTGGAAGATGTTTGTTTAGCTGAGATAGGTGTTATCTTGTGTGAACTGGCAGAGTTAAATGTATTCTGCGTTGTGGGCTGTAACTAGAATTGATTTGTTTTACTTCTGCAAAAAACTGGTTAGCAGTCAGGGACACATAATGTCAAGTTTGCGGTTTACTCCAATGGAAAATGCTCAGTCAGTAGTCAGGGTAGCGATTACCTCATAGGGTTGTGGCTGATTAAGTGCCCCGACATGCAGAAAATGCCTGGGACAGAAAAAGTGCTCAGTACGCAGGCGATTTTTGTAGTGCAGGATGCCAGACACAATGCTGGGGCTTTGCCATGTGTCAGAGGGGGAGCTGGGAGCAGGGACTGAGGTCGAATGACTTGCCCAGTGTCACCTCCACTGCATGGGAAAGTAGGACTGCAGTCCAGGTCTGTCTGACATGCCCCCTCCCTCTCCTCCTCCATTTTTGCTGAACTATTTGAAAGTGAGTCTCAGACATCATGACACGTCACCCCTGAATACTTCTGCTTGTATATCCTAAGAACAAGGACATTCTGTGTAATGACAATACCATTATCATTTCCAGGGATTGATACAGTAACCAAATTCAAACTGCCCAGTTGTCAAAAAAATGTTTGTTTTATATGTGTGTCTATACACACACGCATTTATTTATTTCTATTTGTTTTTGAAATCTTGGAGCCACTCAAGGATCACCCCTTGCGTGTGGTCACCATGGCTCTTTAGTTTTCTTTAATCTAGAACCTATTCCTGCCCCCCTTTGTTTTCTTTCATGACACTGGCAGTTTTTAAAGGTTCAAGGTCATCTTGCGATGTTCTACAGTTCGGATTTATTTGGTTATTTCTTCACAATAGAATCAGGTTAGACTTCTTTGGAGAGAATGACGTGTATTTCCTGTTGCTGGTGCACGTAATGTCACCTGGGTCACTGGTGATGCTAAACTCCATCACTTGGTCGAAGTGGTGTCTGTGACTGGCATCTCTTGAGGGCCCGCTGATGACCTAGGTCCCATGGGTGGCGTATTTGGACCTAGCGCACTCCATGTTCCTTCATATATTCTTTTTTTGACAGGTTTGGCCCCTCTTTGTGAAAATATGCCCAGCGGGAAGGCCAACAAGCCTGGGGATGTTGTTAGAGCCAAGAACGGGAAGACCATACAGGTTTGTAGGTGGAAGACACAGCCTCCGAGTTCTGCTCTTTCTGAAGGACTCCCAGCATAGCCACATAAACACACCTTGAACGGGTGCAGAGCACTGGCTCTATGTAGGGAAGGGCAGTGCCTTTATTATGAGTAGCTCTTCATGCCGTCAAAAGTATTTCTTCATGGGAACTTTAAGATTGTTTTTCCTACCTTACTATTCCTCCTACTTCCTGAATGCTGTACACACAAATTACCATGAATTTGCAGCCAACCCTGCAGAACAGGGCAAAGCAGTAAAAGTGCAGGCTGTTTTCTGGATACACCTTTGACGTGATAACTTTTTCCATTTAGCAACTCATTCGAGTGGAAAACGCATTCTGCATCATGGGTGCTGCATCTGGGGATGTGGCAGCAGGTCGTCCGCTGGGCACATGTATGCATGTACACACACACTGCCCATAACGACTGAGCCTCTATTTAAAAGAAAAGGATATAATATACATGAAGTTGCTGAAGTTGCAAGAGTTCTCCGGTCTGGAGATCCAGGCTGCTGCTTCGGTGTATCTTTCTTAAACTCTTTAGCCTTTTTGTTTTCAGAAATCTTGATATTTTTTCCCTTCCTGTTATAAACTTAATGGTAAAGTGAACCAGACACTTCTCTTTTATTTCAGCCTCCAAAGTCATCAGCATTTGGTTATCAGCTCTGGCATGGGGATTATTAAATTACATTTGCTCTTCAGAGTAAATATACTATTCCTGTTCTAATGGTAGAATGTTTTTGATACTCGATGACAAACATCACACCAGCGTTTTCTTTTAAATTGAACATAGCTGTGAGTGTCAAAATTTTATATTCATTATTTGTATCATCTTACCCTTTTTTTTTCCTTTTGACCTTCCTCTTTGCAGGTGGATAACACTGATGCTGAGGGGAGACTCATCCTGGCCGATGCGCTCTGCTACGCGCACACTTTTAACCCAAAGGTCATCATCAATGCCGCCACCCTGACAGGTCAGACAACGTGCTTCTCCTGCTTTTGTTTGAAGAAAGTCTCATTTGTTGGCATCGAGTGCACACATTGTACTCAGGGCACTATTTTGCTGAAACCTGGCTCGCTCCATTTGCATTCAAAGATCTTTCACCAAAGGAATTGTTCTGCAGTTGTAAACTGCTTTGAATATTAGCCTTGTTGTTTTGAAACATCCCAGGCTGTACCTTTAAATAAAGAAACAACAAGTGGGTCAGGTCAGCCCATCCACAGCGACGACGTCTATAAATGATACTAAGCGATGTTTTCTGTTACAATTGCTGTTTGATACAGGTCTGAAAAGATTAGTGATAAATCCCAAAATCAGTAGTTGTTTTTGTTAGTCATAATGCATCTAATGCCCCCTGAGTGTTTTCTGAACTTTTGTACTGGAGGTTGTACAGAAATAAAAACACTGGGGATGGAGGTGGCAAGATCCTCATGTAGCGGAGGCGGGGCCGTGTAATGTGTTGTGTGAAGCTTGTTGGCTTTAAGGCCAGCCCAGGGGTGGCTCCCAGCTGTGCTACTTACTAGTCCGCCAGCCTGGGGCTGATTCCCTGACACCCCCGAGCGTCAGTACCTGGGGACAAGTCTGTTTGTCTCGCAGAGTTGTGAAGACTGGAGGGAGTTTCTGGAAAGCCTCTTTAATGCAGCGCCCGCACGCGGCAGGCAGCACCACCAGCTCTGTGGAGTAGGAGTAAATGCCTAAAGGGACGACAGTGGGCGTTGCCTTATTGCAGAAACCCAGTGTTCATAATCTTCTATCCAACAGTTCTCTTTTTAGGGATTCATTCTGTCTCCACCTTTTTTAAGATTAAAATTCAGATCATTTTTTATCCTTTGGTTTTAATTCTTCCCCTGGTCACGTGAGCCTTTACTTTAAGATAAATCAGTTCATGTTTCTTTTTTATGTGTTTCTAACAATAGTCCACAGATTTATATGCTAAGAATCCTTTTTTCAAGCTGGCATTATAGTATTTTTATGGTCTTTTGTCTCCCTTTTCAGTTCAGCAAACATTTTAAGCTGAACAACAGAGGTTCTGGGGCTGGTGTTTGAGGGGCAGTGCTGAGGTGGGTGATAGTACACCCTTTCTGTAAATGAGGAATCACAGCCCTCCACCCCCTATTTTTTTCCCAAGCCTGAGGGTGTGAGAAGGTGGGAAAGGTGGTTCCAAGTAACTAAGGGCAACCTGATGGGTGAGCCTTCAGATCACCCCAGCCGTTGTCCTTGCTGAAGGCTGTTGATGGCTCATTTTGGTTCCCCAAATAACTTACTGAGCCCCTTCTTGAGTTCCAGGAGCTGGGATTCAAAGGGGGAGGTTGAGAAACAGTTTCCAACCCCAAGTTCATAGCAGGAGGAGGAATATAGTCTTTAGAAGGAGAAAATAATTTGCCCTGCCTCTTTTTTTTTTTTTTTTTTTAATTTATTTATTTATTTTTGGCTGTGTTGGGTCTTCGTTGCTGCGCACAGGCTTTCTCTAGTTGCGGCGAGCGGGGGCTACTCTCCGTTGCAGCGCACAGGCTTCTCATTGTGGTGGCTTCTCTTGTTGCGGAGCACGGGCTCTAGGTGCGCGGGCTTCAGAAGTTGTGGCACGTGGGCTCAGTAGTTGTGGCTCACGGGCTCTAGGGCGCAGGCTCAGTAGCTGTGGCGCACGGGCTTAGTTGCTCTGCGGCATGTGGGGTCTTCCTGGACCAGGGCTCAAACCCGTGTCCCCTGCATTGGCAGGCGGATTCTTAACCACTGCGACACCAGGGAAGTCCCCTGTCCTGCCTCTTAATAGCATGTGACTTTGACAGTGTCTCAGTTGTCTCGTCTGTAAAAGGGGTATAATAGCACGTCATTGGCAGGAGGGGTGCCTGTGAAAATTAAATACGGTGATACAGGTTGTTGTGCCTGGTAGACACCGGACTGATGCTACTGACCTTTAAAGGGTAGGCCTGTAGCAGACTGTAGGAGCAGCGGCTGCTCAGGGGGTGCCATTCAGTCATGGTACCTCTCATTTTCTTAATGCCTGTGATTTAGGATGGAACGAGAGTGGTGACATCAGCACCTTCCTTGGAGCGCTGATGTTCCTTCCATACTCTGAGAAATTCTGGTAACACTGATGGGCTAGCACCTCAATATACAGCTTCAAAAGTGCCTTGTAAAAGAAAATGGAAGGTATGCCCCCGATAATGGTAATTCTGAAATTGGTGGTGGTACTGGTTCTGTAATTATGTAGAAAATACATGATTTTCTGAAGTATGTAATGAAATCATCTCTAGAGCCATGATCCCTGTTGGATCACATTAAATATTCATGTCTCCCATTTTCTCTTCCTTTAAGAGAGGATATCACATCACATTCTTGTTTGCAGTCAGTGCTCATCTTCTCTTTGAGAAATTCAAACACTGATGCAAGACTCTTACAGGGCTGATAGGAGTGTTTTGAGGACAAATGAATAAGTATGGAAAAAGCCACTAACTTGAAGAGTAAAGCATTAATGAGTGTGTATCCCCGCAATCATATAGACAGACCATAGGCAGTGAGTAACCAGCAACCATCGTAGTATCTGGGATATAGGGGATGCCACGAATGATTGTTGACACAGTCGGCCTGTGTTTAATTCCTGCAGATGGCTGGGGATACAGAGGTGGGTCAGGACAGAGGTGAGGCCTGTGTCCCATGGGGCGCGGCAATCAGCAGATCCTCACACTGACCAGCTTAGAGGAGCCGGGTTAAAAGGAGTCCGTGAGAGCCTGTGCATCTGGGGATTTGACAGGTCTGAGATGTCAAACATCTTGTCTGAGAAGTGCTGCTTGAGCTGGGATCTGAAGGAGGAGGCGTTAGCGGGGGGAGGAGGGGAGAGCGAAGGCCCCTCTCGAGGTGGGTGTGTGTGGGCAGCGTTGAATGGGACCGAGAGGAGCAGAGCGTGGCTGGGTGAGGACTTTGGGGACCCGTGTGCTGATAGGCACCAGTCCCCCGCTGGCCTTGGCGTGTTGCGGGATTTAGTCTGGAGCCAAGTGCAGCAGGAAGCTAAGAGCGGAGACTGTGAGATCACATTTGCCCTGTGAAAGGGTCCCTGGCCGGCAGCGTGCTGAGTGCAAGGGAGAAGGGCCGAGGAGACGCCGCAGTCCAGGTGGGCTGGTGAACGGCGTTCGGTGGTTGACTCCAGCAGATGTGTAAGTGTGTGTGTTAAGGATGAGTGTCTGCGTTTAGCTTCAGAATAATGTGTCATGTCTGAGAGTATAGGTGAAACAAGTTTGCCCGTGACTTGATAATTGTTTGTGGTGGTTAATGGATGCTTACTTGTATGTCCATTACATTATTCTCTTTGCTTTGTGTATATTTGAAGTTTTTGACAATAAGGTTTTTTTGTTTGTTTTTTTAAAGTATTACCATAGTCCAGTGGTAGATGATGGTGGTAGCGGTCATGGTGAAGGGAAGTGAATCGGTTTGAGATGTAATTGGGAGGTAGAGTAACAAAACCCCAAGGGACAAGGACCCAAACAGAGTTGCCCAAATATCATGTGGAATCACAGGTTTTTACATATGGGTCACCGTTAGGTTTACACTACACTGTAGTCTGTTATGTGTGCAGTAGCATTATGTCTAAAAACACAGTGTACATACCTTAATTTAAAAATACTTTATTGCTGAAAAATGCTAATTAACCATCATTTAAGCCTTCTGCGAGTCACAGTAGAAACATCAAAGAACACTGATCACAGATCACCATAACAAATAATGAAAAAGTATCAAACATTGCAAGAATTACCAAAATGTGACACAGAGACAGGAAGTGACCAAATGCTGTTGGAAAAATGGCTCTGATAGGCTTACTTGACACAGGGTTGCCACAAACCTTCAATTTGTGAAAAATGCAATATCTGCAAAATGCAGTAAAGCAAAGTGTAATAAAACGAGGTATGCCCGTACCTCTACCCAGTGGACTTTTAAAGTCATTAAGGATACTTTTAACGAATTTGTTTATAAAAGAATAAACGTTTAAAGCATAAGAGGAAGAACACATATTGGACATGTACAGTATAGTCTTAATTGTGTTTTTTTTTTAAGTTTAGAAGAAATCTGGAAAGAAATATTAAAAATATGTAGTGGTTATCCCTGGGATGAGATTATTGGTGATATTTGATGTTTGCTTTTTTTTTCATTTTCCTTAATAATTGAAGGTGAATTCTAGCTATATATACAGCAAGGATTTCCCAACATCATCTATTTTCTAAAATGAGGGAGACATTAAAATAGGGTTAAAGGCTAAAGTTTTGGTCTGCACAGCGGCAGAGAAACCTGTCTCGCCGGAAGAGAGCGAACGCTGACCTGAAGGGCTGTGTCTTGCAGGTGCCATGGACATAGCTTTGGGGTCTGGTGCCACCGGGGTCTTTACCAATTCTTCCTGGCTGTGGAACAAACTATTTGAGGTAAGAATAACACATACAGACCTAGAATATGGAGATGATTTAATTACTCTAGCCTTAGAATGCTATATTTCTTAATTAAAGTGATTTTTATGTTGTAGATTTGCCTTTGAAATGAAAATTCAATAAACTCGATTCAGTGTGGTTTTCTATAAATGTTCCCAAATGTTCCAAAATTATGGGTATGATACCATATTCCTCCTGTCCTCCAGTAGCTTCAGAATGAAGTGAAAATAACTTGAAAATATCCCTAATGTAGAAAAGGTTAAAAGGACGGCTTTGTAGAAGAAGGAATGGCCTTTTAAGGAATACGGGTCATGAGTCAAGTCGGGGAGCATGTCGATAGGGCTCACCTGCGTCCCTTGTCCCTTCGCGGGTGGTGAGAAGGACAACTTCTGCAGCTGTGCTCTTTGTGTCCTCCCAGCCCTTTCACAGCAGCCTCCTCCAAACAGCAGTTTCCCGTCACCACCACCCGCCCCCCGCTCTCACCGCCATCAGCTTTCCCCAGCGACACTGCTCTGTTAGCCTCCTTTAGCTTGTCCAGAGGCAGCGTGTACCTCTGGCGTCTTGGTGACACCCTGCTCTTGGCTTCCGCGATAATCTTTTCTTCTGGTTTCCTTCCTCGCTAACTTCTGTTTCAGCCTCCTTGGCCAGCTTTTTCCTTTGTCTGCCCCTTTGGTTGCCTTCAGTCCCGGGCCACATGTTCTTACTCCGCATGGTCCTCACCGGAAGGCCCGTCTATTCCCCTGGCTGCAGCTGGCACCTCTCTGCTGAGCTCCCATCTCTCTTGAAGCCCAGACCCTGTGCATCCCGCTTAGCTATGAAACAGCTCCATCTGGCACCTCATTCTTTCAACAAGTAATTAATGGGAGCTTACTATGTGCCAGCAGAAACAAATACAAAATGTCCCTGCATACATTCTTGATGTGGTTTAAGGTCCTAAACTGCCCTTCCACCCTAAACTGCTTCCCTTTCACCTCTTGTCATCTCACCATTTGTGAAGCCCCCTTCTACCGTCCCCAGCCTCGGGGAGAAGCTCAGCCCCCTTGTCTCCTTTCAGGTAGGCTGTGGGGCCTCTCTTCTGTGCCAGGCACCCAGTGTCCAGTGTCCCTCGCTATCGTCCACAATGTCGTTGTTGGTTTTGATTTTTTTTTAATTTAATTTTCTTTAAAAAATTAAAGTTATATGTATGTAAACATTGAAATAACAGTCAGCAGTCTATACAGCCTACAGCCTCTTTTCCTGGAGGCAGTTACTTTCAACCCTTGGTGGGTTCATCTGATAACTACTCAAGTCTCAAAACAACAGCTTACATTGCTGCTCCCTGACTTTTCACTTTTGGCTCTTACCTTTGACCACAGTGTATTAAGACAACCTTTATCCATTTCTCCTACTAGCCTGTGGGCCCTTTGATGGCTCAGTTATAAAGTATCTTTATATCCCCAACACCTCTTGGTGCTCAGCAGTTCAGTAGATGATGGATGGATGGATGAATGAATGTGTAAATGATTACATGAATTAATGAGGTCACCTTATCTTAGGAGATCTGGCCTAATCAAACCAGCAAAGCCTGTCTGTGCTACAGGTTACCAGCTTATTCATTTAAACTGAGACCCATAATATTAGTTTGATGATTTTAGCAAATGCCCTACAAATTTGTGGGACTGTTTTACATACAACATTCCTGGCTCCTTTTATAATTCTTAAGTAAACCTTTTAACTAACTGAAATAATTCTGGAATCTGTTGTATTGCATCATGTTTTAGAGTAACAGGTCAGAACCTGCTTCATCTACTCTGCCAACTAGCATACCTATTTGTTCTCTAGGCCAGCATTGAAACGGGAGACCGTGTCTGGAGGATGCCTCTCTTTGAACATTACACAAGACAGGTTGTAGATTGCCAACTTGCTGATGTTAATAACATTGGAAAATATAGGTATGTAAAGTAAGCTATAAAAGTACATTTTTACAGTCATCATTGGTTGCCAGAATGACCATTTTCAGTTTAATCCCCTTTCACAAAAGGTTTAGCTGTCCAATTTTCTTTTGATGTAGTGCTTGTAAGCACTCATTTCTGTCTTTTATTTTCAAGGTATTTCCCAACTGGTTCTCAAAATTTTGCATGTTTTCAAATCTAAAGGTCATTTTAAGCAAATGGTAAGGGAATGAGATGCACAAAATTATCATTACCATAGGAAAAAGAATTTATCCTTTATGCTTAAAGCTATGTCTGAAAATCTTGAAAGTGATTTCTGGGTTAACATCTTAAGAGGTCTCATTAGCTTGACTTTTCTCTCTGGTCATAGAAGCCACTTAGCAAGAATGGAGGATCTTAATAGAACGTTCAGTGCACATTTACGTGGGGTTAAATGTTGATTGTTGTCTTCCTCTTCAGATCTGCAGGAGCATGTACGGCTGCAGCGTTTCTGAAAGAATTCGTGACTCATCCTAAGTGGGCGCATTTAGACATAGCAGGTGTGATGACCAACAAAGATGAGGTTCCTTATCTGCGCAAAGGCATGGCTGGGAGGCCCACAAGGACCCTGATTGAGTTCCTGCTTCGGTTCAGTCAAGACAGTGCTTAGTTCAGATGCTCTAAAATGCCTTCATTCTGTCTTAAACAGGCAGTAGAGCTTCAGAATACTTTTGAATGAATAGCTTAAAATCTTTTAAGGGAAACAAAGGATGGTATTTAAAAACATAGAACAAAATGAAATTTGTATGCCTTGATTTGTTTTTCATTTTATGCAGAGATTTATAAAGGTAAAGCTAATATCTTGCTTGGCAAAGATTTTTAAGATACTCTCTCTTAAATGAATAATGATGATTTTTTAAAAGCTACCTAATCACTTTTCAGAGTATATGTTTGTAATTGCGGAGCAAAATTGTATTTCAGATTTGTGATGCTGGGAATATGAACAAACTAAAAGTTGCTATGCAGTTGTCAGAAACAATAAATCCAACTTCTTGTGCTCCCTGGTGTGGCTCTGATTTACTTATATATTATTCTAAACCCAGTGATGCTATAATATAACTTGTCTCTTCTGGCTGTGTTATATGAACTAAGTAATTAAGTTGGATTTCAATGTTCATAATCACTTTGGGGCACTCAGTGATGAGCTTATGAGTTTGTGAGGCGGTACTATTAACCCCACGTTACAGGTGAGGAAAATGAGGCACCAAGAGAGGGTTAGTAACATGCCGACGATGTCACCAAGCTAATAAGTGGGAGAGCAGAAAGCAGTAGAGCTTTCTTTTTTTTTTTTTTTAATAAATTTATTTATTTTATTTTTTGGCTGTGTTGGGTCTTTGTTGCTGCACGTGGGCTTTCTTTAGTTGCGGTGAGCAGGGGCTTCTCAGTGCGGAGGCTTCTCTTGTTGCAGAGCACTGGCTCTAGGCGTGCGAGCTTCAGTAGTTATGACACGTGGGCTCAGTAGCTGTGGCACGCGGGCTCTAGAGCGCAGGTTCAGTAGTTGTGGCACACGGGCTTAGTTGCTCCACAGCATGTGGGGTCTTCCCGGACCAGGGCTCAAACCCGTGTCCCCTGCATTGGCAGGCAGATTCTTAACCACTGCGCCACCAGGGAAGCCCTGGGGTTAAATTTCTGCTACATTTGTATTGGGTGAATCAAATTACCCACAAATAGGATCTATTTTTTTTTTAAGACTTTGACAACGTTTGACAGTTTTTGTTAATTGGAGTTATTTTTAACATTTAATATTTTAAAAACTTGACATGTAAAGATATTATGTGTCTAAACTGGCTTTTAGAGAGGGAATGACAATGGACATGCATATCCATGTTAATAAATAACATGAATTTAAATTAAATCAGAATTAAAATCAGGCAGGAATAGTGTGTAAACACAGGTTCCTCTGGGTATCTATATCCAGAAGCTACTTCAGCAGGAAAGATGGAAATGGAGAGGTGGAATTACCGGCTTGTGAAAGGAAACTAAAAACATTTAGATTTCTTCTGTGTGATTCTCAGAAGACCAAACAGGGATTTGACCTTTCTATCAAAGGCTTTTTATAAGTAAAAGAACAATAGAACTCTTGTGTTTACTAGAGTGTGAGATACAAAAGGCATGGTGTAGTCCTAGATTCTTGTGCTTACCTAATCTGGTTGAGATGAAATTTAGTTGCCACTGCTGGTGCATCTGGCTACCAGGTATTCACAAAACCTTGGTGGATCCTTAGAATGATGTTCCAGAGACTGGTGGTATAATCTGCATCTAAATCACTAAGGACAAGGCAGGGCTTGAGAGAGCCATGGCTTCAGAGAGCAGCAAATCCAAAACAGCAGTGGTTTAGAATACAGTAGTGTTAAAAGATAGCTGAAGTAAGAAATCCAGAATTCAGGCAGCCCTATGGCCATTGGAAACCCAGGAGTAAAATGTAAAATGGTTCTACTCCTCTATTTTTCATGGTATACAATAGTTACATTTTTAATTAAAATATTATTTATGTTAACATAATCAGCTTATTTTTACGTGAATATATATTTTTAAATTGTTTTAATATTATTTCTAATTAATAGGTAAATATTGCCCAACATACCCCACATAAACAAAAACATTTGGAGTCCTCAATAATTTTTTAGGAGTGTAAAGGAGTCCAAAAAAGTTTGAGAACTGCTGGAGTACACTAGTTCCCTCACAGCATTCTATTTTTGTTCAATTAAATATTTATTATGTCTATTTTATGCCAGGCACAGTTCTGGGTGTTGGGAATACAGGTGAACAAGACACGCAGGCCCTGATCACATAGATCTTGTTTTCCAGTCCGCGTGTTGTGTGCATGTGTGCAAGGCAACTTAGTCAATGAAAAAGAAAAATGAACAAGATAATTTCAGGTTAAGTGTTCAAGTGCTGTAAAGAAAATTAAACAGGGTGAAATGGCTGGGAGTGGGGGTCCAATTAGACTGACGCTGGGAAGGTGACTTTTGATCTGAGGCCTGATTGGCAATGGGAAGCCTCTGTTTTTTCTCTACTTCTGCCTGCCTCACTCACTCTGACCCCGCTGACCTCTCTGTAGCTCCTTAAATATGCCAGGCAGTTTCCTTCTTCAAGGGCCCCCCGTCTAGAAAACTTTCCTAATTAAACTTTAGTCACTCCAGTGCAGATCTCCTCAGAGAGGCCTTCTCCAACCACCCATCTAAAATCCATCACTTGGGACTTCCCTGGTGGCGCAGTGGTTAAGAATCCGCCTGCCAATGCAGGGGATACGGGTTTGATCCCTGGTCCGGAAAGATCCCACATGCCACGGAGCAACTAAGCCCGTCCGTGCGCCACAACTACTGAGCTTGCGCACCCTAGAGCCCCGTGCTCCGCAACAAGAGAAGCCACTGCAATGAGAAGCCCCTGCACCACAACGAAGAGCGGCCTCCACTGACCACAACTACAGAACGCCCACATGCAGCAATGAAGACCCAATGCAGCCAAAAAAAACTAAATAAAATCCATCATTAGTCATCCCTTTACTGGGCTTTATTGTCCTTCTTGGCACTTATCTCTACATGATTTCACTGTATATATGTACATGTTTATCGGTCTCTCTCTCCCACAAAACAGTGGTAAACTCTCCAAGGGCAGAAACTTGGGGTGATTGCTGTAACCCTCAGATCAGTAAATAGAGCCTGGGACATGGAAGGCTCAACAGATATGCTGGATAACTGTAAAGTTAATTATAGTGAAAAAATATTTAGCTTCTGAAAAGTTGAATAAGCAAATGTTTAAAAAAAAGATTAGCATAGTGACTTTCTTTGATGTAACCATAAATATCTAAAGCAAATAGCTCCCAGCACATAAGACAGGGAGCCTCAACAATGTTAAGTCGTTTTTGTTACCTGTATCTCCCAAGGGAAAATTTAGGGTACATTTTTCCTCTTTATTCCCGCTACAGTGACTGGATTAGTAATTGGCACACAGTGCGCTCTCAATAAATGTTTGTGGGATGAATGAGCACCCCACTTCTACCAACGGGTAAACTGAGCCCAGAGAAAGCGCCTGGGCCAAAGTCATTGCAAGAGTTGAGAGCAAAGGCCGGGCTAGTACAGGAATATCCTGACTCCGCCAGAGGGCTCGCTCCACCGTAGTTACTGATTCCCCTCTCCACACAACTGTGTTAAACCCTATCAAAGCCTTCAATTCTCAAGTTAAAAAAGCAAAAGTAGAAGACAGGTTGCCTGCGTGACCGGAAAGAAGAGGGCACGAAGCACCAAACAACATGTTTCCCGGGCGTCCAACAGACGCCAACGGGCACTCAACACCGTCACGTGACCAGGCATAGCACGTGACCCGCGGGCCCCAGCTCCTGCGCAGGCGCAGTGAGTCTCTTAGCCGCCATTTTAGAAATGGCGGCTCCGCTGGGAGGCATGTTCTCCGGGCAGCCACCCGGACCCCCGCCACCCCCGCCGGGACTCTTGGCCCAGGCTTCGCTTCTTCAGGCCACACCAGGCGTTCCGAGAACTTCGAACAGTACCTTGGTGGACGAGTTGGAGTCATCGTTCGAGGTAAGATAAGACGTGGGCGTCTGTGTTCCCAGCCTCCCTTCTTTTCTGAAGCGTATGCTGCGCGTGCGCAGCTTCTCTTTTTCGACGATACCTGCACCGAAGTCGCTTGCATTTAGTCTCCACATTGAATGGTGGCCGGAATTCTCCTCTGGTCGGCTGGCGGAGATGCGTAAACTTGACATTTCTGGAGCCACGTGGACTTGAACTTTGCCTACCCCCAACCCTGGGACCCTTCTAGGTTTTCAGTGGTTTGTTCCCTTCCCACCCGATCCTTGGTTCCATCCCTGAGTATCCTTTCTCGCGTCCCTGCGTGTTTAGTACGTGCTCATCCTCTCCGGACCGCAGTGTCCACCCCTATGTCCTGTATCCTTTCCGTTGGTCTCCACCCTTAAACGGTGCTAAAGTAGTGGGACTTTTGGAGCTGAATGGAGTTATTTAAGAGTTACTGTGGGGAGGTTGGTACTAAGGACCGAGGAAGGAGGAGGAAGGCTGGGGAGTGAGGAGAGAGGCAGAGGTGACCCAAACTCTGAGTTCTGCTCAAACATTAACCCTGTACCAAAGAAGATGGGGAGTGGTAGCAGACAAAGGAGAGGTAAAAAATAAGTGCTTAGAAATAAGATGGCTTCCTGTGGTCTCTGAAGTGGAAGATGAGCCATTAACGTGTGGAAATAAAGTAACTTGTAACTGGAATTACCTTTTCTACATTTTAAATCCTAGTCGTGTGACTTTTATACTGTATATAATAGCAGAGTAGTTGATAAACATAGTTTGTAAATGAACGTGTTATTGGGGCTGCGTGGACAAAATGCTTTTGCTGATGGGGTGTACATTCAAAAGTTTGGAGACAACAGATTTAAAGAACAGAGAAATCTCTTCCGTCTGGGAGGAGGATGAGACGCCTTTGGGGTGGGGCTAAACCGTAAAGGAAAGGGACAGGTTAAGTTTTAGAGCAGCATCTAGCATTGAGAGGTGAGGTGGCTCTCATCGTGAGCTCTTGCTGAAACACTGGCCCTGTAGAAAGAAGTCCGCAGCTGACCACCAGCACCCTAATGCTTAAAACCCTTTAGTGGCTACCTGTGGCTGTTGGGATAGCCCAAGAGGTGCTGTGGTCTTCCTAACTCTGCATGTTCAAGTCTCTGCTCCAGACCCATCTCTTCTTACTCTGGCCATAGGAGACCTTCTGCTTGTGTTCTTCGTTTTCTCTTTGGGCTTCCAGGTCCCTCCCCCAGCTCACACATCACTTCCGCATCGACCCTGCCCTGCTGCTCTTTGTAGCACACTACATCAGGCTCTGTGAAGTCAGAGAACACCTGTTTTGCCCTCCCTCCTCTCATTGTATCTGTGGTGCTAATCCAGTGGTAGCAGATAGCAAGTGCTTGATGAATATTTGTCAAACAGTGAAGGAGCCTGTTATGTGTCAGGACCTGTCCTGGGTGCTAAGAATACACAGAAAACAGTTCCTGCCTTCAAGGAGCTCATGACTGTGCAGTGGAAAAAACAGATAAATGGCAGGCAGCTGCTGTGCTGTGGAATCAGTGCTCTGATAGGAGAAACCTGGGATACTCTGAGAACACATCTGGGCATGGCTGTCAAGGAGGGCTTCCCAGAAAACATGAAACCCAGGCGGGCACTGGGAATTAGCCAAGTGAAAAGGGTGGGGAGAGGTGCTACCTGGATCACCCGCCTAGTCTTCTCGCGAGACTCGGCTCAGCCTTCGTTTTCCATCAAGAGAAGTTATTTCTTACTCTAAAGTAAGATTCTTGATGTGTGAATGACATTTTTTTCTTTTGTGATATGTTTTGATCACACAGGCTTGTTTTGCTTCTCTGGTGAGTCAGGATTATGTCAATGGTACAGATCAGGAAGAAATTCGAACTGGTAAGAATTCCCTCATTGCTGATTTTACACTTGATGTGTTTCAGTCCCGCTTGTATCCTAAGAGAACTTTTCCAGGGAATAAGATTTGTGCAATCTCTATATACTGCTGGTTCTTTGTTCAGTTTATTGACATCTTATGTCACTCATAATGAGCCACTTGTAATGAATGAGCTTTTCGTATTGGTACCAAGACAAAGAAGACCAATAGTGTGTACTGCTTTTTAAAGAACTAAGTTGACCTTCCCTGGTGGTGCAGTGGTTAAGGATCTGCCTGCCAATGCAGGGGACACGGGTTCGAGCCCTGGTCCAGGAAGATCCCACATGCCACGGAGCAGCTAAGCCCGTGCGCCACAACTACTGAGCCTGCCCTCTAGAGCCCGCGTGCCACAACTACTGAGCCCGTGCACCTAGAGCCTGTGCTCCACAACAAGAGAAGCCACTGCAATGAGAAGCCTGCACACCGCAACGAACAGTAGCCCCCGCTCACCACAACTAGAGAAAGCCTGCGTGCAGCAACAAAGACCCAACACAGCCAAAGATAAATAAAATAAATAAATTTAAAAAAATTCCTCTATGTCTTTTAAAAAAAATAAAGAACTAAGTTTTTTGCTTCCCCTTCCTCGCCCAAGTTTTGTCCCCAGAGAGGTACTTCTGATTTCTTTGTACTGTGTTTTAATGTTTCATTTTAACTGGAAATCATGATGTTAATTGCTGGATCTCCGGATTGTCTTTCTTCAGAAGAACTTTTGCGTTGTAGTTAGGTTTCTTATTCACCTGGTAAAAGCACAGATTATCTGCTAGTTAATGTTGCTTAACACATAGGGGGTTGGGGTCAATAATATTGCTGTGGGCAGGATTAAGATCCCCGATTACATCTACAAGAAGGTGCTGTTTTGATATTCCAACTGTTGATTTATGAGAGAGATATATGTGTCTAGTGTTTTTCTTAATTTAATATTTTGGTCTTTTTTTTTTTAAGGTGTTGATCAGTGTATCCAGAAATTTCTAGATATTGCGAGACAGACAGAATGTTTTTTCCTACAAAAAAGATTGCAGTTGTCTGTCCAGAAACCAGAGCAAGTTATCAAAGAGGTACAAGCTCATTTCTCTCCCTAAGTTTAAGGAAGAGCAGATGTTGTCAAAATTCCATTTATGCTTTAAATGAGGTGCTCCATTTGCCCCTTAGTTATAGTGGGGCTTCATAGCTTGAGTGTAAAATGTTGGTTGTCAGTGTTCATGACAACCTGGACCTGGGGGTCAGGGGTGGAAAGCGGTGCTTCAAACACAGCAGCTCTCGGCTTTTACTCGTTTCATACACTGGCTTTTATGGAAGATTTTTCTTTTAAAAGAAAAAGGTTCTGCTTGAAAGGTTGAAAAACCATTAATGTAGATGATAAGCTCATTTTGAACAGGAACTGATCTGTGTGTCCCTGGTGCCTTACACACAGGAAGGGCTCTAGGCAATTTTGTTCAAGGAACCGAAAAGTAAATGTTCTGTCCCAGGCTCCTTGAAACTCAGGATTTCATTTATCTCAGTTGTTTGAAACCAGGGTATTTGGAAGTGTGTTGAGGTCGTCATTAATGGCATTTAGTGGATAGGGCCAGGGCCTGCCCCCTGCAGTGTGGAAGAGGGAAGAATCTTCCTGCCCAAAACACAGTGATGCCCCCAGTGGGAAATACTAAATTGGGATGATTATTTTTTTAGCAGTTTTTGAAATAACTCCTCCCACAAGCTGAGCAATTAGTCAAAATGTTCGTTTTATTCTTTGATAACAGCTGTTGAGAACGTGAATGGTAAGAAGGTGATATTCTTACAATTCACCATATCAGATCATTTCCTGATTTGAATACCTGAGTGACAGTCTAGGTGTGTTCAAGGCCAGGTCTTAATACAGGATTTTAATACTGTTACTCATTAAAAAGCTCTTGAAAATGAGATTTTAACACTTCATAATCTGAAATGATAGAACAGTGGCTGTGGATTCTTTTAAAACAGTTAACATGTGTTTCAGATTCTCAGTGTTTTAGATTCTTCTCACAGTAGCCTTTGGACAGAGAGATATACTGAGTGCCTGGAGACCAGGATGGGAAAGAGACTGACTTCTTTTTGCCTGTACTTTGGTACTTTGGAATTTTCTAATGTGTGTATTACTTACTAAAAGAACATGAATTAAAAATAAAAACTGTTAAGCAGGCATCTTTCATGAGAAGAGTTGCTTTGGGTTATTCAAAGTATGCAGCCAAACAGAGTAATCAGCCTAGTATGGTTCAGTCGGTTCTCTGTTTTGAATTTACTTCTTAGTGCTCTTAACTAATCAGGAACTATGTTTGTGTTTTGTGAGTTTACTCTGGCTTCATTGCTTTTGTTTGTAGGATGTCTCGGAACTGAGGAACGAATTACAGCGAAAGGATGCTCTGGTCCAGAAACACTTAACAAAACTGAGACATTGGCAGCAGGTGCTGGAGGACATCAACATGCAGCACAAAAAGCCAGCTGACATCCCTCAGGGTTCCCTGGCCTACCTCGAGCAGGCGTCTGCAAATATCCCTGCACCGATGAAACAGAGCTGAGGAAAAGCCACCTGAACGTGAGCTGGTGGCTGAGTCAGCCCAGACACAGTTTTGTCAAACATCACTTCTTGTAGACATGACATTTTTGGGAGAACTCTTTGCCAGAGAGTGAGATGATTTTAGTTTTGTGCTCTCATCTAAAATTTTCCCCCTATTTTTATAAGTGTTATTTCTGGAGTACTTTATAAAATGTTTATTGCTTTGGTAAACCAAGTATATTGTCTTTAGCAAAATTTAAGACTGTTAATATGGTGCCATTTACAGATTCCTTTTTATGTTTTTGGCTGCTTGTTTTTATGATTTTTATTTTTGTATGAGTGTTTATCTCTCTATTTCCAGTTTTAGATTATTTTGTATGATCTGAGGGGAAAAGCTTGTATGATCTGATCTGCATATCAAAGGATGAGGATTTTGGTTGTAGGCCTTGTATGATAATTTACCCATCAGTGGCAGTATACAAAAATATTAAATTTGCTGTTTTTCGAGACTGAACTACCTAAAGAAGAGGAGTCTAATGCAACGATGTAACACTTCCAGAACCTCAGAATGAGGATATTTTGTAAATAGGTTGGAAGAGGATTATAATATCGTAGGTTAGCGTAGTAACTGTTACTGCAGTAACATAGTGCTATAGGAGTCCAGCAGTATCCTTAAGTTAATGTTGACTTTTATTTGGGGTAAGTTTATATTTTGTGTAGTGTTCATTTACTTTTGGGGGAGGGTAGGAGCAGTGATATGCTAGTGATATTCATTTCTGCAATAATCCGTTTAAGTAACAGAATGGACCCTGCTCTCAATAGGGGCATAGGTGAAGTGTGAGGGTTAAAGATTGCTGTGATTATCTCTGAGTTTTGAGTTTTGTTTGTTTGTTCTGCTATTTGGAGCAGATTTTTCCATTAATGAATTTCTTGCTAATGGGTGGTGTTGATTCCAAGGGACTGGGGCCTCGAGGTGGGAGGTTGGCTGCAGGGTGCATGGGAGACTCAGTGTTTGGGAAGATACTTTACCCTCTGTCGGTCACACAGGCCACCTCAGCTTCTCTGTTGAACCGCTGTTGAGAAGTACAAACGGGCATTGTGCCTGGTCTGCTGTTGAGTAATACAAACCGGCATTGTGCCTGGTCTCCTTGGAGGAGGCTTTCCTTTCTCTGTTGTTCACATTCCCTCATTAGATTACAGCCCTTCTCCCTCACCCAGTGCTGCACTGTCTCTTGAGCAGGCAGCAGTTCTGTGACTCGGTGTCTTGGCTCGCTTTTCCTCCAGCCTTGAAGGCCCCGCCCCACCCACCTTGACATCCACTCAAGTTCCCGTCTGGCCTGGACGGCACCTGGTCTCTGCAGCCTCCAAAGGCCCTCTCCGTCGTATCCACAGGACACAGGACTTCTTGTCTCTTCTGCCAGCCTTGCTTGGTTCTCCCTCTGCAGTTAGTGATCTGTCTGTTTGTTCCTCATGAGAAGTAGGCATTATTCCCCTCTGAATATATAGGGACCACTTATTATCTTTTATACATAATAACTTAGTACTTATTTTTGTTTGTGTGCGTTTGTGTATGGTACACAGCCGGAGGCCAATGAATTTCCTCATTCGGAGTATATAGTTAAACAAAGCTTTTAAAAGTTGTTTTCAATCACATTATCTGATTTCAAGGTTGTTAACCTGGTCATCTCGTGACAGTCAGAAGCTCTGACTGGCAGCTGTAGATTTCTTGATTAAAAACCTAACTAAATTGATTACATTTTAGGCATTCTTTCAGTAATGAAGAGGTGCTTAGTGAAAAGTTCAGGAACTATTCTATTTTGTGCTTAGTAAAAATATTTTGAATTAATGTGTGTGCCAGTTACTGTCATTTCTTTACTAAATTCAAAAGTTTTCTGGCACGTAAACATTTCACTTTTTTCTGTTTGTAAATATCTTTTTCCTTTTTAGTGACATCTTGCTGGTTGACAAACAGAAAACCCTCTGGGATGCCCTCTCCCTCAAGGAGAAAGTAATGAGCCATCAGCTGGACTTTCCCTCACCTTCCCTCTGGGGATGACAGACCAACCCGCATCTTCAGGGCATCTTTATTCCCTTCCTGGTCCATCTGCTGAAGCGCTTACCCTGTATAAGATGAACCTTTCCACAAATGATCTGGGTCCAGGCCAGTTGCCTTCTCTAGGGTTTAACCCCTTGGGGACTCTCTGCCCCCTGCAGCTCACAGAATTCTTGGTCTTCCCTGCTGCGATGCGATGCCTGAGCACTGCCCCATTTCCCGGCCCCTCGTTCAGTCTCCAGCTCCTCCACGCTCCCCACTCCCAGGCTGTGACGTGTGGCTCCACAGCTCCAGCTGTGCTTGTGATGGCTCCCAGCTGCTTCACTGTGACACTTCATCATCTTCTTTATTTGAACTCATTCTCTTACTCTCTTTAACACATCTCCCCTTCTTTTCTCTTTCCTCTTCTCCCCAACCTCTAAATGTTGACGTTCCTGAGGGTTTGGTCCTGGGCCACTGGAGGCCACAAAGGAGCCCTGCTCAGTTATCTCAAAGGCCATGCTCTTTCCTGGGTGTGACCAAGCACAGTGGGGACACTGGATCTGTGTCATTTCTGCCCAACACAGACCCCTCTAATGGGCAGTCCCTGCTCTGGAGCTCTTCAGCCTGGCCGAGGCTTTTTCTCCAAACTCTGCTGTTGTCTAAGCCTCTTGCCCAAATCTTCCTTGGCTCTCTATACGGGTGTCAACTCTCCGTCAAAATCTGAAGGCTCTTCCTGCCTCCTGCTTCTTCCCCTTTATTCAACACAGGTGTTTCCCCTGAGAAGGGCGGAAACCTGCCCCTGACAAGGGATGCCGACCCAGCACTGCTTGGCCATGTTATTGTCCTACGGGACAGAAGCAGTCTCAGGATACCAGCCTCCTAGACAAAGCTGTTCTGAGACCATGGTAAAGTAAGGCAAACCAAAACCACTTCACAACTTTGTCTAAGCACAGGGGAAAAAAAAACAAGTCACTGTGCCACCCCCCAAATACCAAACATTCTCCTGGCTAAAAAATAAGTGACTGCTTTTTCTTTTTTTTTTTTTTAACCATTTACAGCTTTATCTCTGGTCTGCCCTTCTTATAGATAAGATTTATTAAGACACCCAGTCATAGAGTTGCCCCTGCCTTCTGACAGCATCCAATCCAGAATGAATCCCTGCTCTTTAGACCCTCCTGGAAATCACCCAACCAATGACAAAAATCTTACAGTAGGTTCTTTCTAACACCCACTTTCTGAGAAGCCCCACCATTCTCCATGATGGACATTCTCCCTGTGTCCAACAAGTAATAAAGCCAACTCATTCAACTATAGGTGGGTTTCTCGTGGTCTGTTCCTCCACCTGTGTCGGGGTATGCCTCCTGGAGGGCCCGACTGACACGCTGCCACGGACGCGGCCTGAGAGCAGGCAGGAGGGTGGGGTTGGGGACTGGCTCGCTTACTGTCCAACTGGCGAGGAAGACGCATCCTGAGGGTATGTGAGGTACAGTCACTGGCTCAAGCGGGTGGCCCAGTTATTGAAGATCCCACCAGTGGTGCCCTGGGCAAGTGTCCCAGTGGAAGGGAACTTTGTCAGTGCCCGGATTCGAACATTTGGAAGCTAAGGGGGAATACTGCATGTAAGAACGGTGCAGTTGGCAGGTTATCACTACACTGTCTCGACTCTCAGCAAAGGGACAATGACAAAATAACTGTTTAATGCTCAGTGGCCACTGTGAGTGCCCAGGGCATCTTTGGTTATCTCCTGCAAGGGGAGAACATGACAGATGAGCTAGTAGGAGGTAGCAGATCAAAACCAATATTGCATCTTGTGGGTAATGGTGGAAATTAGTGCTATTCTGAGAAATCTAAAGGATGCTAGGAAGCTGGTCCCTATCATAATTCCATTTACTTTCCCAGCTTTGCCCTTGCAGAATCCAGATAGAGGCTGGAGAATGAGTATATACCGAGTAGCCTCAGTTGGAACTGCTGTGTTGGATGTTGCACTGATGCAGAGCAGTAGTAAGGACTCAGGTATGTGGTGTGCAGCCGCTGATTGGGTGAATTCATTCTTTTCTCCCCCAATTAAGAAACAGTTCGCCACAATGTTCCTTTCCAGTTTTGCTCCAGGAATATGTTAATTCCTCTTCTCTGTCATAATAAATATGCCTAAAGAGATTTATCGTCAAATCCTGTTGTTTCTCCCTCCTGAATCAATTCTGAATCAGTTCATTTCTCTTCATGTCTGCTGTTACCTCCAAGCCATCCCCATCATCTCTAGACCACTCTGCTCTTGAGAGATGGATGGAACCAGATTATTCAAGAGAAAACAATAATGTTTTATCTCTCAAATTTCCTTGTCAATATATTATCTAGGGTACAGAGAGAATTTCATTCACTGCTGGTGAAGGTGTAAATTGCTAGAAACTTTCTGGTAATTTGGTAGTATCACACAAAAAGCCTAGGTGTATCCTTTGATGCTTTATATGGAATATGTCCTAAAGAAAATGTCCTAAAGAAAAATGTGGAATATGTCCTAAAGAAAAAAATGATAGAAGCATGCCAAGATTTACTTAACAGACACAATTGTTTGCATATAACCTAGAAATTTAACATGATCTTTAACTTACCTGCAACAAGAAAGGAGTCAAGACAGATGTGGGGTCTCAGTAAAATTCTATCCCTGCAGCATGTGTTATGCTGAGTTAAAGGACAGTAGTATAAAGTGCAGCCTCCTTTGTTAGTCATCAGGAGTTGCACAGTAGTGGGAAAATATTTCAACAAACAAAAGTAGAACTACCTGTATGTAGTCTTTAAAACACAAACATTATCCTACAATGCTCACCCTAAGCAGGTAACAAAACTAAAAAGTACTTGATACTGAAAAGTAATACGGCATGTTACACGGATAGTAACAAGTATTTGCATTTAAAAATTTATGTTATTGGGCCATGTGTTTTGATTAGGTAGTAAATTTACTTTTAAATTGTGAGTCTGAGTTGTAATTGCATTTCTCTCAAAATGACATAAGTGCGTGAGCAGCTACGTTTTTGGTTTTTTTTTTAATTAATTTATTTTTAACATCTGTATTGGAGTATAATTGCTTTACAATGGTGTGTTAGTTTCTGCTTTATAACAAAGTGAATCAGCTATACATATACATATATCCCCATATCTCTTCCCTCTTGCGTCTCCCTCCCTCCCACCCTCCCTATCCCACTCCTCTAGGTGGTCGCAAAGCACCGCAGCTACGTTTTATTGAAGATGATCTGACTGAGGTTAACGTGAACTTTCTATTTCCAAGTTCAGCCTTCATCTAATTTCACCTTTCTTTGGAAAATCAATACAAATCACAACCATTTTTATTGCCCAGTTGTTTAAAGTTTTATTCAAAGAGCAAGGATTTGATGGTGCATAGAATAGACAACTGTTTATGGGCCACTTGCTGGGCCAGCACCAAAGGATTGAGAACATATTTTGACCACTAAAAGTTGTACTGAGTCTTGTCAAATTGCACCGCTCCATCAGAGGGTCCGACAGCTCAGCGTGGACTGACAGCGAGGTCAGCATTGTGAATGGCCATTCCCAGTTCCCTTTAATCTGCTGAGCATCCGTGCAATGGGGAAGCAATGCACCATGAGGCAAGACTAGCAGTTCAGTAGATCTTTCACTTCAAAGAATAATCTAGAAACCATCACAAATGACCAAGTTGATGCTACAGTCATTGAAGTTGAGATGTATGACGGGGTGAGGCTCAGTTATTCACAGAAAAATCCTGGCAAGGCCTAATTCCAATTCATGATTAGTATCATTACCCATATTTTGCTTAAACTTCAGAAAGCCCCTTTGAGGTAGGTGTTATGCCCTCTATAATCTTCTTCATGTCCTGGACCTAGGAAGTCAAAATATTTGATCCAAGTATGCCAAGGTCTGCTATAGTCCATTCCTAGTAGTTTTGTTTTCTTTGGTTTTTTAAAATTGGCTTTCCTGGTTATTTTGAGCTTTGTTTTATTCCTCTACCTATTGAGGTTACATGTGTAGTTTGGAATTATATCATTTACATAGAAACACTTTTCAAGTGAAGATGACCAGCGTCCTAGGAGAATGAAACCACTTTAAAAGTAGACCATGGAAATCACAAAGTCTGATATTCCACAAGGCGGATTGCAATCTTATAGACACTAGAAATACCATGAGTAGGTCATCAGTAACATTAATAATATTTCCCTATGGGCGCTTTCTGGTAACACTGGCTTGTTTTATCTTAATGTCACAATGAAACAGTATGAAATGTTAATGCAAGAATTTGTTTTAGCTATGTATGTAAATCATATTACAAGCAAGTTATCTGGTTGGTTGGCTTTTTAGTTCATTCCTTCAATCAGATGCTTCAAAAGAAATGTGTTTCAAATATCCACTTTATGATCAGTTTAAGGATCAGTTTAGAAAGAAAAATATTTGGTAAACCATTCCTGGTGGGCTGAGCCCTGCTTCTGCTGGACTTCTTTGGGTTGGGCTGTTTCATCATCTTGTGTCCTAAAAACAAACAAAAAGTTTTCTTAGATGGTTTTGAAAATTATTCAATAAACAACTTAATACTCTACCATCTTTTCAGGGAAAGATAACTGCTTCTTTACTCTTAAAAAGATACTAAAACATGATGGGCCAATATTAGGAGCTAGAAACAAGTTGTGAAGGATGGGGATGGAGAGGGAGCATCTAATTCCAGTTTTGAAAACAGAAGGTTCTCCATTGTTTCACTTAACACTAATGAGGCATATTTTGCAACATGTACTATTTATTTCAGGCACAAATTAAACAATAAACCCCCTCCAAAAACAGGTAAAAGAAGAAATGGTTAATCAATACAGTATTACACTTTATGGCTTCTTCAAAAGTTATCTGATGTGCTCTGGCATTTCAATGAGGTTGTGAAATTAGCCTAATAAATTGAAAAGGGGAGACGGTAGGTAAGAAAGTACAGTGTATACCTGTCTGAACGGTCTCTAACTGTATTTGTGAAGCTTCTTATAAAACAGTGGGGGGACTTCCCCCGTGGTCCAGTGATAAAGAACCTGCCTGACAATGCGGGGGATGCGGGTTCGATCCCTGGTCAGGGAACTAAGATCCCACATGCTGCGGGGCAACTAATCCTGCACGCCACAACTACTGAGCTCGGTGCCTCAACGAGAGCCCACATGCCGCAAACTACAGAGCCCACACGCCCTGGAGCCTGCGCACCAAAACAAGAGAGAGAAAACCCGCATGCCACAACTAGAGAGAAGCCTGCGCGCTGCAACGAAAGATCCCGCACGCCTCAACAAGGATCCCGCGTGCCACAACTAAGACCTGATGCAGCCAAAAATAAATAAAATAAATCTTAAAAACAAAAAAACAGTGGGAACACAGCTTTAAACAGAGGTGTGTGATAATGAGATGAACTGTGGCCAGTCAGGCTGGCTCTGGCAGTTAATAGACCATGTACTTGGGGCTCCAGGCCTCAGTGTCCTCAGCTGTGACACAAAGGGCTGGACTTGTTCAATGACTGACAGGAAGTCCTTCCAGCTCCACACTAATATTTGTCCAAATAGCCTTGGGCAGGCAGGGCCTTTGGAAAAGGAACATTTCAGAAGGGGCCCTTTCAGAAATGCAAACTTCAAAGCTCAGAATTAAAGATTTTGCTCTGAGCGGAAGGCTGGACAGGAAGGAATCAACAAACAAAGGGGAAATCACACATTTCTGGAAGAGAAGCATGCTGCAAGGGCTTCTGGAAAAATAAGGCAGTATCAGAGATCATCATGCGTGATCAACCAAACCCACAGATTAAGAGGCCTTAGAATTACAAGATTATACAATGAATCTTGAGAAATAACCTTAATAATAATAGTGGAAAATTACTGAATGCTTCTGTGCCAGGTCTTGTGCTAAGCATGTCCTATGGATTAATTCCTTCAGTCTCACATGAGTCTAATGAGGTAGGTGCTGTATTATCTTCATTTTAGAGGTGAGGAAACAGACTCAGAGAAGTCAAGTGAGCTGCCCAAAGCCAAGCAATCTAAGAACAAGGACGACCAGAATTTGAATCCAGACTCAAGGCCAGATGATGAGTCCATCTTCTGTGTGACCCACTCTGAAGTGGTCAGCTAAGTGATTCAATGTCCCCTGTCTAATCATCCATGGGGAAAAAAAAAAAAGGTTTTCTGGAATTTGGTATCAGGAGTAGTGCCTCTTCTAAAGAATGACCTATTTCCCTTCTCTTACATATCTTCCTTTTTGGCTGGGTTGTAATTTGTCCAAGGCAGGGCTTGTTTCATTACCCTTTGTATTGGCCCAAAGGCTGGGTATTTAACAGGTACCAGAAAGGAATACTAATTTCCCTCCTGACTATGGGAAAATGGAATCATAGCTTTGGCCCCCTACCTTGTGGCAGTTTTTACATCTAGAGATGGGGTGGGTTTGTAAGGCTGGCCACAGCTGGGGCCTGGGTCCAAGCTGGGTGACTTAGTTATCGGAGGAGTGTTGATCCTGGAGCTCAGGTCACCACTCAGGAAGTTCTTAGCATAGGAAGCGAGGTTTGGCACACTGACCACTCGGCTGGGCACTTCCTCCATCTTCTTTTTCTGTTGGTATTAAAGGAAAGGCCTGTTAGTACCACCCAAAGAGGCATTATTGTAAAAGTAGATAAGGCCTGCCCAACTGAAATTATATGAGCAAGGAGGCAATAACTTACATGTTATTTTTTAAAGCATTTTTTCTTCCAATCCACTTTGTGCTTTAAAAAAACACAGACTCACAATCTCTTATCCAAAACTTCTGGTGACAAATGTGTTTTTTAATTTAAAATCTTGTTTTAGATTTTAAAAGGCTATATAACACCCCCAGCAGAAGCTGGGCCCACCTTGTCCTCAAACACATTAATATTTCTGGAGTGAAACTTAAACATTTTGTCACACCAAGAGGCATATATAAAAGTTATAAATGAGCTTACATGAATTCAGCTTGGGTTAGGTTTACTGTCCTATGAGTTACCAAAAAAATACAAATTTTTAAGCACTTTAGGATTTTGTGATAGCAGATGAGAGATTTGGATATGAATATTCTCACTGTAATAAATTCCAAAAATTTTTATAAAAGGAAAAAAAGTTACAGTGAAGGATTCCTGCTCTTCTCTCTCTCCTTCCTATCACCCAGATATAGCCATTATTAATAGTGACACATTTATATATAAAAAGTTTGGAAAATTCAAAAAACTCATAAAAATAAAAAACACACATAATCTGCCTAGCCAGATATACTGTTTGTTAATAATTTGGACTATTTCCTGGGGGTCTTATTTTCAATGAATATTCCTGTAAATGAATGCCGGACAATTGATAAATAAGCTGCCATTACCTTTGGGTAAAACAAAGCCAGCAGAATTATGTAATGCATTGAAACCAGTAGGACCAATTTACCTTCATGGAAGGGGTCAAATACCCTGGGCGAGGATTGAAAGAGAAGGACCGATTCCGATGGGACACTGCGCTGGGGAATGCTGCGTAGTGAAATCTTCTCTCCTCCTGGAAAAACAATACAACTGAGTCTAAATAAGCCTAACTACACAGCACACTGAGTTTAATTTGAAGGAAGATGGCTGTGTGAGAGCAGACTACAGAGAGGAGGAAAGACCAGGGAAGGGAGGGGAAGTCAGTGGGACTCAAGCTGCCACCCACTGAAGCTTTGAGGAAGCACCTTTATTTCTGGGGCCTTTGTGTCCCCAGCGCCCCTTGTGAAGGAAAGGGCGAGCTTTTTTGGAAAGCCTTAGGGAAGTCAGAGATCCAGGTACTCTTAGGATCTGAGCAGAATCTACTGCAGAAGGTTATTAAGACAAAGAAAAACACCCAGGTACAATCACTATATGGCCAATCTTTACCTGTGTCATTCTCCACTTTTTTCTTTGCTGCTGTACTGTTTTTAAAGCAAGTTCCAGTTGTATAATTTCATCTGTAAAAACATTGAGGGCTTCCCTGGTGGCGCAGTGGTTAAGAATCCACCTGCCAATGCAGGGGACACGGGTGCGGGCCCTGGTCTGGGAAGATCCCACATGCCTCAGAGCAACTAAGCCCGTGCGCCACAACTACTGAGCCTGCGCTCTAGAGCCCGCAAGCCACAGCTACTGAGCCCACGTGTGACAACTACTGAAGCCTGCGCGCCTAGAGCCCGTGCTCCACAACAACAGAAGCCACGCAATGAGAAGCCCAAGCACCGCAACGAAGAGTAGCCCCTGCTCGCTGCAACTATAGAAAGCCCACGTGCAGCAACGAAGACCCAACACAGCCAAAAAAAGCCAAAAAACAAAAAAACATTGATAAGTGTTTCTAAGAGATAAGGACTCTTTTTTAAAAAAACACATAACCACAATACCTTTGTCACACTTAGCAAACAAGCGATTCCTTATTAGTATCATCTAATTTTCAGTTGGTGGTTAAGTTTTCCTCTTCGTCTTGACATGAAGCAATGTGACTGGGGAGCAGGAGGCTGCAAGGATGGGTGTGAGATACAAGTGTGCATGTGTATTGTGGGAGGATGTGTGGCTGTGTAAGCCACCATAAGACCGTGGATTTTACTCTAAGAAGGACAGGGAGCCACAGGAGGTGCTGAACAGAGCCGTGTTGTGGTCCGACTTACATTTTTATAAGATTACTCTGGTCGCTGTGAGGTCAACAGAGTGGGGTGAGGCTGGAGTGAGTGGGGAGACCAGTGGACTCTCCATCATGCATGAGAGGCAGCAGGGCCTGGACCAAGGTGGTAAAGGTAGAGATGGCGGGAAGAGGCTGGACTTCTGATGTGGCTAATTAGCTGACCCGCATGGGCCACGCTGACGGGAGCGAGTGCATCACCCAAAGTCCCCAGAGCTGGATGTAAGCCACTGGGAGCTGGCTTACAGAGAACTTTCAACCAAAGCTTGGAGCACAGGAAGGCTGGGCAAAAGCCTAAAGCAATGGTTAAAGTGTGAGGAGACATGAGTGTGAGGTGCAAACCATTCTAGATTTTCCCAAATGCTGTAGGTTAAAAAAACCAAACCAATACCAACATCAGGCAGATGGTGTGGGACTTGAGAGTGATTTTTTTTTTTTTTGCC
Organism: Eschrichtius robustus; assembly: GCF_028021215.1. Classification (NCBI taxonomy): domain Eukaryota; kingdom Metazoa; phylum Chordata; class Mammalia; order Artiodactyla; family Eschrichtiidae; genus Eschrichtius; species Eschrichtius robustus. The sequence continues at coordinate 107,528,506 of NC_090827.1, read as the reverse complement.
TTCTACTTTCCTGTGTTAATTTTTTTTAGTGAGCATGTATTTTTTTATATAATAGGGGGAAAATAACCAAGGACCTTTTGTAAGGTGGTTTTAGGGTTATCAGGATTACAGTTTTAGGCACCCATGGAAGAGCTAGGCGAAAGCGAATACCCCGGACAGCCTCACCGTGAGCTGCTTGATGATCTCCTCCCTCTCCTTCAAGCAGGTCTGCAGACGGCCTATGAGCTGAACGTCCTCCGGCCTCGACTCCCCCTTCCCTGGCTTCTCTCCGGAATCTTTCAGTCTGTTTCGAGCAGGCGTGCAGTTAGCCACCGTGCTGCAATGACTCAACCGCAAGGAGGGAGAAGAGGTGGGCGTGATGGGGGCGCTGCTATGTTGCTTGGCCTGGCCGGCCACTCTCTGTTCACCAAAGGGGAAACTGAGGCCCAGAGAGCCTGCCCAGGGCCACCCAGTGAGTTGGCCGCAGAGCTCCAGGTGGAGCCCAGGACTGCAACTCCCAGTCTGACATTCGTCAGTTCCCCCAGGTTCTGTAGAGCCCAGGAACCAAAGGCCTGTGTGTGCACACGGATGCCACATTCAGTGGGGCTTCAAGAACCAGCGAAGTTTGGGAGGAGAGGCCTCAGCCGGAAAACGTCCCCACCCACGCCAAGGCCAGCAGGTTATGCTACTACAGATGTGGCTTCCGCCCCACCTGCTGGCAGCCAGAGAGCATGGCATGAGCTAGTTCTGCAAAGCAGCAGGGCAGCTGGTACCACCGCCCTTTCAGTGTGAAGCTGGAGAGAAATAACCTCTGGATGGTGGGGGAGAGAGGGTGAGGGCTGCCGGTGATCTACTGACTGTAGTTGATAAGAGGCCAGGGCTTTGGGGTGAGATGACTCGGGCTTTTATCCCAGCTCTGCTTTTTTCTAGCTATGTAATCTTGGGCATTTTGCCCGTGAGCCTCAGTTCCTTCTTTAATATGGGCGTGAAACTGGGTGGTTGTGAGGATTCAGTGAGATAATGCATGCCCGGCATGTGCTAAGTACCCATTAGATGGTAGCTGGTAAAACCTTCCACTCCAGATTTTGGATGGGTTGCTTTGTATTGGAGCCAGTGGAGGACAGTTTTTAAGAGCACAAGTTAAGGGTCAGACAGGTGACGTTTAAATTTACTTAGTGCTGCTTGACCTCATTTCCCTGTCACTAACCCCGATCTCCCAGTCTCTTCTCCTCTCAGCAGTCAGAAGTGACCCTGTTAAAAGGTATCTCAGACCATGTCAGTCACGCTCAAAGCCTTACACGGGCTTCCCAGTGCACTCCATCCGAACACACCCAAACCCCTTCCTGCTCAGTGCAGCATCTCCTCCACCCCTCCCAGCTACCTTGCCAACCTCAGTTCCTATCATCACTCTCTCACTCATTCCACTTAAGCCTTCTGGCTGTTTGGTCTTGGGAAGCGGGCCCCAGGGCCCTTGCACTTGCTGTTCTGGCTGCTTGGAATGCTCTTCGTCCAGATGGCTCTCTCATTTCCTCGCCTCTTTATGCTTAAATGTCACCTCCGTGCCCACCCTTGGCACTCTAGACACTGATCCTGTTTTCCTTCTAGTACCTTCAGGTACTTTCATTACCTGATATGAAGTTAAATATTTGTTTGCTTATTTCTTTGTCAGACTCCCCATCTAGAATTTGTGAGTGCTATGAGAGCACAGTCTTTGTTTTATTCCCACTGTAACTCCAGAGCCTAAAACAGTGCAAGGCACACAGTAGGCCCTTAACAAATATTTGCTGAATGAATAAATGAATGCTTGCACAACGGGCCCTTGCTTTCTTAATCAATCCATGGGAATAATGGTTTCTACCTTGAAGAACTGCTGTGAAGATTAAATGAGATGATGCACATTAGAAGGGGGAAATGCTCATAAAAAAGTAGCCTTGATCTTCTTCTGTGTGTGAGGGTCAAACCATGCTCAGTCCTCACAGATTCCCAGTACCCTGCACAAGACAGGAATGCAGTCTCATAAAAGGACGGGTGGCCAACCATCCCAGTTCGCCTGGAACTGAGGCGCTTCTGGAACTCGGGACTTCTAGTTTTAAAACTAGGAGAGTCCTGGGGACACTAGGATGAGTTGGTCCCCCTAATAAAATGGTACATCTACTAGTCCCTCCCAACGTGGGGCCAAGGCCTCACTTACTCGGTTTCCAGGGCAGCCAGCCGGGCCTGGAGCTGCGCTTGGGCGCTGCTGAAATCGGCCACCATGGCCTGCATCTCCTTCCGGTGTTCCTGGCGTAGCATCTCCACCTCCCGGGCCCGCTGGGCTTGCTGATCCTCCTCCAGCAGCCTGTGGGGCGGGGTGGAAGCACAGCTGGGCTTGTCCAGGCTCTAGGGACTGAACCTCTAGGGCACTGGAGTTTCTCCCCACTCTGCTGGGTGGCCTGCAGAATCTAAGGTCAGGACACAGTGGGAAGGAGATCCGGGGTCTCTGAGTTGTGGGGTCCAGCTTGTGGAACCCCTTCTCAGCACCTTCCACCCCAGCATTCCACGAAGGAGAAACCTGAGCACAAAGGGCAGCCTTCTGGGGGAAGGGGTGGAGGACAGCTCAGGAGAGGAGTCCCAGAAAGCACCCCTTTCACTTGGGGGAGGTGGGTAGGCCTGGAGGCTGAGATTCTGTATCAGAATTACTGAACGTTGTGGACTCTCAGAGCTGGGAGACCAGCGGTCCAGGGTGGGAAGGCAGGATGGGAGAGGGATTAGGAGACCACCACTTAGAGCCAGGCTGCCTGCGTCCCTCCGCAGCCTCCCCCATCACTTCCTAGCTGCGTGACTTTGGGCGAGCTACGCTCTGCTCAGTTTCTCCATCTGACAACAGTGGCTACCTTATAGGGTTATTGAAAGGATGAACCACATTAATCCATGTCCAGAACAGCCCGTGGCACAAAGCGTATGTTCGACCATCAGCTATCACTTTTCTTAACCTTGGGGTGGGGCACTAAGGGATCCTCAGACCAGCCTCAGGGGGCCTGACACCTTATGAAAGTACATGAATATTTTTGTGTGACGATATCCTTCTCCAGGAGAGGGACATCGTTTTCCTCACCTGGAGGGGGCTGTAATCGGAAATGGTTGGGAGCCCCTACTCTGGTCCAGTCTCTTTATTCCAGTGTCACCTGGTGAATCCCTAACTGAATTTAAGGTGCTCCACCTTGGCCAGGTGGATTCATGGCTGTTTCTCAGATGAGCCTCAGGCCTACTTTCACTTGAACTTTATGCCGGGGACTGGAACATTCAAACTCTGGGACGAAATGGACAAATGCCTTCAAAGATACAAACTACCGAAGCTCGCTCAAGAAGAAACAAGATAACTTGAAAAGTCCTATATCTATTAATGAAATTAAAGTTGTAGTTATAAACTTTCCAGCCAGGGGAAAAAAGGCCATGAATTCAGGACTTGATAAAGGGCTATCCAGCCTGGACAAGGAAATCAGAGTTGCCACCACAATTTACCGAGTGCCAGGGTCAGTGCTAAGCAACTTCCTATACGTTTCACTGCATTCTACAACAGCCCTGAGAGGGGGTGGTGTTTTCTACCTTTTACAGGTAAGGGCAGGGTCTTGGAGAGATTAGCAGACTTGCCCAAGGTCACACAGCTAGTTAAGAGCACACAGAACTGTCTTAACTATTCCACTGCACTGACTCCCTAAGGCTAGTTTTGAGGATACTTTTGGCATCGTTAAGTTTGATTCCATAAATTCCCTGATCTGTAGGGAAATAGGGTACCCCTCCCCCCATTTCAGGGCTAATCCTGGGCAGTTTTGAGATCTAGAATTCCTCGACCACTGATACTTTCCATGGGTCAAAGGACTAACATCAGTGAAGTGCTGGCGTACTAGGGAATCCTTCCTTTGGGAAGATGCCGAGGGTGCAACCCAATCTGAGATCCCAGAGGCTCACCAAGCGGCAGAGGAGAGAAGCTCCGACCCGCAGACCTACCTGCGCTGGTCGCGGAGCTGCAGCGCCTCCTGCCGGTGCTGTTCCACCTCGGCCTGCAGCCGCCGCACTGCTTCCTTGAGCTGCGAGTTCTCCTCCCAGAGGCCGCATCCCTCGCTCGGGTCCTGCTCGGCGGCGCCCTTGCCCGTCGGGGAGCCCGCCTGGCCCGGACCGCCCCCCTCCTAGGGAGAAAGCAGCCAGAAGAGCCGTTTGCAGGAGGCGCGATGGCAGACAAGAGCCAGAGATGTGCCGCGGCAAAGACCCAGCCTGAAACCCAAATCGGGCTCCTGATTCAGGAGCTCACGTCTAGTCTCTTAAAGTTTTCTGCTTTGAGAGTTGGCCAAATATGGCCCTCAAAAAGTCTAACAATGCTGGTGAGCCAAGAATGTGGCTTAAATTAAAACAAGCCCAACACTGCACCTGTGTGGAGGTGGGGGGAGGGGGGGATGTCTCTGAGTCTCTTCTTGTTAGGATACTAATTCACTAATTACCCCCCAAAGGTCTCTCATTCCCAAACTCCATCATATTGGTGGTTAGGGCTTCAACATGTGAATTTGGAGCAAAACCACACAGGGCAGAGGAAGGGGAGAGTGAATATTTGCTGAACAATAACCATCTGTCACATCACCTCACAGGATTCTGATACAGTGGGTCTGGGTACATCCCAGCCCTGTGTCTTTTCAGAAAGCTTCCCAGGTGACTCTAAGGCCACCACAGTTGTAATCCACTGCCCCGCAGTTGTCCTTGCCTGTCTCTTTACCTAGGGTGCCTTCCACACCCAACCATTCCTGCCTTGGTGATGCCTTCTCGACCCCTCAGGGGAGAGGCGACAAGCTTTCTCTTCTCTGAGAGCTAGATCCTCTCCGTGTAGAGGTTATAATGAAGTGCACTGATTTGCTGAAATGCTGGTTTCCTCCACCAGACCAGCAGCTGTTCCGGGAAGGAGCCATCTCCTCTTCATCTTCCCAATCCTATAGCACCTAGCACAGTGGCTGGGATTCAGCAGGTGCCAAATGAATGCTTGTTGCGAAATGATGCTTGAATGTCAATGGTTCAGACAGAAATACAAAGATTGATATCCACCATTAAATGGGGTCAGGGTTAATCCCCGATTAGTGAATGTAGCAGTTTTCAAGTCCATGCAAATGTGCCTGAAGGTTTGTGCATCTGTCCCTTCCAAAGACTGAACAGCATTGCACAGGGAGCATGTGTGGCCCAGGCCCTGTACCTCTTGCTTCCAGCCCTGCGGTTTGCATAGTGTGGGATGCCCATGGGCACCACCCGGCACTCACACCTGCATGACCTGAAGAGCCTGGTTAAAGTCCTATGGGGCCACCCTTGACTAGTGGGAGAGAGAAGCTGCCGGGTAAGTGCATCCCCCTCTGTACTTGGCTGTGACAGACTTGAGAATTATTTCATGGGGCTCCTCAGAAGATCCCAGTGGATGCAACACCACTTACCTGCAGTGGTGGCCACCCTGGGAATGCATCCTGACATTGCACCCCCCTTTCACTCTTGCTGCCTGGGGCTGTTCCTTCTTGTGGATATACTTCTTCTCTGTGTGGGATATCACCCAGGGCCTTGCTGTTCCTCCGGGAGGGTTCAGGGCTTCCCTCCAGGGAGGTGGAGCTGAGGATTGGATGTGGATGACCAGGCACCGTCTCATCCACCCAGGCCGGGTCTCTATCCATAGCCCTCAGGCAAGCCTGTCATTCATTGCAGAGGGCCCAATATTGGGCCCTCCAGCCACCAGCTGTCACCATCCCATGCTTCCCCTATCTCCTTCCACAGGTCCAGGTGGCCCCCACCAACCTAGAACATTTAACAGATCATATTCTGTTTTCCCTCTGCTAGACTTTACCAACTGAGCTGAACTCATTGTGATACATCATTTGTTAATAATTCTCATTAAACACAGAAATTGTCTTCAGGCTCTCAGTACCAGCAAAATCTGGAATGAACCATCCCCATGTTCCTGCGATCTTCAGCAGGGCTGGGACACCAACTAATCGTGGCCGTCTGCACACCCTGGTGGAGACTCTACTGTGTGCAGAGCTGTGTGCCGAGCACTGGGGGTGGGGCTGGGGGATGAGATGAAGCAGACGTGGCTTGTTCTCAAAGGATGCCTAGTCCAGGCGAGGAAACAAGGGCGTCCATGAAGTGATGGGTCTCCAACAGGACAGGCAGTAGAGGCGGGTGCCAGCCGAGCTACAGCAACAGGAAGCGCTCCAGGAGCTCAGAGGGTAGAGAGGTCACTCACGGGTGTGGAGGGGAGGCCCCAGCATGGAGGGATCAGCTGGGCACTGAAGGATCAGCTGGGCACTGAAGAGGGAGGAAGGGGTCCCAGGCAGGGGGCAGGGCATATGCAAAGGCAGCGAGGCAGGATGCAGAGCCTGCATGTAGAGCAGAGGGGGATATGCAGCCAGTGGGTAAAGGCTTTTCAATGTCAGACTGACCATTGGGAGCTTATTCTCGTAGCAGTAGGGAGCCACTGAAGGCTTTACACAGATGCACTTTAGATGAATACCTGAAGCCATATGTGGTGGGCTGGGGAGAGACGCCTGGGTTGTTAGGAAGTCCCTGTGCTACCCAGCAAGGTAGGAATTATGGAGGGCAAGGAGGGGGATGATGAGCCGAGTCTGACCAGAAAGTTCAAGGAGAGTCAGCACTGACCTTTGGTGACAAGCTCACCTGTCCTCACAGGAACAGGGAGGTCTAGACAGGGAGTCTGTCTGGGGAGGTGCTCTGAGAAACCCTCTGCAGGTCTACAGGACGGACCCTGTCTGGCACCAACACCCTGAGATCCCATTGCATCTGAATTTAAAATAACACGCTGCACCTAAAACTTGTCTTTGCTTTCCAAAGATGGGAGACTGCAGGCTCATCAAGTGTCCCCCAGGCCTGCGGAAAGAGAGGCTCTTCCCCCCTTCAGACAGGGGGTGACCGAGCACCCAGAGCCTCTCCCTGACACTGCTCCAAGAAGGGTGTGGCATGGGCAGGGCAGGGGTGCTGACCTCTGCAGTGCCGGCACGGTCCTCGCTGTCCCCTGGACACGGGGTGATGGCCTGTCGCCTGGCCACACTGCCCGGGGCCCTCAGCTCCGCCTGCAGCGCCTCCAAGTCCTTCCGGTGCTCAGAGCAGGCAGCCCGCTGCCCCGCCAGCTCCTGCCTCAGGGACTCTGCAAAAGGAAGAGCAGCGGAAGGTCAGGGGCACGGTGAGGCCGAAGCCTCTTCTGCAGGGACCACAGGCTCTGGGGTGGGCTGGAGTGGGGAGCTGCTGCAGGCGCTGGTTCGAGTTCCCCAAACTTACTCACGTGCTTCAAGAGAACAGTAACAACAATACCATGTACAGAGCACTAAATGTGCTAAACCCTTGAGAACTGTCCTCAGTTAAGCCCTACTACCATCCTATCCAGCATTATCCCTCCCATTTTATGACGAGGGAACAGAGCCTCAGAGAAGCTGAGTAAGTAGCCCAGAGCCACACTGCTAATAAGTGGTAGAGTCAGGATTCAACACTTCCCGTGGTTCTTCTTCCCTTGGGACCACCTGCTTCGCCATTGCTGGTTAGTTAGGACGGGTGGTGGGTTAGGGTGGGACAGCCTGGGTCCAGAGCTGAACCCCGAGGCAATACTTGGCCTCAGCACCAAGTCAGAAAACTAAGAAGAACAGGGAATTAGCAAATGACCCAGTGGCCTCTTCTGGGGGTGCGGGTCTCAAATCGGAAATGTTGACATTTGTGCCAATACTTAAGGAGACAGAACATTCACAGGTTCTACTTCTCATGGATGTAAGGTCCCAGCTGGAATGTGAAGGCGGGAGATGGCATGTCATCCCAACAGGATCATGATTAAAACCAGAATCATTCAGGAGAAATGTACACACCCTCCTTAACTCAGGGACCAGTACAGCCAGAAACTCGAATTTCTCCTCTGAGGATGGTAGGTGATTTCTGATAGTGTAACACTTACCAGCATGATCAAAAGGCAAAGAAAACAATCATTTCAAAAAGAATATTTTCTGATGGAGTAGACACTATTCAGTAAGCTATTAATAAATTTATTTACTTTTTGGCTGCGTTGGGTCTTCATTGCTGTGCGCAGGCTTTCTCTAGTTGCGGCGAGCAGGGTCTACCCTTTGTTGCGGTGCGCGGGCTTCTCATTGCGGTGGCTTCTCTTGTTGCGGAGCACGGGCTCTAGGCGCGCGGGCTGCAGTAGTTGTGGCTCACGGGCCCTAGAGCACAGGCTCAGTAGTTGTGGCGCAAGGGCTTAGTTGCCCCGCGGCATGTGGGATCTTCCCAGACCAGGGCTCGAACCCGTGTCCCCTGCATTGGCAGGCGGTTTCTTAACCACTGTGCCACCCTGGAAGTCCGAGCTATTAATTTTTAAAGAGAAGATGCTTTTCAAGTGCTAGTAAATTTGATACTTTATTTTCTATTATGGACTTCTGAGACCATATTTTAGTTATTGCAAATTACTTTTGAAACATTGTTCCAATAATCCTAGAGGCCATAAGATACCCAGCACAGGCCATAGTACAAAGCAAGTGCTCAACATATATTTGTAAAATAAATAAATGATGTTTAGAGTGAAAATTAATGATATTGTGAAAGCGTATCAGTTGTAAAAGATTTCCCATAAGTTTACTAAGGTTCTCTGAAAAGGACAGTATTTAAACACATATAAAAGTTTAATGTATTCTGATGCCATTATGTTGAAAAATTTACTTGATCATCTTCCTTCTCCTCTAGGATTTTATTATAGTGATTTCTATAGTTTAAACACAACCCAATTTCTGAAATCCCTTATCACAAAAATATGTGCAATAAAACCCTTTAGCAAAGCAGGAACTACAGACAGTTCATTCATTACCTGCCCCTCTTCTCTCATACTATCCCACCATCCATCCACCCACTCATCCATCCATCTATCCACCCACCCACCCAACCACCTGCCCATCCACCTATTCATCCAGCATGTCTGGGTCCCCACCCCAGTATGTCAGGTAATCTGGTGGACACTGAAACTCTTTGCCCCTCACACACTGACCTATACTGCAGGTCAGGTGTGTCTCTCCAGATGCTGGAATAGGAGTAACCAGGAATTTCTAATATCACCTGTGGTGGTCCGTGCTCCCACCCACCCAATGCCACCCACAAGGCCTACAGCTTGCTATCATCACTGCAGAGTCCACAAAGCCCCTTCTTCCTGGGACTCGTGCTGAGCATCCCCGTCTGTCCCCAGGGTCCCTCCTGAATCTTTCATCCAGGTAAGGACCGGGCTGCTGTGGGGTCAGAGGGGCCAGGGAAGGGGCAGCGGGGATGGCTGCTGTGGGGTGTTGAAATCACCAGGGGTGTCCAGCCTGATCTCAATCTGGGGAGTCTTGTTCCTGAGACAGGTGGTACAACCCAGGTTTTATCTTGTATAATGCGTCTCCTTTAGATGCTGCTAACTTTAGCATTTCCCACGCGGCCGCCTCATTCCAGGGTAGCTGCTACCTAGGAAATCTGTGGGACTCTCTCACTCTCTCTCTCCTTCATCCGGAAACGTGCAGAGCTGACGTGCTGACATGCAGTGAACAGGACATACTGTATAATGAAAACTCAACCAAGCAGCAGGTAGAACTTATTCACTTACGGAGGTAAAGAAAATGCTCTTCCCAGAATTCTCTTAAGGAGAGCCCTGTCTGGGTTTGAAGAAATATTTTAAAAGGTCAATATGGTCTTTAATGCTAGGCATGAAAATAAGGAGGGCATTGGTCTTGCTCTTAAGAGTGAAAAAGAAGATGAGAGTAAAAGAGAAAACGAGGGAGAGAGATGATCTACAAAAATGGAGAGAGGCCCTTAGAGTTAGCCATGCAAAGTTGGAATATTCAACAATAATGACAGTGAACATTTACATAGCATTTACCGTGTACCAGGCTCTCTTCTTCCATGTATATACTCACATAATTCTAATAACAGCCCAATGAGGTGGTTACTATTATTATTCCCATTTTACAGATGAGCAACTGCGTCACAGAGCAGTTAAGCAACTCGCCTGAGGTCACACAGCTAGTGAGCACTGGAGTCAGACTTCAAGCCCAGGCGATTTAGCTTTGGAGATCTTTACTGCCTCTGGAAACTTCCAGAATGCTTTGTGTGACAGGTTTTTGCTGTGGAAACTGAAGAGGAGGTGAGTTTCCTGCTGGGGATAATGCGGGGACAGGGAACAGCCAGGAGCCTAAGTCCCCAAATTTGCAGAAATCTTCAGAAATGAGCATTTGAGGTTATTTCATGAAACTCTCACGAAGGCTCAGAGATCTGGCTTATGTTCAGTAATGACGATGATATTATCTGCACTCACTGGGCTCATGCTATATGCTAAGCATTTTATATTTAATATCTCATCAAATCCATACAATGCTTCTGTGATGGAAGGACAAGTGTAACTCCACTTTATAGAAAAGGAAAATGAGGCTGAGGGCAACCTGTCCCACATCTCACATCTTGTTGGCATCAGAGCCAGGAGGGTCACCCTGGCCCTTACCCCTGGGCCCCCTGCTGCCCCTGGTTTCCGCGTGTGAACCCTGCTGGGTGCACAGCGGGCTGCATACCTAGCAACAGCTCCTGCTGAGCCTGCATCCTCTCCAGCTCTCCCTGGAGCTCTTGCTGGGCCTTCTCCTCCAAGGCCTGTAGCTCTAGCCGGTGCGCCTGGTGCTGGATCTGGAGGCTGTGGCTGGATTCCTTCTTCAAGCGCTCCTCTGTGGCCTGTGGGCAAAAGTGGGAGGAAGGAGGCATGCAAGTGGGCACAGAGGGGAGACCTGTCCCTTTTGTCTAGCTCTTCCCCTGTGCTGGGCACCCCCACCCCCGAGCACTTGCCACTCCCTGATGAAGGGCTTATCAGGCTACAGCGAATGCTCCCCTGCCCATCTGGAATGACAGTGATGGCCTGGCCATAGCAGCCATTTTGTGCTGTGTGAACCTAACCCCTGTTCACAGCTGACTGGACCAGAGTGGACACCTGTTCCAAGCTGGGCCAATCGTTGGGAATTTGGTGTTAGGAGGAAGAGAGCAGGAAAGAGACAGACAGACACTGGCTATAGGAAAAGCAAGAAAACACGTTCTCCCCTATAGGGCCCTTAGAAGGGACACAGCCCTGCCAACACCTTGATTTTAGGATTTCTGACTTCCGACTTCCAGAACTGTCAGATAATAAACTTGTGCTGTGTTCAGCCACCAAGTTTGTGGTAATTTTGCTACAGCAGCAGTAAGAAACTAATAGTTTCTATTTTTTTTTGCAACAGAGAGTTCCAGTATCACATACCACTTTTCAGGTGAGGAAACTGAGGCTGGGAGGGATGAATTAGCTTTCCCAAGGTCACACAGAAAAGATGCAGGATTAGGAGGAAACAAGCTCAGAAAGGTGAAGTGCCATGACTGAAGACAGGTAATGGTGGGGGCAGGATTGTGACCCATAGGCGGCGGTGCCCAGGGCCCAAGCCCTACCCGCTCCCTCATGCAGCCCCTGGGAACAATGAGAAATAGGACTGCAGCAAATGCATGAGGCTCCCATTCGGGGTGAGCAGACAAGGCAGCTACCTGAAGGCAGCAGCGTCTTTGCTTTGCTGCTCCCCAGCAAATGGGGAAAAACGGTCTTATTCCTCTCATGGGAAACTCAGTCATCCCCTGGTGAGTTTATTTAATAAGACAGAAAAGTTTCGCACTTTTCAAACTCTCTGATACTTTCCTCCTCTTGCACTTGCTGCAAGGCTCAGAGAACTCCAGCTGGTGACCTTTTTATCCCTTGGGGAATGTGAATGGAGAGATTGAAGCAAGGGTTTGTAAAAGATGGAGCCAAACTCTCTCACTCTGACCCGGCGTCTTCAGGTCAGCCCTGCCTGCCTTCTGGCTCAGAAGCCCTTGGCAGTGAAGACTATCCAGGGTTTAGCCACCAGATTTTATATCAAGTCAGACACTCATCCCTGGCAAACTGCTCTAGCCTCTTGTTTGCCTTGCTCTTGTTGTGGCTGGTTTGGGGCCTCCTAAGCGGCCTGACTTCACCCCCAACTCTCCATGTTCCATCCTATATAAAGTCTCCTTCCCCTGTGCTCCCAAAATACCATGGGCAGCCATCTCATGGCTCCAATTTACTCATGGCTCCAATTAAAGCAACCTGTTTGAGTGGCTGCCTTTCCCCTTAGAGGTGAGCTCCATAAAGGCAGACTGTGTTAATCATCTTTGTATTTCCTGAGCTCAGCACGATGGTAGCTCAAGGTAAATGCTCAATAAATAACCTGCAGAATCAATGAGTAAGAAGAGTGGATCTTCTTAAAATTGAGCTCTTCTATGGACTGAATGTTTGTGTTCCCCCACCCCCAAAATTCATATGTTGAAACCTATTCCCCAATGTGATGGAATTAGGAGGTGAGGCCTCTGGGAGGTGCTTAGGTTGTGATGGTGGAGCCCTCATGAATGGGATTAGTGCCCTTACACAAGAGACCTCAGAGAGAGCTCCCTTCCTCTTCTGCCATGTAAGGTTATAGTGAGAAGATGGCCATCTATGAGCCAGGAAGCAGGCTCTCAACGGACCCCAAATCTGTCCGAGTCTGAGACTTGGACTTCCAGCCTCCAGAACTGTGGGAAATAAATTGCTGTTGTTTATAAGCCACTCAGCCTATGTTATTCTGTTAGAGCAGCCTGAACAGACTAAGACAAGCTCTTATCCAGTCATGTACTGTTCTAAGCACTTTACGTGGATTATCTCTTTTGACGCTCTCAGTGGTCCTGTATGGTACTATTAGCCATCATTTTATGAATGAGGAACCTGAGGCACAAGGAAGCCTAAGCTCCCTTTCTTCTTAAGTGGCAGACCCAGGATTTGAACCCAGGCATCCCACTCTTAATCACTATCCTGTGTTAGGAATTACCAGATGTCTGCCATCTCCAATGAGAACTACAACCTGTCTCTTTTGTCTCGTTCTGGAACCATCCCATGCAGACTGGAGCCAGCAATAAAGACCCCGTGAATCTGGTTCCATGGTGACCAGGGACTGGGGCTTAGAACCGCAGGGTCCCCCCAGTGGGCAGAGCACCCTCCCCCTCTCTCACCACCAGATCCTCCTCCCTCCAATCAATCGGAGTCCCTGGGACACCCCCCTTGCAGGTGGGCCAGCCCTCTGTGCTTCCTCTGCCTCCTGCAGGGGATTGAGGCCTTAAGCCTGGAGGGGTAAAGCTCAGGCCAACCCAAAGGCTGGCGTGACCCAGCAGCGAATAACCTGGGAATCTCGGCAGCCTGAGCCCTTATAGATTGCAAGCCAACCTGGAAAAAGATTTAAGAGAATAAAGGAAGAAAAGGAACTCACAAATTTTATAAATTTATTTATTTATTTATTTTTGGCTGCATCGGGTCTCCATTGCTGCGCGCGGGCTTTCTCCAGTTGTGGCGAGCGGGGGCTACTCTTCATTGCCGTGCGTGGACTTCTCATTGCGGTGGCTTCTCTTGTTGCGGAGCACGGGCTCTAGGCACGTGGGCTTCAGTAGTTGTGGCTCATGGGCTCAGTAGTTGTGGCTCGCAGGCTCTAGAGCACAGGCTCAGTAGTTGTGGCGCATGGGCTTAGTTGCTCCGCAGCATGTGGGAACTTCCTGGACCAGGGCTTGAACCCGTGTCTCCTGCATTGGCAGGCGGATTCTTAGCCCCTGTGCCACCAGGGACGTCCCAGAACTCACAAATTTTGAACACTTACTAAGTGCCAAGTAGTCCACACTGCCTGATCTCATTTCTTTTTTCTTTTCTTTTTTTAAAAAGCCTATTTTATATTTTTATTGGGGCAATACATGCACGTAGTATGAAGAGCCAAATAATATTTTCAAAAAAGGAAAACCAGCACCTCCTAGCCCTCCTTCTTCCTCCTTCTGCATCCTGCCCACTGGAGGCAGCCACTGAAAGGCTGGAGGTCTTTCTTCTGATATTTACCGCCATTAACAAGATAGTACCTTCCTTCTGCTCTATCCTGATTATTTTAGAAATTATGAATTGTCTTCCCATTATGGTGGACGAGGATTTTGGTCTCATACATCTTCCCCTTCCATTCCTTATATACAGTTATATTGCTTTTTTAAATACAGTAAAATATATTCAGTATTTATCCTTCTTGTGAGTAAATACCATTTACTGCTGAGCTAAATGAACTATAATTATTAAAATCTACCTTATACAAAGTTTTGTTTTTCCTTGCATTAATAACTACTGCATATTTAATTTGCTTAGTTTTCTTTGGATAGTTGGCTAAGTCTTCCTACAACCTCTAAAAGCTTTGTAAAATACTTTCACTACAATCGTTCACATGGCCGAATCGGTCAGAGAAACCATCAGGTCCATTTTTCCTCGGAGGCATCTCTTCTAGAGCCCTCAATCATCATGCTCCAGTCTAGACTGAGTTGTTCCCTCAGCCAGTGGCATAGCTGGGCTCCTAAAACCTTCCTTCTCCTGTGTTGGATTCTCTGTAGCCTAGATCCCTTTTATGTCCTCTTTCTTGATTTGCTCCCTTGTTTTGGTGGGATATTCTTCAAGGAACTTCCTAAGGAAAAGTGTATGGAAGATGTATGGGTCCAGCAGGAGACAGAAACCACACAGTAATTTAAACAAGGGAAACTGAATCTAAAGAACTATTAAGCTCTGATAGGAGAGTAACTATAAAGATGCAAAGACAGCTCTGAAGGGTATCCTGAGGCTGAGGGAGAGCATTCAAGAAAGGGAAAGCTTAGAAGGGGGAGCCCTTCCCCAGCCTGGGATCCAGACCTTGCTGGAGAAGGTGTGGTGGCAGCTCACGGATGGAAATCACCAGGTTGCCCAGGCCAGAGCCAAGCAGGAGCAACCCTCCACAGTGCTGGTGAGCCACAGATGGGCAGGTGCCCAGAGGGAACGGGGGCACCAATGCAGGCATGAGGGCCAGAGTGAACAGTGTTTGCCTTGGGAGGGTTGCAAGAAACAAACTTCTGGGGTGCAGGCAACAGCAGCCAACAGGCAGGAGCCCAGAAAGAGTCAGGGTGCGCAGGCGTGAGGATGGAGTCTGTGGTGTCCACATCGGGAGACCACAGGATGGTAGTCACTGGGCCTGGACCAGGGCTATGAGATCACCGTGAAGTCACTGGGGCAGAGTATCACCCGAGGTCCTCACACACTCAGGACGCTGTTCAACTGTGCAACAGAAGCCAGAAACAGAGCAAAAATGCAACTGCCAGAACCAGGAAGAGAAGCCTCCTTCTTCCTGCAAGGTGCCTCCAGCGCCTTCTACTGACAAAGCTTAACACTGTGCTCTCTGTAAAGGAGGAGAAATGCTTAAAGAATCCAGATCATTATCGCAAGCAGGCATCAAGAGCTGGGAGGCATAAATTGAGAGCTGAGAAGCATAAACTGATAACAGAAGGGAAATTTCCTAATATTTCATTTGTCTGATATATTTTTATTCAATTTTCACCCTTGCTAATGGTTTTAATTGAATTTCTCAGAATTGCTTCATGATCTTCTTGCTTCCCTGTTGCTGTTGAGATGTCTGATGACATTTGGATTCAAGTACTTTGAGTCTGGTACCAATTTTCCTTGTTGGGAGCTTTTAGAATTTCTTCTGTTTCCTTGGTGTTCTGAAGTATCAAGACAAGCCTGGGTCGGGTCTTTTTCATTTCCTTATAGGAATTTCATTCTGTTATTTCTTTGAAAATCTCCTCCCCTCCATGATCTCTTTCTGGAACTCCTCTTTGCTAGATATCAGCCTCCTGGATTGTGTTTCTACACTTCTGGTTCCTTCTCTCCCATCATCCATTTCTTTGTCTTTCTACTTTGCTGTCTGGAAGGTTTCTTCATTTTCTATATTTCAACTCATTTACTGATTTTTAAGTGTTCTGCTATCCTGTTTTTTATTTAAAAAGAACTCTTTCTTGCTCTAATTGCCCCCTCCTTTGCAAATAACATGTTGTCCTTGTTTCATGGATGCAAATCTAATCTCTTAATTCTGAGGATATCAATCCTCATTGAATTTTTTTTTTCTGTTCCCCGCATTAGCCATTTCCTCTGAGTTCATTCTTTTCCTCTTGATAATCTTGGATTCCCACTCTCCCATTAGAGACTTCCGCGAAAGTTTAGTAATCTTCTGCTGTCTCTTCATATTTAAGAGTGGGTGATAATCAGAAGCTCCATCTGTGCCTGGGGTGGTATAGCAGGGGGGCATCTGTTGGATGGTGAGTTCCTCTGGGGATCTGGGTTCTAGCTGCTTGTTTTCTGGAGCTGAGCAGAGAAAGCATTGCTGGGGGTGTGACAGAGGTGACTGTAGTCCACCTAATAGTTCAGTACACAGATTTTCACCTAAACTTAGTCTCAAATGCACGCCTCATCCCAGCCTCTGTGACTGGTACTTCCGAATTCAGAGTCTCTCTGGCTTAGTTTACCCAGGGATCGCTGCCCCCCACCCCAATCTCTTGTCCTTAAATAAGACAGAGGTAATTGGCTGACTGTGCTGGGTAAGCTGGGAATCTGGGCTTCTAGGTGAGTCATACTCTCCACTGCACTCTTGCCTTCTGTTTCAACTGGTGCCTCCAATTCCTGGCTTCTCTGAATTCCACTGTCAGCTTAATTCTCGTCCTTCTCTGTCTTCAGGCACTTTGGTTTGAGCCTCTCTGCTCTGCAAGGTCATATACCATGTCTCCATTTGTTTCCTGTCCTCATGTATTGTGGTTCAAGGGTACAGATGTCTCCCAGCTTCATCTGAACAGAATATGCTTCTGCTGTGTGTCTTTATTGTTTTTTTAGAGCATTTCCAATAGGAAAGAATTCAGAAGTCTTTATTTTGCCACCTTAAAACCAGAACTCCCACGTTTTTTCATTTAATCATCTTGACATCTCAAAGAAGTGGGTCTCAATATCCCCATTTTATAGAAGGGGAAATTAAACTTGAGGCTTTAATTCAGTGAGACCCTTGAGTACTATGAGCTAGGAGAGGATTCAGTAATGGACAGGTAGAGATGGTTCCTGGCTTCAGGGGGCTTCCAGTTTGGTGAATTTGATCATATAAAGAGGGAATTAGCGTGTGAAGCCAGCCCGCTGTGTGAAGCCCGTGGTGACAGTGTGCTATCTGTAGCAGTAAGAGTAGGAGCCCATCTCCTGAGAGAGCAGGGAGGGAAGGTCTTCTGAGAAAGCAGAAGGTAGAGGTGACAGGTGAAAGGTGCCTGAACCTCCCTGCTGATTACACATCGCCGAGGGCCTGACCACCTCATCATTGCTTTCCAAGCCCTTCGGAAGGTCTTTTTCTGCTGAGCTGGTCTTTCTCAACTCTGGGCTGCCCTCCTCTTTTTAGCTGCCAGGCTGAGCCTGACTCCTTAGCACACATCATGCAAAAACATTGCCCAAGTCAAGAAAGAAAGTTGTTCTTACGATATCAAGATCATGGGCAGATGCGGAAAAGCAGTACCAGAAGCTCAAGGGACCTGAGTCTGAATCCTTGTCTTGCCACTTACTAGCTGTGTGACCCTGAGCAAGTTACTGAACCTCTCTGAGCCTCTTTCCTCATCCAGAAAAAGAGAATATGATAATAATGACCTCGTAAGATGATTGTGGGGACTGGAGATAATGTACGTAAGGCACCTCATAAATCGCCGAGCAGATGCTTGCACAGCAAATGCTCGGTAGTAGTTAGTGGACGTCATCGTTAGCACCCTTACCTTGACTTCCTGGTGTTTGGCCTTCTCGACCATGCGGAGTGCTCGCTGGTGGGCGGCCTCGAGCTGAGCTTTCGCCACCTGATTCTGCTGGACGGTCTCCTGGAGCTCGCGCCGCAGCTGCTCCCGCTCGCGGTCGGAGAGCTGCCTGAGCTCCCGCAGGTCCTCCCTGTAGTTGCTGGTGCACTGCTCCAGAGCCTGCTGCATCTGCAAGACCTGCCCGCCACAGCATCCGACCTCAGGCTGTGCCCCTCACCACGCCTGGGATTTTCTTTAAACATAAAAGCTTTCTGAACGTCTCCGCAGCCCAGCTGAGCCTCCTCTACCCAAGGGAACTCTG
The DNA here is from genome assembly GCF_028021215.1 of Eschrichtius robustus. Taxonomy (NCBI): domain Eukaryota; kingdom Metazoa; phylum Chordata; class Mammalia; order Artiodactyla; family Eschrichtiidae; genus Eschrichtius; species Eschrichtius robustus. Next base: position 107,510,517 of record NC_090827.1, on the reverse strand, counting down.
AGGGGGGTAGAAGCTGCAAGCGTAAAGAATCCGGGGACAGCCAGCCCTCCTGGGGGCTCCTCAGCTAGAGCCATGGATGCCAGGGAACAGGGAAGAAGGGCTGGAACGTATGCCACCCAAGAGAAATCAAGAGACCAGAAAACCCTCCAAAGGTCTACACAGCGGCCTCCCTTGCATGCCCCCCCCCCGTGCCCAAATCTCGCTTTCTTACAGAAGCTTTCCCTGACAACCCTATTTGGCATTATACGCACCCTCTCATCACCAGACAGCCTCCCAACCTCCTTCATCCTGCTCTGTTTTTTCTTTTTCCTGAAGCCCTTAACATTTTCTAATATACTATGTGCTTTGCTTATTTCTTGTCTAGTATTTTTTGTCTGTATCTACATCCTCTGCTAAAATACAAGCCCTGTAATGCAGGACTTTTGTCTGGTTTGTTCACTGATGATATCCAAGCACCCAGAAGAGTTCCAGGCTCCTAGCAGGTGCTCAGGAGCCATAACAGGTGTTGAATGAATAAACAAACAGAACCAAGAATCCCACCTCGCCCTGGACCTGGAATACCCTCCCCAGCTTGAACAAGAATCAGGCACTGCATGCATTTCCAAGGTTGTCTGCAAGAATAAGGAAGAGGTAGGGTCTCACTCAGCATGAAGGTGCATCCCCACCACGGCTGTCCTTCTACCTGGGCTTGCAATCTGGCCTTCTGGCTCTGCCACTCCTCCTGCAGACGCTGGATTTCCGGTGCCTTCTCCTTCAGCAAAGAGCCCAGCGGAGGCTGCAGGTCACCTCCCTCCTTGAGGGGCACTTCGATCCTTTGAAGATATGGAGGTCAAAATCACAACAGATCCCAGGCTGGAAATGACATGGTCACCCTGATAACATCTCAGCCACTCGGGCTGGGAGGAGGGAGCTCCGATGGCGGCTAGTGGAATGAGAGACATCTCACTTGGACTTTAAAAAGCCACTTGACTACAAATTCTCAGTGTTATTGCACTTGGGATACTGTCAAGATTCAGCTGGAATCACCCGGTATCTGTTTTAGTGGGTGCTTAATAAAGGATGATTAATTGTCAGAATGACTGACAGCTTAGAGTTACTTATATGGGGTCCCTAGGGGCTTCAAAAGAAGAGGTCTCTGTGGTCTAATTTCACAACTTTTCCTGCATATGGAAAAAAATGACAAAACAATGATGCTTTACTTGAATACAGTACTTTACACTTTTCAAAGCACACTCAAAACTTTTACTGGCTGTTCCCAGCTATAGATAGGAGGATTATAAATAGGCCTTTTTGTGTGTGTAGCAAGAACAAGACAATGCTGGTTTAAAGCTCCAGTAGTTTCTGCATTCTAGAAGAGATGCTGAGAAATATTTTTGGAGGAGATGTTCCTGTACTCAGTTCTGTGCTTTTAAACCAGCTGAGAAATTCAAATGTGATTGGTTGAGATTGTAAAGTTAAGTATTTATCCTGTTTAACAATGCAAAAGGATGCCACACGGTGGGCATCTCTGCCAAGATTGCTGGGACTCAATGACGTTTTGCTTCCTCTGGCAAAGACATCAGGCCAGAGGACCAGAGGTTAGGGAGTTAGGGCCCTGGACTGTGAAGAAAGGCCATGATAAGAAGGACTCTGGCTTGGCAGAGGTGAAAAGGCCCAGCAACATGGACAGAGGAGACCCTTGAAAAGAAGGGCAGCACAGCAAAGTGGTTAAGAGCACGGACACTACAGCCAGATCGTCCAGGTTCAAATTCCATCTCTACTACACTGGTTATGTGACCTTGGCTGAGCTCTTCAAATTGTCTGGGTTTCCTCTTCCATAACATGGGGTTAATAATAGTACCGTTCACACAGATTGTTATAAAGCTTAATAGAGTAAACATCTTAAAAAATGCTTAACACTATGCCTGGTACATAGTAATAATCACATAAAAAATTAATCAAACATTTAATAAAGTGAGAAGTTTTCTTTCTCTGCATCCTAATTCTCTTAGGTTATCCTCAAACTTTTGGAAGCTATGCTAAACATAACCATATATAAGGAACAATAAAGGGGAGATACCTTGGTCTGAGCTCTGGTTAGGAGAAGCCAGAGGTGATAAACAGTGAAGCAGTCTAGAGCAAGAATGATAAGTGACACTACCAGGCTGGATGTGTGGAACAGGTAAACTTTCCCTGAGGAGGGGACCAGACTTTCTCCCAGGGCTCAGTTATTATTTTAAAAAATGTTTTATTGAGGTAAAGTTTACAGTATTGAAATTATGTGTACAATTCAATGAGTTTTGACAAATACACACAATCATAAAAGCAACACCCCAATCAAAATATAGAACATTTCCATTACCCAAAAACTTCCCTGCACCCTCTTCCAGTCAGTCCACCATCCACAGGCAGCCAACGCTTTGATTTCCATCACCATAGATTAGCTTTGCCTGATCTTAAGCATCATACAAACAGAATCCCGTGGTACTACATAATGTCTCTGGAGTTCAACCACATTGTTGCAAATGTCAGTAGTTCATACTTTTGGCTGCTGAGTAGTATTTCATTACCTGAATACACCATGATTTGTGTATCCATTTTCCTACTGATAAACAGCATTTCAGCTGCTTTCACTTCTGGATTATTATGAATAAAGCTGTTAGAAATATTCTTGCACAAATATTTTTGTGGACATATGTTTCCATTTCTTTTGCTTAAATACCTAGAATTGGAATTGCTGGTAGGTATATGCTTAATTTTTTAGGAAACTATCAAATGGTTTTCCAAAGTGGTTGTACCATTTTACACTCCCAGGAGCAATGCATGAGAGTTCCAATCACTCTATATCATTGCCAACATTTTGTGCTGTCAGTCTTTTAATTTTAGCCATTCTGGTAGGTGGGAAATGGTATTTCCTTTTGGTTTTAAGTTGCACTTCACTGATGACTAATGATGTTGAGTACATATTCATGTGCTTATGGGCCATTCCTATATCTTTTTTATGGAAGTGTCTGTTCAAGCATTTTGTCCATTTAAAAAATATGCTTGTCTTTTTATTGTTGATTTATAGGTCTGTGTCTTGTCTATTCATTTTCTCACTGGCATTTTTTTAATGAGCATAAATTTTAATTTAGATGAAGACCAATTTATCAATTGTTTTTGATGATTAGTATTTTCATGTCCTAAGAAATCATTTCCTACCCCAAATTTTCAAAGATATTCTCCTATGTATTATAGTTTTAACTTTATGTTTAGATCTATGGAACATCTCAAATTAATTTTTATGCATGGGGTGAGGTAGAGGTTGAAGTTTATTTCTTCTCATATGTTTATCCAGTTCCAACGCCATTCATTGAAAAACTTTTCCTCTCCCTATTAAATTGCCTCAGCACCTTTAAGAAAAATTAATCTAACATCTTTGTGCAGGTCTATTTCCAGAACCTTCATTGTTTTTCATGGATGTATTTGTCTATCTATATACTGATACCATATAGTCTTTATTACTCTAGCTTCATAATGTCTTAAAATCAGGAAAGCCTGAGTCCTCCAGCTATGTTCTTCAAGATTCTTCTTTTATCTAGGTCCTTTGCTTTTCCATATCAATATTTAGAACAGCTTATTTATTCCTACAAATAGAGCTATTGGGATTTTATATGGGATTGAACTGAGTCTATAGCTCAATTCACAGTAAATTAAGATCTTAACAACATTGAATATTTCAATCATGATCATTCTGTCTGTAAATAAAGATTTATTCCTTATTTAAAGGAAGATTTATTCTTCCTTTCTAATTTGTAGCTCTTTTTCTTGCTTTATAGGACTGGTTAGGACCTTCACTACAATGTTAAGTAGTGAAAGCAGAATTTTTGCCTTGTTCCAAATTTTAGGAGGAACGTGTTCAACATTTCACCATTATGCATGTTTACATAGTTTATCATAGATGATCTTTTTCAGGTTGAAGAAATTCTCTTCTATTCATGGACTGAAGAGTTTTTATCACGAAAGGATGTTAAATTTTGTCGAATGCTTTTGTGCATCTATTGATATGATTCTTTTTTTTAAAATAATTTCTTTAAATTTATTTATTTTTATTTTTGGCTTCCTTGGGTCTTTGTTGCTGCACGCAGGCTTTTCTCTAGTTGCGGCGAGCAGGGGTTACTCTTCGCTGCGGTTCGCGCTTCGCATTCGGTGGCTTCTCTTGTTGCAGAGCATGGGCTCTAGGTGTGCGGGCTTCAGTAGCTGTGGCACTTGGGCTCAGCAGTTGTGGCTCGCGGACTCTAGAGCGCAAGCTCAGTAGTTGTGGCGCACGGACTTAGTTGCTCCGTGGCATGTGGGATCTTCCTGGACCAGGGCTCGACCCTGTGTCCCCTGCATTGGCAGGCGGATTCTTAACCACTGCGCCCCCAGGGAAGTTCCGATATGATTCTTTTTTCCCTTTATTTTTTAATGTGATGAATTACATGATTGCCATTCAAATGTTAAATCAACCACGCATTCCTGGGATAAATTCTACTTGGTCATGATGTATCATTCTTTTTATATATTGCTTGATTTTATTTTCAAACATTTTGTTGAGGATTTTGCATTCATGAAGAATATTAGTTTGTCTATATTGGTGAATGTTTTAGGTGCCTTGAAAAAACTTTATTCTGCAGTCGTTCAGCATACTGTCTATAGGTATCAATTAGATTAAGTTAGTTAAAAGTGTAGTTCAAATCTTCTATGTCCTTACTGATATTAGTCTAATCATTCAATGAAATACTCAGAAAAGGGTGTCAAAATCTCCAAATGTGATTGAGAATTTCTCCCTTTAGTTCTCTCAGTATTTGCTTCATTATTTTTAAAGCTTTGTTATTAGGTAATACAGATTTAGGGTTGTTATGTCCTCCAGATGAATTGACCCCTTTACCATTATGAAATATCCCATTTTAATCCCTGGTAATACTCCTTGTTCTGAAGTCTACTGTGATATGAATATAGCCACATTAGCGTCCTTATGTTTCATATTTGCATGGTATGTCTATCCCTACCCTTTTACCTTCAAACCTATCTGTGCCTGTATTAGGGCTGCCATGCAAAATACCACAGACTGGGTTGCTTAAAAAGCAGAAACTCATTTTCTCATACTTCTGAAGGCTCGAAGTCCACGATCAAGGTGTCAGCAGGTTTGGTTTCGCTAAACCTTCTTCTAAGGCTTCTATTCTTCTGAAGCTTGCAGATAGCTAACTTCCTTCACCTTGTGTCCCCATGTGATTGTCCCTCTGTTGGCATTACCAGTGTGCTAATCTCCTCTTCTTATAAGGACATATTGGGTGAGGGCCAATCTAATGACCCCATTTAACTCAATCATCTATTTAAAGCCCTATCTCTAAATACATTCACATTCTAACATATTGGGGGTTAGGGCCTCAACATATGAATTTGGGGGGCGGGGCACAATTCAGTCAATAACAGTGTCTTTATGCTTAAATATCTCTCTTGCAGACAGCATATAGTAATGTCTTATCTTTTTACCCTCTCTGGCAATCTCTTTCTTTTTACTGATGTCTTTGTTTCATTTACATAGTAATTATTGAAATGACTGGGTTTAAATCTACATCTTCCTATTTGTTTTCTATTTGCCCAATCCTTTTTCTTATTGTTCCTCTGTTCTTCTTTTTCTATCTTCTTACCTGACAAATATATTTTAGGATTCCATTTTAGTTCTTTTATTGGATTTTTTTAAGCTCTTCTTTGTATTCATGTTTAATGTTGCTCTATGGATTACAATTTCTATCCTTAACTTATCACAGCCTACTTAGAGTTAATATTTCACCTCTTCATATAAGTCCCTTATAACACAATAATTCCATTAATCCCTGTTCTTTGCGCTAGTGTGGTCATATATTATTCAACTACATGCATTATGAACTCCATAATACAATGTTTTTTTTATTATTATTATCAAGCTGTTAGATGTCTTTTAAAGAAATTAAGAGAAGGAAAAACAGTAGTTTTTTATATTTACCTATACATTTACCATTTCTGATGCTCTTCGTTTTCTCCTGTAGATCCAAGTTTAAATTTGGTGTAATTTCCTTTCAGCTTCAATAAATTCCATTGCCGTTTATCATACTGCAGCTTAGCTGGTGAAAAATTCTCTTAGCGTTTATATACCTGAAAATGTTCTATTTCAGTCTCATTTTTGAAGGATATTTTCACTGGATTTAAAATTTGGACTTGACAGGTTGTTTTTTTCTTTTTCCTTTTAGTACTTTAATGATATTGTTCCATAGTTTTCTGGCTTTCAGAAGAAAATAAGGCTGGAAGGCTGATGAGAAGTCAATTGCCATCAGTATTTATGAAAAGTCAACTGTCCCCTGTATGTAATTTATCTTTTTAAAAAGCTGATTGCTTTAAGATTTTGGGGGGATATATTTTTTTTCAGCAGATTTTCTGTGGTGTAGCCAGGCATTGTTATCTTTGGATTTATTCTGTGGGGAGTTCACGGAGCTTCTTGAGTATGTAAATTGATGTCCCACACCAGTTTGGAGGAATTTTCAGTCATTATTTTTCCAAATATTTTTTCCTCCTCCATTTCCTTTCCCTTTTTTCTCTTGGGCTCCAAATACATGCATATTAGACCATTTGATATTGTCCCACAAGTCACGAAGAATCTCTTCATTTTTAAAAAATCTTTTTTTCCCCTAATTCTCTGAACAAGACAGTTTCTACTGATCTGTCTTCAAGCCGCTAAGTTTTCTTTCATGGTTTTAATTTGCTGTTAAGCCCATCCAATGAGGTTTTCATTATGGATATTGTACTTTACAGTTTTAGAATTTCTGTTTGTTTCAAGGTTTTCATTTCTCTGCTGAAATTCCCTATTTGTTCACTCATTATAACAATCTTTTCCTTTATGTCCCTGAACATAGCTCATACAACTGCTTTCAAGTCCTTGTCTGCTAATTCCAATATCTAGGTCATTTTAGGCTTTATTGGCTGATTTTTTTCTTGATTACAGGTCACACTGTTCTGCTTCCTTCCATGTCTCATAATGTTTTCATCAAATGCTCAATATTGTGGATAATACAATGTAGGGAGTCTGTATTATGAATTCCTTTCAAAAGTGTTGTTTTGTTATGACAGCCAGTTAAATTACTGAAGGCTCTTTCTGATCCTTTTACACTTGGATTTGTCTTTTGTTAGAGCAGGTATATTTCAACATTGCCCTTTGTTCTAGGGTGTGGCCCTTACCCTATAGGGTATGTTTCTTACTCCTAAAGTGTTACTTTCCTGAGGTCTCAACTAAATGCTCAGAGAGCTCAGAAAGGCTTTTTTATTCTGGCTGAGCTGAGACTCCAATGTCTGCTAGCGTTGCATCTCTGGTATCTTCATTTTCCTCAGCACCATGGCAGCAGCACACTCCTAGGCCTCGTGGAGTCTCACCTTGTACATGCTCACTCAAGCCCCTGGCAAGGACCTATGGAAAACTCTCATAGATTTCTGCCCTCTATCCCCCCCACATAGGATCCTCTCTTCTGGTACCCTACCTTACAAAGTCCAGCTGCTTTAGCAGCCCTGAGCCCTGACATCTGCCTGCTCAGCTCAGCTTGCCTCCAATTCTCTGCACTGTGGTTGGCACTGTCCCCAGGGAGAGAGGCAGGAGCAAATGTGGGGTGATTATGGGATTCAACCCATGTTGCCCTTCTGAAGGACATGGTCCTTCTCTGCATATTGTCCTATTACTCAAAAGAGCTGTCTCATATACTTTGCTCAGTTTATAGTTGTTTACAGAAAGAGGGCAAGTCTAGTACCAGTTACCCTGTCATGCCTGGAAGTGGAAGTTTCAGTCCTTATTATTGAGTATTAAAGGAGAGAGTGACCTTGGAAAAGTAGAAAAACTGTGGAACTTCATGTGGCAATATAAGAACAGCTGCCCTAAGTTGAGATGTAGTTAAAAGCATGAGTTCTGGAGCCAGAGAAACTATCATCTGGATCCTACCATCTACTGGCAGTGTAAGCAGATGGGCAAGTTACTGAACCTCTCTGTTCTTCAGTTTCCCTCATCTTTAAAATGAAGTACTTCAGGGACTTCCCGGGTGGTGCAGTGGTTACGAATCCACCTGCCAATGCAGGGGACACGGGTTTGAGCCTTGGTCTGGGAAGATCCCACATGCCATGGAGCAACTAAGCCTGCGTGCCACAACTACTGAGCCTGCGCTCTAGAGCCTGTAAGCCATAACTACTGAGCCCACGTGCCACAAATACTGAAGCCCGCGAGCCTAGAGCCCATGCTCCACAACAAGAGAAGCCACTGCAATGAGAAGTCCGCGCATCGCAATGAAGAGTAGCCCCAGCTTGCCACAGCTAGAGAAAGCCCGCGCGCAGCAGCAAAGACCCAACGCAGCCAAAAATAAATAAATAAAATTTTAAAAAAATAAAATAAAATGAAGTACTTCAATAATGGTGTCTACCTAATCAATATGAAATGGGTTAATCCAACATTCATTAAATATTCAATTTTCATCATCATCATTATTCCCTGGAACACCACTAATGGGAATTCCCCTCTCTTACTCCATTTTATTGCCCCAAATTCCCTCATATCCTAAAAACCTGATCTTATCCTACCATCTCTCACAAAGCAAGCCATAGCTAACTCTCCTGACTCCCCCAGCTCCCTCTGAAGTTGATTCTGACCTGCTACCCCCCACCTTAAATCAACAGCCAATGGAAAAGCCACCTCCCTCTTAGAGCCACCATGCCAAAAGTTCTCTGACAAGCATCCTTCAAGGGGTTAACTACTGAATACACAGCCTCACCCCTTAAAGGAGCCAATGCGTTTGTTCTGTCCTACAGCCTCTAACTTTGGATCTTTCTATTCCTTTCCCATCACTGCTTAGTCCTTACACTCCCACTAAAACCACTGTGGAAGAAGCTTAGAGACCCCACACCTCCTCATTTGGTTCTAGAGTTGAGGAACCCCTTTATCAATATAGGTATGTGGGAGAAAAAGACAAGTCTGTTGTGACCACCACTGCGGTTGCTCTGCCCAGCATCTTCTCCTTGGGGAAGCCTTTCCTCTTTCCATGGTGGTCCTGTTTAGTCCACAGGGTTTGGGTGCAGCTAACTCTGCCCTCATCATTAGCTGGCCCCAGGGAAGGGCATGTGACACATACCTGGCCAGTCAGAGCCAGACATCTCCTTGGCCAGAAAGACTGGCTCAGGGATGCACATGTGCCCCAAGCTGGGTCCCTTAGAAACCTCTTTGAAATTCCTGCCAGTATTTTCACAGTAAAGATGATTTCTTTCCCTTTGGAATTGTCAGTTTTAAACAGGACAAGATTTGTGGCTACCAGTGGTAAGTGACAGTACCAGGATTTAGTCTGGAGGCCTGACTCCAGAGTCTGTGCTCTTTAACTTCTATGGTTCTACACCTCATAGATCCTGAGACAGAATCTGGAGGGACCTGTGGAAGTATTATTAGCTGGAGAGTTCGCTGGACTATAGGGTACCTGACACTGCCATTGATATGATTTAGGAGTGTAGGCTCTGCTTCCTCAATGCTATGTTATAAATGTTTCTGACCGCTCAAAATTCATATTTTGAAGCCTATTGCCCAGTATAATGGTATTAAGAAATGAGGCCTTTGGATTCTTTACAGACCTAGAACAAAAAATCTTAAAATTTGTATGGAGACACAAAAGACCCTGAATAGCCAAAGCGGTCTTGAGGGAATAGAACGGAGCTGGAGGGATCAGATTCCCTGACTTCAGACTATACTACAAAGCTACAGTAATCAAGACAATATGGTACTGGCACAAAGACAGAAATATAGATCAATGGAACAGGATAGAAAGCCCAGAGATGAACCCACGCACCTATGGTCAACTAATCTATGACAAAGGAGGCAAGGTTATACAATGGAGAAAAGATAGTCTCTTCAATAAGTGGTGCAGGGAAAACTGGACAGCTACATGTAAACAAATGAAATTAGAACACTCCCTAACACCACACACAAAAATAAACTCAAAATGGATTAGAGACCTAAATGTAAGTCCAGACGCTATAAAACTCTTAGAGGAAAACATAGGAAGAACATTCTTTGACATAAATCACAGCAAGGTTTTTTTTGATCCACCTCCTAGAGCAATGGAAATAAAAACAAAAATAAACAAATGGGACCTAATGAAACTTAAAAGCTTTTGCAAAGCAAAGGAAACTACAAACAAGACGAAAAGACAATCCTCAGAATGGGAGAAAAATATTTGCAAATGAATCAACGGACAAAGGATTAATCTCTAAAATATATAAACAGCTCATGCAGCTCAATATTAAAAAAACAAACAACTCAATCCAAAAATGGGCAGAAGACCTAAATAGACATTTCTCCAAAGAAGACATACAGATGGCCAAGAAGCACATGAAAAGCTGCTCAACATCACTAATTATTAGAGAAATGCAAATCAAAACTACCATGAGGTATCACCTCACACCAGTCAGAATGGGCATCATCAGAAAATCTACAAACAATAAATGCTGGAGAGGGTGTGGAGAAAAGGGAACCCTCTTGCACTGTTGGTGGGAATGTAAATTGATACAGCCACTATGGAGAACAGTATGGAGGTTCCTTAAAAAATAAAAATAGAATTACCATATGACCCAGCAATCCCACTACTGGGCATACACCCAGAAAAAAACATAATTCAAAAAGACACATGCACCCCAATGTTCATTGCAGCACTATTAACAATAGCCAGGACATGGAAACAACCTAAGTGTCCATCGACAGATGAGTGGATAAAGAAGGTGTGGTATATATATACAATGGAATATTACTCAGCCATAAAAAGAAACGAAATTGAGTCATTTGTAGAGACGTGGATGGATCTAGAGACTGTCATACAGAGTGAAGTAAGTCAGAAAGAGAAAAACAAATATCATATATTAATGCATATATGTGGAACCTAGAAAAATGGTACAATTTTTGCAGGGCAGAAATTGAGATACAGATGTGCAGAACAAACGTATGGACACCAAGGGGGGAAAGTGGCGGTGGGATGAATTGGGAGATTGGGATTGACATGTATACACTAATATGTATAAAATGGATAACTAATAAGAACCTGCTGTATAAAAAAATAAATAAAATAAAATTCAATAAACAAATAAATGTGAATACCCATTTAAAAAAAAGAAAAAAAGAAAAAAAAAAGAAATGAGGGCTTTGGAAAGTGATTAGGTCATGAGGGTGAAACCCTCATGCATGGGATTAGTGCCTTTATAAAAGAGACCCTAGACAACTCCCTTGCCCTTCCGCCTTGTGAAGACACAGTGAAAAGATGCCTTCTATAAGCCAGAAAGTGAGCCCTCACCAGACACAGAATCTGCCATCACCTTGACCTTCGACTTTCCAGCCTCCAGAATCGTAGAAATAAATTTCTGTTGCTCATAAGCCACTGTTAAGCAGTCCGAATGGATTATGACAACCAACTACTTGAAGAGCTGCCAGATGGTAGCATGGTTTCCATGTCATCTGTCAGGACCCCACACAGCTGTTGATTAGTGTGGGGCAGTGGATTATAACTGTGGTGGCCTCAGAATCACCTGGGAAGCTTTCTCCAAAGACATAGGGCTGGGATGTACCCAGACCCACTGTATCAGAATCTTGTGAGGTGGTGTGACAGATCATTATTGTTCAGCAAATATTCACTCTCCCCTTCCTCTGCCTTGTGTGATGCTATGGATTGAACTGTGTCTCCCCAAATTTACATGTTGAAGCTCCAATCACCAACGGTGGTATTTGGAAATAAGGCCATGGGAGGTAATTAGGTCAGGCCAGTGGAGCCCTCATGGTGAGATTAGTGCCCTTAGAAGAACAGACACAAGAGAGACCTCCTCCCACACTGTCTGCCGCCTTTCTCTTCACCATCTGAGGACACAAGAAGAAGATGGCCATGTGCAAACCAGGAAGAGAGTTCTCACCAGGAACTGAATGGACCAGCACCTTGATCTTGGACTCCCCAGCCTCCAGAACTGTGAGAAATAAACTTCTATTGTATGGTATTTTATTATAGCAGCCCAAGCTAACTAAGACATTTGGCAAGCAT